>NC_030833.1:5564166-5882500 GCF_001704415.2 Capra hircus | reverse complement strand
CTGGGACCCAGGACCCTCTGCTGCAGTGCTTGGACCTGGACAAACGTCTCCTTAAGCAACCAACTGCAAAGGAACTATAAGGGACTAAAATCGCTGTATTGGGGCAAATTATGGACAATAAGATACAAAAAGACCAAAAATCCAATTGCCAGTTCTGAAGTAGTAGCAGTATTAGTTTCTCAGTCATGTCTGACTCTTTGTGACCCTGTGGACTGTAGCCCACCAGGCTCTTCTGCCCATGGAATTCTCCAGGCAAGAATACTGGAGTGGGTTGCCAACCCTTCTCCAGGGGATCTTCCTGACCCAGGGATTTAACCCATATCTCCTGCATTGCAGGCAGGTTCTTTACTGCCTGAGCCACCAGGGAAGTCCTTCTGAAGAGCTAGGGGCAAAAGCAGAGTATTGTTCAGGCCAACTACACTGGACGCCACCAAAGGCACGGGCAAAGCTCCTGAGCCACCCCTCCAGCCCGACCCACAGACACACCATTACCCTCACCCCATACAAGGAATCAGCTCACACATCCCCTCAGGGACTGAGCAAGGGGCCCTTACACTTGTTCTCATTTGCTGCTGCTGCAGCAGGGGCCCAATAAAGCCTCGCTTGAATTTCTCATCTGGCCTTTTACCAATTTCTTTTTTTTTAACTTTTTATTTTGTATTGGGAGTTCAGCTAATTATCAAACACGTTGTGATAGTTCAGGTGGACAGAGAAGGGATTCAGCCATATATATACATGTATCCACTCTCCGCCAAACTCCCTTCCCATCCAGGCTGCCACATAACATTGAGCAGAGTTCCATGTGCTATACAGTAAGCCCTTGTTGGTGATCCATCTTAAATACAGCGGTGTGTACATGTCCACCCAAACCCCTAACTATCCCTTCCCCCCGCCCTTAAACTGGTAACACTCTCACATCTGTTCTTGCTTCCGTTACAGCCCTTCCTAGCCACACATTTATGCTGAAAAGAATGGCCTAGAAGGAAAGGAAGAGATGGGCAACCACAGTCTGCTTTCCTTTCGGTCCTTCCTTACTCATCAGTAAAGCGAAATAGAGAGTGTTGGTAAAATATGATTATACCAAGGAATGAAATTAAAATCTGAATTGGTTTCTGCAGAGTTTCCATTGTTCTAGTAAGAATACATGTATGCATGGATGAGATTTTTTAAAAAATGGTATCATTTCAGTAATTTCACAGATGAATTCAATGCTTTTGTATTTGTGTGTATTTGTGTTAAAACTGGCATCACATAATACCATAGACGAACAGTAAAATTTATGGTAATGATTTAAAATTTTAATTGTTTTTACTTGGACTGACATTCAATAGCAAATAAAAACCATCATAACAAATCAAGAAAAAGACCACGGAAGAAAGGAAAGAGACATGTTTTAGAAACTTAAATGACTATTTCCCCCAGATTGTTTAACATGGGGTCCACACTTTCATTTTGTACTGGTCCCCACAAATGACACAACCAGACCTGAGTGAGGGGCCGTTTATTGTGGAAGTATTGCATAGAATTAGAAAACAATTGCTTCTTGGAAGGAAAGCTATGACAGACTGAGACAGTGTATTAAAAAGCAAAGACATCACTTTGCTGACAAAGGTCCATACAATCAAGGCTATGGTCTTTCCAGCCATCATGTACAGATGTGAGAGTTGGACCATAAAGAAGGCAGAGTGCCAAAGATTTGATGCTTTTGAACTGTGGTGTTGGAGAAGATTCTTGAGAGTCCCTTAGATAGCAAGGAGGTCCAACCAGTCCATCCTAAAGAAAATCAGTCCTGAATATTCATTGGAAGGACTGACGCTGAAGCTGAAACTCCATACTTTGGCCACCTGATATGAAGAACTGACTCATTTGAAAAGACCCTGATTCTGAGAAAGATTGAAGGTGGGAGGAGAAGGGGATGACAGAGGATGACATGGTTGGATGGCATCACCGACTGGATGGACAAGAGTTTGAGCAAGCTCCCGGAGACGGTGAGGGACAGGGAGGCCTGCTGTGTTGCAGTCCACGGGGTCGCAAAGAGTCAGACATGACTTGGCAACTGAACAACACTGCATGGCAAGTCTTCAGATTTTTGTTCCCTGTGATTGAGGGCTGGCACAGTGGGACACACATTGGGATCACCGCTAAGCTTCTTTCCTGGGTATTACATCAACAGTAAGGAGCAAACTATGACTCTGAGCCCACACATCTGTGCACCCTGGGCCCCTCTTCATGTCCATTAACTGACACACGACCCCTTTCACACACCTAAAGTACCGCCGCTGAACAGGCTTCCTCTGAAACTGTAGAGTCACAAAGCAGCTACACTAGAGAAGGCAGCACTGCCCAGAACTCATTAGCAAGGAGCTGAGCGCATCTGTGGCTAAAATCCTGAGTTTCATGAACTTTCTGTCAGTGGAGGGCTGGATCAGAGGCTCTGAGCCCTCCGCAGGGTAGGGCCCACCCCCTTGCCCCTGGTTGCAGTGGCTTTCTGGGAAGAGGCTTCTTGTCCTCAGTACAGAACGGCAAGCAATTTGTTGTCTGCTTTAAGAAAATCGTGCCCTCACTTTTGTCTTCAGCCCTGTTTGTTTCTCTGATACATTATTATTCCTAAATTCTGGATATTTTCCAAGACACTCCTTTTTGGAGCTGTCTCCAAGTCTTCTCTGGAAGAAGAAGGGATATAAATTAGACTCACAGAGAGGAAATTAAATAATTTCTCTATTAGGAATTTGATTAATGAAAAGGGGAGTAGGACTGACCTCTATTTTGGAGCGTCATTTTGGCAAACTAGAGCCGATGTCTGTCTGTCTACCCATCTGTCTGTTGATCAGTAAAAAATGAGTGACTCTGGAAGGGAGCCTAACATACATATCAAATCAGAGGGTGCTGTGTTCCACGCCTGAAGCCATCGATCGTCACTCACGCTGGCCTCAGGTTTTCAGCTAAAATACGCTTGGTGCACTTTTGTTCATTCATTCACTCACTCACACACATACTCCACAGTGTTTCTTGAAGGCTGACCTGTTGCTAGGGGCAGAGTCATGAGCTAGAACAGATTAGGGACTCCTTTTCTTATGACGCTCCTAATAGAGGTTCACACCTGTGTTTCTTCAAATCCAGGGCTCCTATGATTTCCCTCTTTGCACAGATACAAAGGTTTTAAATACAGTACGGTACCAGAATATTCACATGCCCCAAAAGTTCTCTTTCTTTTGAGTGTGAACAGAACCTGTAAACACGATGGGCTATCATTGCTACAACTAAATTATGTTATATCGCAAAAGGTTCTTACAGATGCAGTTGAGGTTGTTAATCTGCTGCTGTGGAGCTAATCCAAGGGAGATCATATTAGGTAGACCTGACCTAATCAGATGTGCCCTTAAATGAAGTCAGAGGGATTCAAAGCAGCGAGACTGTCCTTCTGACCTTGAGGAAGCAAACAAACATGCTGTGAACTGCCTATGGCCAGAACCACATGACAAGGCCTGAGGACAACCTCAGGGGGCTGAGTGTGCCACCCGAGCCCCATCGAGACAATGGGGACCGTTGGTCCTGCAGCCACAAGGAGCTGAATTCTGACAATAACCGTGGATCTTGGAAGAGGCCTCTGAGCTACAGATGTGATCCCAGCCTCATCTGACACCTTGATTCAGCCTGGGAAGACCCTAAGCAGAGGGACCAAAACTGTAAAATAATAAATAGGTATTGTTTTAAAGTACTAAGTATGTGATCATTTGCTTTGCAGCAATAGAAGAATAACACAGTTATCTGCCCAGATTGTTTGAGACAGGAATACTAGACCACCTTACCTGCCTCCTGAGAAATCTGTATGGAGGTCAAGAAGCAACAGTTAGAACTGGACATGGAACAACAGACTGGTTCCAAATTGGGAAAGGAGTATGTCAAAGCTATATATTGTTATCCAGCTTATTTAACTTATATGCAGAGTACATCATGTGAAATGCTGGGCTGGATGAAACACAAGCTGGAATCCAGATTGCTGGGAGAAATATCAATAACCTTAGATATGCAGATGACACCACCCTTATGGCAGAAAGCAAAGAGAAACTAAAGGGCCTCTTGATGAAGGCAAAAGAGCAGAGTGAAAAAACTAGCTTAAAGCTTAACATTCAAAAAATGGAGATCATGGGGAAACAATGGAAACAGTGACAGACTTTATTTTCTTGGGTTTCAAAATCACTGCAGATGGTGTCTGCAGCCATGAAATTAAAAGATGCTCCTTGGAAGAAAAGCAATGACAAACCTAGACAGCATATTTAAAAACACAGACGTTACTTTGCTGACTAAGGTCTGTCTAGTCAAATGGTTTTTCCAGTAATCATGTATGGATGTGAGAGTTTGACCATAAAGAAGGCTGAGCACCAAAGAATTGATGCTTTTAAATTGTGGTGCTGAAAAGACTCTTGAGAGTCCCTTGGGTTTCAAGGAGATCAAACAAGTCAATCCTAAAGGAAATCAATCCTGAATATTCATGGGAAGGACTGATGCTGAAGCTGAAATTCCAATACTTTGGCCACCTGATGTGAAGAACTGACTCCTTAGAAAAGACCCTCATGCTCGGAAAGATTGAAGGTGGGAGGAGAAGGGAATGACAGAGGATGAGATGGTTGGATGGCATCACCAACTGGATGGACAGAAGTTTGAGTAAGCTCCAGGAGTTGGTGTTGGACAGGGAAGTCTAATATACAGCAGTCCATGGGGTCGCAAAGAATTGGACACAACTGTGTGACTGAACAGAACTGAATAGTTGATCAGAGCTGAAACTACGTATGATCCTACATGAAACTGGGATTATCTCATGAGTAAATAAACAGTTTCCTCAGTTAACTTATACAGAGCACAAGGAAACAAAGAAGCAACTTGCTTGTACTGGAGAACACTGATTGATAATGCTTGTGGACCACCACGGTGGAAACACTGAAATCTATACTGCTTCACATGACATGGGCCAATCCGCTGATCTGGCCTCTGCCGAGTATACCTGGCCTATATATTAGGCAATGCTTTGATATAAGTTCCGCTACATTATGAAAATTTTTAGCCATTATTTCTTCAGAACTTTTCCGTACCCTCACCCCATACCTATTCTTTCTAAGATTCTAATTATATGGGTCTTGGATGTTTTTGTATCAATCCCTCTTTTTTTTCTCCTTTGTGTTCAATCAGAAATTTCGTTGATCTTTTCCTCTATAGCATCCAATTTCCTGTTACTACCACCTAGCAAAACTTCCATTTCAGATAGTATTAAAGAATCACTTTATTTTCTTCTCTATAAGTTCTATTTGGTTTATTTTTATGTCAACTATTTCTCTTCCCATTTATTGTAATATCTTCCCTTAAATCCTTGAATTTAAAGTAATAGTAATATATTTATAGTATTTACAAGAGCTTCTTAAAAAGTCCTTGCTTGCTGTTCCATCATCTCTCCATCCGTTTAGGGATCTGCTTCTATTAATCATAATTTCCCCTGGTTAAATCATACTTTCCTGCTGCTTTGAATACATAGAAAGCTTTATCTGGATGCCAGATATTTTTAATTTTGTATTATGACTTGATGGATTTTGTTGTAATCTTTTAAAAAGTGTTGAACTTTGTTCTGGCAGGCAGTTAAACAACTTGTGAAACAGCTTGATTCTTTTAAGACTGTTTTAAGTTGTTATAGGATGGACCTGGAATGGGGCTTCCCAGGTGGCGCTAGTGGTAAAGGAGACTGCCTGCCAAGGCAGGATATGTAAGAGATGCGGATTCCATCCCTGGGTCAGAAAGATCCCCTGGAGGAGGGCACAGCACCCCACTCCAGTACTCTTGCCTGGAGAATCCCATGGACAGAGGAGCCTGAAGGGCTACAGTCCATGGGGCCACAAAGAGCTGGACACGACTGAAGTGACGGAGTACACACGGACCTAGAAATAGCCTCTCCTCTGGGGCTGACTCAGCAGACTTTCAAGGCAGGGCCCTTACTGCAGCTCCACTGAGCGTGCCATCCGTTCAGGGAGCTCTATGCATTCTGGACAGCTGGGAACACCCGTGCCCCAGTGGCCCTGAGTGAGCTCTGAGCACCGTTCACCTGGCAGCATCCCAGGAGCTTCGCCTCCCTTGCCAGCTGTTCTTCGGTCTTGTGGAATTTCACAGCACAGATCGGTCCTCAGCCACAAACTCAAGGGAACCCGAAGGAAATTCCAGGAGCTCTCTCTCCGCCTGGCTCCCCTCTTTCAGCAATTCCTGCAAATTCTAGCTGCAATTCTACAGAAGACCAGGTTTTGTTTAGGTTCTCCCTGCCTGTGCCACCGCCTAGAAACTGCCATCCCATCTGCCTGAAGTGTCTTCCTTTTCTCCATTCCCACATTCTCCTGCTCCCCTTGGGTCACAGGAAACTCACATTCTGCTGTGAAGCACGTGCCCAAAGCTCTCTTTCCCAGTGTGGTCTCGCGGAGTTCTCTGGTCTACGGGTCCATGTAGACCCTGACTTGGCACCGACAGGCTGCCTCCCTGAGCAGAGGACAAGAAGGGACAGCAGCGCTGCCGTCTGGACCTCCGTGCCCCCAGCACCAAGCGCGGCTCCTGGCACACACCAGGCTCCTGATATACTTTTTAAAGCAATCCAGCCCAGTATCTCCCCTTTGGTCCATCTGCTCCCCTAGAGAAGGAAGAGGACCTGGGACAAAAAAACAAACAGAGGACACTATGAGCCCACATGGGACTCACAAACTGCAAGGAAGTGCTTAGTGGAAAAGCCGCAGGAAGAAGAGCTGCCCAAAGCAGAAGGAGAGCTGGGGGCTCTATAACACCTCCTCCCATCTGATTTGGGCAGAGCCCACTTTCTCCAGGGCCCACTCTGACGTCCCGGGGGTGTCCCCAACTATTGCTCTCCCGACAAAGGCTGCTTCCCGCTCCTCTGCCCCAACACCAAGCCAGAAGCACAGCGGCAGAGCTGACGTAGCTAAAGCTTCCTTCGGCCGCTCCTAACAGGGTCTCTGGGCCTCATTTCCTGGGTCTCGCAGAAATCTTCTCTTTGGAAAAACAGGGCTCGTATGCCTCGCACAGCTGTGGTGGGGATCAATGGGGCAATTCAGAGACCAACCAACACAGTTCCCTTTGTTCCAGCCCCATCTCAGCTCTCCTTGCACAGAGTGGTGCAGACACTCTGCCCTCTGATCGTTTCGCCCCCATGCCCTCTCCCCCTTCACATCAGCTTTCTCAAAACAGGCAATTCACACGGCCTTCTTTGTCACTTTCTCCTTGGCTCATGTGGTTGGAAAATATCAGTCTGAAACTTCCAGATCAAGGCTTTGGACCTGTATCCTAATCACCTGGTTGTCAAGTTAAAAAAAAAGATTTTTGTACTCCGCCATAACAAAGATTTTAAAAGCCATTAAAAAAAAGACTCAGCAACATGGATAGACCTAGAGGTTGTCATACAAGGCGATGTAAGTCAGAGAGAGAAAGGCAACCATCATATGATTTGCTTATATGCAGAATCCAAAAAAAAAAATTATATAATTATATATATTTATATATATAATATATTTATATATATAATTATATATATAATTATATATATTTGACTCTGAACTTATTTACAAAACAGAAACAGACTTACAGACTTAGAAAATGAACTTATGGTTACCAAAGGGGAAGGGGAGGGATAAACTAGGAGATTGGGATTAATATTGTATGTCAAGTAGATAAACAACAAGGACCTTCTGTATAGGATAGGAACAATATTCAATATTTTGTAATAAGGGGAAAGAATCTGCAAAAGTATACATGTATATGTATTTGTGTATCACTCTGCTGTACACCTGAAACTAATGCAACAATGTAAATCAACTACAGTTCAATTAAAAATGAGACTATGTTACTCTGTTTAAAATTCAATGATTTCCCAGTGCACTTAAAATCTAAAAGCTTCAAAATGAAAAAAAAAGAACCAGAGGTTTCTAGACTCTCCCCTTTCCCAGAGCCTAGGGGTCTATATTCTTAGAAAGGTCTCCCCAGGGCTTCTGCAGGACTCTACAGCATGAGGGCCATTCAGCCCTTTATGAGGTGACAAACCCCATTCAGAGCAGAGCAGGTCTTCGAAGGGAGGCTGCATCTTTCATGAGAGATGTCCTGCTGTACTTCCTGACCTAACCCTGGCTTTACCAGGCAGGAATCAGATGTGTGTGAACTCACCTTCTCTATCATCTCTTGTCAAAGATGGAACTGACAGGTGGCCACAGGACTGGGTGAGATCTGAGCAGAAATTGTTCATTCAGCTCAAGCACAAGGTGGTGACTAATCCCTGAGTTGTCTGGGGATGGAGACTGCTAAGCCAAGGGTACAGAAGGTCACCGGTCCCTGTCACTTGGCACTTTGAGGGTGGGGAAGGAGAGCGGGGATGTTCACCCAATTTAAACAGGATTTCCGGCAAGCGGCGGCATCCTCAAAGCACTGGTCACAATTAGCCCTGGCCCCAGGGGCCACGTCTTCATGCCATGGCTCTGCTTCAAAGTTGGGGATGACAGAAAAAGACACACCAGTGCATGAACTCCAGTGATGACTCACCTCACGGAAGGCTGCCTCTGTGCCATGCCCGAAGCTCAGCTTTCTTATAGATTATCTCCCTTAATCCTCCCAGCAGCCCTCTATGTTGGATGCCACCATGGTTCTTATGAGCACAGATAAGGAAACTAAAACTCAGAGAGATCAGGAACTTGCCAAGGTCACTGAGCTAACAAGACCCCAGGAAGACTCCATCCAGCGCCTCCACTCTTAGTCACACATCCCACCTTTGACTCACATCTCCTCTGCCTTCACTTGGCTGAAATGTAGCCACGGTCCTCCTACCCACGCCCAGCTTCCTGATCAGTTCATTTCAGTCGCTCAGTCATGTCTGACTCTGAGAACCCATGGACAGCAACATGCCAGGCCTCCCTGTCCAGTTTACTCAAACTCATGTCCATTGAGTCAGTGATGCCATCCAACCATCTCACCCTCTGTTATCCCCTTCTCCTCCTGCCTTCAATCTTTCCAGCATCAGGGTCTTTTCCAATGAGTCAGTTCTTCACATCAGGTAAACGAAGTATTGGAGTTTCAGCTTCAACATCAGTCCTTCTAATGAATATTCAGGACTGATTTCCTTTAGGATTGACTGGTTGGCTCTCCTTGTAGTTCAAGGGACTCTCAAGAGTCTTCTCCAACACCACAGTTCAAAAGCATCAATTCTTCGGTGCTCAGCCTTCTTCACAGTCCAACTCTCGCACCCATACATGACCACTGGAAAAACCATAGCCTTGACTAGATGGACCTTTGTTGGCAAAGTAATGTCTCTGCTTTTTAATATGCTGTCTAGGTTGGTCATAGCTTTTCTTCCAAGGAGTGTCTTTTAATATCATGGCTGCAGTCATCATCTGCAGTGAGTTTGGAGCCCCCCAAAATAAAGTCTGTCACTGTTTCCACTGTTTCCCCATCTATTTGCCATGAAGTGATGGGACTGGATGCCAGGATCTTAGTTTTGTGAATATTGAGCTTTAAGCCAACTTTTTCACTCTGCTCTTTCACTTTCATCAAGAGGCTCTTTATTTCTTCCCTTTCTCCCATAAGGGTGGTGTCATCTGTATATCTGAGGTTATTGATATTTCTCCCAGCAAGTTGGTCAAAATGATGTCAGATCAGTCTCAAGCGGCTCAGCTGTAAATGTTCCAGACCAACCTGCACTTCACCTTTCGTGGAATTCACAGTGCAGTTAATGTGGAGATGTCAGTCAGCAGGCATACTCCTTGCCATACCAAAACTCATCTCCAACCTCAGACCTCTGTGCCTCTTCAGGACCCCACCCCCTCACAGCCAGCCTCCCATTGGCAAGGGCAGGGAGGCGGGGAAGAAAGTGGTCAGTGGAAGCACTGATTCCCAAGGGTGGACACTCCATCTTTTGCCTCTTGGGTTTCCTCCTGCATCTGAACAGAGGCTACCAACCATTGTCAATGGATGAGTGGCTGAAGCTTCTAGGAAATTCTAGAAGGATCACCCACTACACTCTCAGGTCCTGGCCATGAGGCACAGGATTCTGACCTATTCACTGGGTGGCAAAGTGAATTGAAATACTTATTGTCCTTTGCGAAATGTCCTTTTCTTAGTCCTGACTCTGGAGGGCTCAGCACCTTTGCTGCAGCCAGAACCACCAACACATCCCAGAAAAGCATCACTCGGAGGCCAAGACTTCAGGAAGAAAAGCGAGACTCAGAAGCCTCTGATCTGGGGAAGTCTCTTCAGCTTGGTTGGGAAACAGGCAAACTGTTCTGCACCTTTTGGCTACTACGAGCAGAAAGGGAATGTTTGTTTCATCTTCTCTTAGGTCTTGATGACTCTTTATTCCCTGAATAAAGTTCTCTGGAAGCTTAAGCACTTAAAACTTGAGTGTTTTTCTTTCATATTACCTAAGGGCTCCTTTCAACAACTGGAAAACTTTCATCAAAGCCCAGAGCGGTGTTTCTCAACTTCCAGTGTGTGTGTGTGTGTGTGTGTGTGCATGCTCAGTCATGTCAAACTCCTTTGTGACCCCATGAACTGTAGCTCGCCCGGCTCCTCTCTCCACGGCATTTTCCAGACAAGAGTGCTGGAGTGGGTTGCCATTCCCTTCTCCAGAGGATCTTCCCGACCCAGGGATCGAGCCCACGTCTCCTGTACCTCCTGCACTCTTTTCCACTGGGGAGCCTCAGGGACATCACAGCCACAGGGGCAGACACGCCTGCTACCAACCGTGCTGGAGAAACCGGACAAAAGCTACGAAGCAATTGTTTGAAGACGCTGGACACACACAGTGGAGGGCTATAATTCTGGAGGGACGGGGAACCAGAGAAATGAGCCCTACACCTGTCCCCACAGAGAGGCACCTTCCAGGCTGTGTATCAGGAAGGGGAAACTTGAGAGCCTGAGTGGAGGAGGCAGAGGTGAGGATTCAGAGAGGCTGAGGTAGCCAGAATCAGTGCAATGAAATACCAAAGAACAGCAAGGAAAGAGAGTTACAGTAACCTGCAAAGGGGCCCACCAGTCTCTGACTGAACATGACTTGCATGTGGGAAAAGAAACCGTCTGCCAACGGGAGAGACGCAGGAGGCGTGAATTCAATCCCCGGGTCGGGAAGACCTCCTGGAGAAGGAAAAGGCAACCCACTCCAGTATTTCTGCCTCAAGAATCCCATGGACAGAGGAGCCTGCAGGGCTACAGTCCATGGGATCACAAGGGTCTGACACAAGTTAGCAACTGAGCATGCAAGCACACACGCGGGGAGAATGACCTGAACGCAGGAAAAGAGCTACTAGACAGAAGCCCGTCAGACGCTTCCAGGAACTCACTCAGAGCTGGAGACAGTTCGTGTTCCCACTGGCCCTGGTAGTAAGATATCACAAACCCGGGGCGTTAACTGGTGTTGAGAACTGTGACTTGTGGGGCTGAGCTGTGGGGCTGGAAGAGACTCTTGAGAGCCCCTCAGACAGCAAGGAGATCCAACCAGTCCATCCTAAAGGAGATCCACCCTGAATATTCATTGGAAGGACTGATGCGGAAGCTGAAACTCCAATACTTTGGCCACAAGATGCAAAGAACTGACTCATTGGAAAAGACCCTGATGCTGGGAAGATTGAAGGCAGGAAAAGAAGGGGATGACAGAGGGTGAGATGGTTGGATGGCATCACCGACTCGATGGACATGAGTTTGAGCAGGGTCTAGGAACTGGTGATGGACAGGGAAACCTGGCATGCTGCAGTCCATGGGGATGTAAAGAGTCAGACACAACTGAGTGACTGAACTGAACTCACAAGGAGCGGGCCTTAATAGTGGGGCTGAACTATGGAAAACAGTATGGAGGTCCCTGAAAAAAACTAAAAATAGAGTTGCCATATGATCCAGAAATTCTACTTCTGGGCATTTACTTTACTTCACTCGCTCAGTCATGTCTGACTCTTTGCAACCCCATGGACTGCAGCACGCCAGGCTTCCCAGCCCATCATCAATTCCCAGAGCCCACTCAAACTCATATTCATGAAGTCAGTGATCCCATCCAATCATCTCATCCTCTGTTGTCCCTTTCTCCTCCTGCCTTCAATCTTTCCAAGCATCTGGGTCTTTTCCAAGGAGTCAGTTCTTCGCATCAGGTGGCTAAAGTATTGGAGCTTCAGCATCAGTCCTTCCAATGAATATTCAGAATTGATTTCCTTTAGGATTGACTGGTTGGATCTCCTTGCAGTCCAAGGGACTCTCAAGAGTCTTCTCCAACACCACAGTTCAAAAGCATCAATTCTTTGGCACTCAGCTCTCTTTATAGTCCAACTCTCACATCCATACATGACCACTGGAAAAACCATAGCCTTGACTAGACAGACCTTTGGTGGCAAAGTAATGTCTCTGCTTTTTAATATGCTGTCTAGGTTGGTCATAGCTTTTCTTCCAAGAAGCAAGCGTCTTTCAATTTCATGGCTGCAGTCATTGTCTGCAGTGATGTTGGAGCCCAAGAAAATAGTCTCTCACTGTTTCCATTGTTTCCTCATCTATTTGCCATGAAGTAATGGAACTGGATGCCATGATCTTCATTTTTCAAGTGTTGAGCTTTAAGTCAACTTTTTCACTCTCCTCTTTCACCTCCATTAAGAGGCTCTTTGGTTCCTCTTCACTTTATTCCATAAGAGTGGTGTCATCTGCATATCTGAGATTATTGATATTTCTCCTGGCATTTCTCCTGATATTTCTCCAATCTGTGCTTCATCCAGCCAGGCATTTAGCCTGATGTACTCTGCATATAAGTTAAATAAGCAAAGTGACAATATGCAGCCTTGCCATATTCCTTTGTCAATTTGGAACCAGTCTGTTGTTTCATGTCTGGTTCTAACTGTTGCTTCTTGACCAGCACACAATAAGGTGGTCTGGTATTCCCATCTCTTGAAGAATTTTTCACAGTTTGTTGTGATCCACACAGTTAAAGGCTTTGGCATAGTCAATAAAGCAGAAGTAGATGTTTTTCTGGAATTCTCTTGCTTTTTCTATGATCCAACAGATGTTGGCCACTTGATCTCTGATTCCTCTGCCTTTTCTAAATCCAGCTTGAACATCTAGACGTTCTCAATTCATAAACTATTGAAGCTTAGTGTGGAGAATTTGGGGAATTACTTTGCCAGCATGTGCAAGGAGTGCGATTGTGTGGTAGTTTGAGCATTCTTTGGCATTGCCCTTCTTTGGAATTGGAAAGAAAATTGACCTTGTCCTGTGGCCACTGCTGAGTTTTCCAAATTTGCTGGCATACTGACTGCAGCACTTTAAAAGCATCATCTTTTAGGATTTGAAATAACTCAGCTGGAATTCTATCACCTCCACTAGCTTTGTTCATAGTGATGCTTCCTAAGGTCCACCTGACTTCACATTATCCAGGCAATACTATAATTCAAAAAGATATGCACCCCTATGTTCATAGCAGCTCTATGTACAACAGTCAAGACATGGAAGCAACGTAAGTGTCCACTGATAGGTGAGTGGATAAAGAAGATGTGGGACAAACAACACTGGGATAATATCCACGCATTAAAAAGAGTGAAAGGAATGGCATTTGCAGCCACACGGATGGACCTAGAGGTTATTATACTAAGTGAGGTCAGAGAATAAGATATCACGTGATACATCTTATAAGCGGAATCTAAAATATGGCACAAATGAACTTATCTATAAAACAGAAACAGACTCAGGAACATAGAGAACAGACTTGAGATTGCCAAGGCGGAGGGGTGGTGGTGGAAGGTGAACTGGCAGTGTGGAATTAGCAGATGCAAACTCCTAAATACAGGATGGATAAACACCAAGGTCCTGCTGTATAGCACAGGGAACTATATTCAACATCTTGTGATAAACCATAGTGGAAATAAATACGAAAAAGAATATTATGTATACGTATAACTGAATCACTTTTTCATACAGCAAAAATTCAAACAGCATTGTAAATCAACTATACTTAGATCCAATAAATTTTTAATACATAGTGAGGCTCAATTAGCCCAAGACCAGGGTTCCTCAGCCTCCACACTGAGGACGTCTCAGGATGAGCAGCTCATTGTTCTGAGGCTGGGGACTGTCTCGGGAGCTGCAGGATATTTAACAGCATCACGGCCTCTACCCAGTGGGTACTAGGAACATCTCTCCTGCATCGTGAAAACCAGAAATGTCTCAATGTCTGCAGGCATCACCAAATATCCTCTAGGGAGTAAAATCATCCATGATTGAGAAGAATTGCCTTGACCAAAGTCTGCCAAAAAGTAAGGCTCAAAAGGATCAAAGTGTTTTCAAGTGATGTAACCTCACGTCAGAATCAAGTTTAATGCTCTTTGAAGGAACACAGCAAACTTGACACACACACACACGGCAGACTCGGGTCACAAGGGCCTTGGCTGGGTCATAGGCATGTATAGCTTTTAAAGTTCACCAAGAGAAGACAATCCAGTTACCCACTGACAGATAAACAGATAAAGAGAATGTAATACATACATGGGTATATTTGTGCTAAGTCGCTTCAATCCTGCTTGACTCTTTGCGGCCTTGTGGACTGTAGCCCACCAGGCTCCTCTGTCTGTGGGATTCTCCAGGCAAGAATACTGGAGTGGGCTGCCACGCGCTCCCGCAGGGGATCCTCCCGACCCAGGATCCGACCTGCATCTCTTACGTCCTCTGCACTGGCAGGCAGGTTTTTACCACTAGCATCACCTGGGAAGCCCCAATACATACATACTAGAATAGCATTCAGCCTTAAAAAAAGAACAAAACTCCACCATTTGTGACAACATGCATAGAACTAGAAGACATTGTGAGAAGTGAAATAAACCAGTCACAGAAGGACAAATGGCATGGTTTGCCCTGCAGTGTTCCACTTACATGAAGTATCCAAACCAGGTAAATTCGTGGAAACAGAAAAATAGAACAGTGGTTGCCGGGACCTCGGGGAGGGGGAATGTGGAATGCTACGCATAAAACATAAAACTTCAGTTACGCAAAATGAGTAAGTTCTAGCACTTTCCTATATGACACAACGCCTATGCTTAATAATATGACACTGTTACTTCAAAATACGTTAAGGAGATAGATCTCATGATGCTTTTACTGCCAAAAAAAAAACAAATAGAAAAAGCAACACAAGGAACATAAGGAAATCTTTAGCAGTGATGGGTGTGTTTAGTACGTTGGTTGCAGTGATCATATATCATGGATGTGCGCATACGTCTAAGCTCGTCAGAGTGTAGTTAAATATGTGCAGAAGTCAGTAAATAAAAAAAAAAATGATGAAATGTTGCCATGATGCTTAAATTCAGTTGGAATTGAGCACCACAACCCCCCATTCCCTCCCTCCAAAAAAGGATGATTAGGAAGAAGAGGCAGAAATGCCAGAGGTTTGAAGAAATGTTGAGAAGCATGGCCAGATGGTGACCACCAAGCACAGAAGCTCTCCCTGGCCCATCTAATGATTAAATGCACCCGAAACTGTCACCTACAAAAAGACAGATGGGTAAGACGTGGCTGGCATGTCCTGGCCCGTGCCTACCATTAGAAAGCCTCCAAGTATCGACAGATGCCACCTCACACTCCAGCACTGGGAGACATAGCACATCTCTGGATTCTACGTGGCTTCCCTTCCTGAATCAGGGAAATGGTACACGCGGCCCTAAACAGCAGATCTTGGAAAGCAGCCACGCTTGCAATGTTGACAGCAACCAGAACCCAAATGCACATCCACCTCCTTGCCCAGTTACAGTTATTCTGATGTCCAAAATTTGTCAAGTATGTTTGCAGAAGGACAAAGGTCCTGAGCATACTGTACTTTTTTAATAGTTTGGGGCATTGTTGGAGTCAGCAGGGATTGCGGCTTTACAAACGTGAAGACCGGGGTCTTCAGCCTCCTCACCACCATCTGCCTCCAATCCTCTCTGCCTTTCAGCACAACACATATGCTTGCTGTTCCTATTTAAAGGTAGCTTCAGACAGGGACTGAGTGTGGCTGGACCATCCTGGAGCCAGAGTTAAGCTGGGTCACTGCCTCTCTCGGATGAGAGGCAGTATCTCCAAGTGTTAACACAGGTCAGAACTAAGGTGATAGTTTTAGAAAAATGCCAGCCTTAGACCTTAAACTCAGCTCAAATAAATCTGTAGGTCCTCCTGGGAAGGACCTGAAATCCATAAGGTTTTTATAGAAGCAAAATACACCAAACTCACTTTTCCTGGAGAGGCAGCCAGTTTCTTTAATCCAGCACCTTTGTGCATTGAGAGTTCATCCCACTGACCAGGCTCATTTTTCACCCCATCAGGTACTTTATGGTTAAAGCCCTGGCAGGTTAACCAATGGCCTTGGAGCCTTTGAGAGAGAAGGGGTCACTGGGCCAAGTCTAACAGAACCCAGAGGCTGTTAATTGGGCTCTCATCAGTTCAGCTTGAGAAGTGAGCCAGGAAGTTGCCTTCCTGCTGGGTTTCCTACCCTAAATGGTGCTGCCATTCCCCAGTGGGAATAACAGGGAGAACAGTTCAATGGATGTGGAATATTTTAAGCTGAAATGTTTGCTAGTGAAAGAACAGAGCTTGGAATTCAGGGAGATCAGAGGATCAGATCCTGTCTGAGTGTTCAAACTTGGCCTGCACTTGAGCGGAGGAAGCAGGCCCTGCCTGGGCCACCTTTCACATCACAGACATGGTGAAGAGAGTTCAGTTGACCTGATTGCTGTGGGTCTCAGACTCACTTTAACATAAGACTTGCAACTCCAGGTTACTCTCAAGCAGCAGGCACACAGCCTCAGTTGTTGTCTGTATTTGGAAATGGGGGTTGGAGCAGAGTTGAGTCACGCAAAAATGCTGTAGCTGTGGCCGTCAGTATAATAGAAGTTTTTACAGTCTCCTACAAAGATACAGTTTTCCACACTGTTCCCTTCAATGCTGCTAAAGGAATAAACAAAGTTTTATGCATACAAAAAAAATTGAGGACACAGGAGCTGCTCTTTGCCATTGAGGGTTTAAAACGGACCCATGAACACTTTTTAAAAATGCAAGCTGATATAATTCAACAAGTTTTTCTCTCTCTCTGGAGGACTGAAAAATAACCTCAGCGAAAACTACACAATGATAAAATTCTGTCCCCATCTGATTAATTCTTTGTGAATAATAACATCTCTGGTTTCCTTCAATTATATTCTAATTGCACACCTTTTTCTCTGGTTGATTGGGCAATGAACTAATGAACAACTATTACTGAATTTAATTAACACCATTATTTCTGTGGCCTTTATATCTCTGTGGTGAACATGGAAATTCACAATCCTGGGGCTGGTACTGGGAGAAGCCAGCCTTGAACCCAGTAGAACAGGTTCTGACATTGCCCTGGAATAAGGAAGCCCAGTGTGGGAAACAAAAGAACTAGGGGTTTTGCCAGCATTCATGGGAAGCCTTTCCTAACAACAGCATCAGTATTCAGAAAGGTTACTTCTTCATAAAACATTAGCAATTTGCATGTTACATTTATCAAAAGGGATGGGTAAGTGAGCTATATGGGAATCAATTACAATGTCATTCATAATTTATTCCATGTACAATAAAGACCTGATCAGATTTCATGTGTGTTTACCTTCTGGAGGATAACTGCTTGTGGCTTATTCTAGTTACAGAATACAAATATACTTCAGAGTAATGTGTTTATCTAACTGTGACATTCTCAATCTCCCAAGTTCTCCTTTTTTCTCCCACAAAAAGTAGTTCCTGTTTAAAAATAAGATCTCACTATCAAAAAATAAAAGCCCATTCTTACTGGTGTAACTTAAATCATTCTATGTTAACTTGATCAAAGCAAGGCATAGATAATCTCCTGCGAAACACATCAGGAAACAAATGGGAATTTGTTTTTAAAGACAGATGATTGCAAACACACAGAGCTAAGAAAATTTATCCCCAGAAATAGACTGCAGTTTCTAAATGTGGATACAAATTATCCAGCTCTTTGGAGCACTATTAAAGGTTTGTAAGGGCAGAAGTGTGTCATGTGTAAATTTCAGTTATCCAATTCCACCCGCCACCCCCACCCCCCACCCCCGCCTCATATTTCAAAAACTGAAGTAAATTAAGGGATGAGAAAGTCTTTTCCAAATCCTTTGAGAAAAACTAAACCGATGATTAATTTATCAGACCAGATAGAACATCTGAGCTGTCTGTTTGAAGAGTAGCACTCCATTTCTCGGAATGAGGTGTGCGCCCCAATTCAGCCTTACCTCATATCTGCTGGCTGGCTGCTCAGCTGTCTTCAGGCCTTGATACATACGGATGATACAAACTTTGGCTCTTCTCTGGGAGGGAAACCAGTTCCTCTTCACAAAATCCATGACCATCACATGGTTTTTCAACTCTGTACTGAACGTTTTGATCTGAAAAGTTGGGTAGACGACTGTGTCCGTGTGGCGGGCCACATTCCCTTTCTGATGAGTTTTTGTAGGAATTCCAGACTGCTGCATGATACGCAGAGTCCTGTGACTTCAGCGAGCGAGCCTGGCAAACACAGTTTTCTTTGTTTCATGCAGGTATCGAGTGCAGCAGGAGGCACTTGGAAAGTGCCTGAGCTCAGACCTCTCCCGGAGTCTTCCAGTTCCAGGCTGCGGTGTTTGCAAATCCCAGCCGTAAAGCACGTAGGGTCTGCACGTGGGAACCCTGAGAGGGACCTTTATGTGCTATGAAAATGCTCCTTCTTGACGCTGCCCGCCCGCCTCCAGCACTTCCACCTGGGTTCTCGGGTCAAAGTCTCCTCTGATTTCAAAGGCACACTCCTTTTTCCCACTACACTCAAGTCCTGAACGTAGAATCCACCCGGTTGCAGCAAGATCCAATATATGTTTTCAGTCTCCAGTCCCTCGATCCAAATAAATTATTTATGGGGCACTGTACAAAGGAACCAGGAGGGATAATTGCCGATTTTCAGAATTCCTGCTCTTTTGTTGCCAGGACCGAGAGGAACAAGAACAGACTCCTACTGACACAAAGGGTGACCTCAGCCCTGGAGATGATAAGAAACGCATTCAAGTGAAAAAGAGAAGTCAGCACAGAGGCAGCGAAGGCTAACGCGGGCGTCAGAGACTCGGAGCTCGGGCAGGATGCCCTGGGAGCCACTCAGGGGGCTGTCCTGGCTTAGCTGAGGGCTCCAGTTCCCGCACAACCCTGTGAATTCTCTCACTACCCAGAGTCTCATTTTCCCCATCAGGAAACTTGAAATAATAAGACTTGCTCTTCACAGGGTTGTTGGGAGGATCTGGTTAGCAAAATGGTGAGACAGTAACTTCCAATAGAGTCATATAAGGCAACACTTCCCAAGAACAGCTAAATGTTTTCTGCCCGAACTGTGTTGCACACAGTTCTTCCCATTAGGAAGAACAAATCTGACTCGGTATCAGATCTGTTTCTTTTACTTTAACCTTTGCATTTTGTTGCTTTTGCTGCAAGTTAAGAACTGGTTGCCTAGAGCCTGACACTGTCAGAAGGGCCCATTCCCAAGGCTCTGACCTTCAAGGGTATAACACCTTTCCATTCACACAGATATAAAAGTTTCATAACAGAGTATAGCGTTTGCATTATTAGAGGTTTATAGTAACATTGTGACCTCCCTGGACAGTAGTGAGAACAAAGGACTCTGGCTCCAGAGAGGTTCGAGCAACCAACCACTTTCCCTCCCTTTTAGTAAGAAAGAAACCCGAATTCTAGCTTGGGGAAGGTGGTCCTTGGGATACGAGTCACCATCTTCTCTGCCTGTCGGCTCATATTAGAAAATTATACTTTCTCCAATTGAAATAAATAAATAAATTTTTAAAAATAAAATAAAAAGAAAATTATACTTTCTCTTAGTATCCTTGCATTACTTGTTGAGGCAGTCCAAGCACCAGTTGGAAAAGAATTTCCAGATGCAGAGTACTGCAGAAAGGAATGTTTATTAAGAACAAAGAGTGGAGATAAAGTGGGCACTGCAAACGTGGCGGGCCAACAACCCCTAACAGACTGGGGAGAGGTGACAGTTTTTGTGAGTTAGTAGCCAATTTTTATAGCCTCAAGCCAAAGAAGATTCCTGCTGGAAGACAGGCATTAGGTGATTGGTTAGGGTGCTATAGAGTGAGTACTGTAGCCCGTATCTTTGCCTAGTTTGGGTTCAGGAAGCTTGTTAGTGATGATCAGGGGCTTTGGGCAATGGAGAAAGGGGCTCAATTAGTTTTGGAGGTGACCTTGGTTCTGGGCTCCACTTCTGTGGCCTTGGGGCAGGTCTCAACCCACTTTATGCTTTTTGTTTAGTCACTATGTCGTGTCCGACTCTGTGCGACCCCATGGATGGTAGCCCGCCAGACTCCTCTGTCCATGGGATTCTCCAGGCAAGAATACTGGAGTGGGTTGCCATTCCTTCCTCCAGAGGATCTTCCGGACCCAGGGATTGAACCCGCATCTCCTGCATTGGCAGGCAGATTCTTTACCACTGTGCTTCCAGGGAAGCCCACTTTCTCCTTTAGGTTTAAACTGTTTGAGTTTCTATCAGTTGCAACCAACAGAGTTTGGGCTAACCCTTGAATATGCATTATGTTATTAAACAAACACACATGACATGCTTCTTCATGCCGGGTGCTGTACAGGCGGCAGAGACTCAAAGATGAGAGGACACTGCTTCCAGAGTTCACTGCCCTGCAGTGGGATGGCCACCAGATGAGCAGGTCCCCACAGGACAGGGAGTGCTTCCAATAAGGAGGTTTGCACTAGCTGATGGAGACCCTAAACCCTCAAGGAAGAAGGGTATCACAGTCTTGAAATGCCTGCTGGGCTGCTGAACCTCCAAGGCTGGCCTTGCAAGGACAAAATCAACCACAGGCCTTCACTTCTCACTTTCCGTGCACGCATTTTGCCATAAAACGTCACAGCCACGAATGGGAAAGCACTAACTGCAAATAATCATCACTCTTCCTGGAAGACAACTACCTGAGCCTTTTGCTAATATTTTTTTTCTTCTTAAACCAACTAACTCAGTCATCTATAAAAGCTAGATCTCTGACCTTATTAATGTCCTGCAGTAGATCCTACTTCATTTCCCCAAATTGGTCCCTGGGGCTACTAACTAAAAGGCTGTACCATTGTTAGCAGTTGGAATCCAATGACATCAAATCAACATAAATAAGCCTTGAATGTATTTAATGTTGAAATATATGTGGAGTTAATGTTTCTCCCTTGCCCCTGATACAACATGTAGGATTGTATAAGATGCACAGTGAAGTATTTAAATAATGAATTATTCAGAAAGAAAAGGAACTTCAGATACCTGGTGCCAGGAATTCATGCCTATGAATTCTTAATCTGTTCTCCAGTGGGATTAGCATTTACGACTATGAAAGATGTCCTAATTATGCAGTTTCAGAGTTGATTTTCTGCAGGGCCTGTGCAGATCTAAAAGCATTAGGCAACAATAAAAACAGATGACTACGAAATTCTGAATTCATAATTTGATTTCCCTCTCGGGGGAAATGACATTTTTATTTATGGGTGCTTCACTCATCAGGTGGGAGCTGAAGTCTTCCTTCAGAGGCAAAGGGCTTACTGTGAGCACATCTAAACCATCATCCTTTTCTAACAGATGAGTGAAATTCATAGGACTTTTGGACTTGGGAATGATATGCTGTCTTTCTCCTGCTCTTAATCCCCCCCCACAGGGGTTCTAAAATAAAACGAAGCAAAATAAAATAAAACAAAAGGATTGGGAATAATGCAACCAATTATGGGGTCCAGCACCTTTTAACCAGAGTAGGAAGACAGTGCAATTTCCCTGATGAACCTCAATCTCTTGCAAATTATTCAGCTGTGCTGGGTTTTAGCATCAGTGCATGGGTTTTCCTGGTGGCTCAGAAGGGAAAGCATCCACCTGTAATGCGGGAGACCATGGTCCAATCCCTGGGTTGGGAAGACCCCCTGGAGATAGGTATGGAAACCCACTCCAGTATTCTTGCCTGGAGAATTCCATGGACAGAGGAATCTGGCAGGCTACACTCCATGGGGTTGCAATGAGCAGGACATGACTCAGTGACTAACAGTTTACTTACTTTACTTATATGGAAAAGGGGTGACCCTTCCCTTAGTCAGTTATAGATGCTAAGTAGTTACTTGTTCAGTGGATGAATTAAATGAAAATGTATCAACTATCTTTCCCTGTTATGGCATACTTTCTCTCCCACAGCTATGCTTGCATGCACAAAAGTCAACCAAGGGCCTTCACTTTTCACTTTCCGTGCATGCATTTTGTCATAAAGCATCACAGCCATGAACAAGGAAACATTAATAGAAACCACTGTATTCACTACAAATAATCATCATTCTTTCTGGAAAACTACTACCCGAATCTTTTGCTGTTTTTTTTCTTAAACCAAATAAGTCAGTCATCTAAAAAAGTGAGATGTCTGACCTTATTAATGTCCCACATAAGATTCTGTTTAATTTCCCCAAATTGGTCCCTGAGGTAACTAACTAAAATTGTATATTTTTTCTCTTCTGTAAATGGAAAAAAATGTTTTTTTCTTCTTTACTACACTTTGTTTGGAAACTACAATAATTTGATATTTCTCCTAAATTTCAAGAGGAAGTGGCAAAACCAGGGAGAAACCTGGATCAGTCGCATGAACTGTAGAGTCTTATACCAAGGTCACAGGACAAAAATCTCTGGAACTGACCCAGCCCCATAGCAACTGTTGCCATGAGCCTCTGGATATAAACTTGGCCAGTTCCCTGGCCCCATAATTAGGTAAATATCCACCCTATTATCCATCCTATAGCATCTTAACCAGTCACCTAATGCCGTCATTCCAGTAGGAATTTTCTCTGTCTTGAGGTTATAAAAATTCACTACTAGCCTGCGAAAGGGATCAGCTCTCCTTGGAGCCGGCCCACAGTCCTAACAGCATCTCCCACTTTAAAAGACTCTATTCTGCTCTCATTCTGCCCTGTGTCTGGAAATTCCTTTCCAACCCGCACACAGACCATGACTTGAAGCATGACTTGAAGCCATATTCATCTACAAGATTCATTTTCTCTCCCTTTGCAAATCTTTGCACCTGCTCAGTGTTCGGCTCTGGGCCAATTAAACGTTCACAGCCACTTCCAATGATGCTAAAAACCAAACCAACCCATGTTGAGGGAAAGACCACACAGCCCTCCTTCAAACCCATTGGGAGGAGCGAGTCATTTGAAGACAAGTGGTATCTTCGTATTTTCTTTTCAATGTCTGAATAGATTTTGAATAAAGAAAACCAGTGACTTTGTTAGAAACTATGCTTGATTTTTAAGTACATATTTCAGGAAGTATGAAAGGGTGGTGAAGATTGTGGTTGAAATTTTGAGGAAATATAAAATTCAATTTGCTATCTACATCGTTGGTCAATTTTATCCAAAAGGAAAACTATGTTGTCAGGCACTTGTCACTTTCTCCCATGAGAAGCAGTTGCCAGGCTGGCTGTGGGCAACGAAGCAGGTGGGGTGGGGGGTACTATGGCCATTTCCCCAAGGGGACATGCCCCTCTGTCCATATTTCCTTCTCACAAATATTGGCTGTCACTCTTGGCCATGTTTCCTTTCTTGTATGAATTAATGAGTATGTTGGACAAATTTGTGAAATCCAGTATTTATCAGGAAAATACCAAAGTCCCAGGGGAAACCTCAGGCCTACTAGCAGCCAACAGCACGGCCACTGCCAACCTCTGGGACTCCCAAGCCAGACCCTCCCTCCCATGGGGGCAGCAGGTAGGCAGCTGCTTGGAGGGCACCCAGACCCTCACCCTCAGTGCAGAGTAGTGGGCACCTATGTGGACGAGGTCACACCCCAGGCCACAGCCGACACTTACTGAAAGAGAATGGCCCTTTGCACGCAGCCACTGGCAGTCAGGCTCCTGTCCTGTGCCAGGAAGTCCTGCGCTGGTCACAGGCCGGGCTTTCCTTGAGCCCCAGAGGATGCCCTTACCACCAAGGTGGTAACTCCAAGATTCTCTCAGACTTTAGGGAGGAAACACGTACTGTAGCAGGACCCCATGGGGCCTTGGGGTCAGGGGTGGGGTTGGGGGATGGGAGGAAGACCGCCCTCCCAACCCGCTGAAATATTAATACCTAGATAACAGGATTTGGTGCGCCTTTCCTGTGTTGTTTTGTAGATGTAAAAACATCCCCCTCTCCAACAAACGGAAGATGTCAACTACTTGACCACCAAGAGCACACAGCCCCAGGCCTGTGCCCTGGAGCCTAAGGACTGATAATGTTCACCCCTGAGACACCACCCTGCTACCTCACCATCAGCCAATCAGAGATCTGCTACCTCAGTTCAGTTCAGTCGCTCAGTCTTGTCTGACTCTTTGCGACCCCAGGGACTGCAGCACGCCAGGCCTCCTTGTCCATCACCAACTTCCGGAGTTCACTCAAACTCATGCCCATTGAGTCGGTGATGCCATCCAACCATCTCACCTTCTGTTGTCCCCTTCTCCTCCCGCCTTCAATCTTTCCCAGCATCAGGATCTTTTCAAATGAGTCAGTTCTTCACATCAGGTGGCCAAAGTATTGGAGTTTCAGCTTCAGCATCAGTCCTTTTGATGAGTATTCAGGACTGATCTCCTTTAGGATGGACTGGTTGGATCTCCATGCAGCCAAGGGCCTCTCAAGAGTCTTCTCCAGCACCACAGTTCAAAAGCATCGATTCTTTGGCGCTCAGCTTTCTTTATGGTCCAACTCTCACATCCATACATGACTGCTACCTAACCATCAGCCAATCAGAGATCTGCTACCTCTCCATCAGCCAATCAGAGAATTGTGCACAGTCTGATCACAAGTTATGTGACCTGCATCCCTCACCCGGCTTTTAAAGGTGCTTTGCTGAGACCCTTTGTGGAGCTCAGAGGTTCTTAGAGTAGAAGCCACCCATCTCCTTGCATGGCCCTGCAATAAACCTTTCTCTGCTCCCAACTCCAGCATTTCACTTTGTCTGGCCTCACTGAGCATTGGGCACATGAACTTGCATTAACAAGTTGACCAGTTGGGTCATTCTCACACTCTAAGCCCAACAACGAGTGTGGGCAGGTTCCTGGTTTCCCAAACATAAAACCATTTCCATGTAATGACTGTGCATGTGCGTGTACACACACACACAGAAGGTGTGTAATAGTCTGTGTTTTTTCCAAAAATGAAATAGGCCCAGTACAAGTTATTGTTTAAGCATTTCATATAAGTATAAGAAATTCCTAGCCACCTCAGCTGTCCATCTACTCTTTGTCAATGAAGTTTTATTGGCACAGAGCCATCCTCATTTCTCCACATATTATCTACAGTGCCTTTGTTTTTCATAGGGTGACCAAGCTGAGTGACTGCAGCACAGACTGTATGGCCTCCAAAGACAAAAATATCTACTATTTGGTCCTTGACAGATTTTATTTTCTCCAGCCCCAAAATCACTGCAGAAGTTGACTGCAGCCATGAAATTAAAAGACCCTTACTCCTTGGAAGGAAAGCTATGACAAACCTAGATAGCATATTAAAAAGCAGAGACATCACTTTGCTGAAAGTTAAAGCTATGGTTTTTCCAGTAGTTATGTGTGGATGTGAGAGTTGGAACATGAAGAAGCACCGAAGAACTGACACTTCCAAACTGGGGTGCCAAAGGACTCTTGAGAGTCCCTTGGATTACAAAGAGATCAAGCCAGTCAATTATAAAGGAGATCAATCCTGAAAATTCATCGAAGGACTGATGCTGAAGCTCCAATACTTTGGCCATCTGCTGCAAAGAGCTGACTCATTGAAAAAGACCCTGATGCTGGGAAAGATTGAAGGCAAAAGGAGAAGAGGGTGGCGAGGATGAGATGGTTAGGTAGCATCACTGATGCAATGGACATGAATCTGAGCAAACCCCAGGAGATAGTGAAGGAAGGGAAGCCTGATGCGCTGCAGTCCATGGCGCCAAAAAGAGTCAGACACAACTTAGCAACTAAACAACAACCTTGACAGATAAGGTTTGTAGATGCTGAAGTGAGACCCTCTGGTGAGGCAGTTAGCTTACCTGAACCAGGAGCCAGAGGGGAGACCAAAGCTTTGACTGTTGCAGGTAGACTAGCCCAGGGTTACCAACCCTACACCTGTGCTACATAATCACTGGGTGCTTCTGAGACCACATACCCTCAGGCCCCACCTGACCCTCCCCACCTCCCCTATCAGAATATCCTGGTGAGGGGCTGGAGCAGGGGTCTGGGAAACTTTGCATGGGGGCAGGCAAGCCTCATACTTATCCATGCAACGAACGGTCCCGAGGGCTGGGCACCACGCTTGGCCCAGGCTGAGACTCTGGCTTTGACTGTGGCTAAGACTATGGCTGAGGACAAGGCACCACAGTCCCTGACCTCACGGGGCATTCTGAGAGTTGGTGGGGGCGGACCCTGACCAGGTAATTCTATGAAGATTTACCTGCAGTCCTAACTTGCAGGTCACACTCCCACCTTGTCCCCATCCCTGTACATCTGCTCAACTTCTCACTTCACACTGCTCCCAACTCAGATGCCGTCTTCCCAGCGGACCTTCCCAGCCAAAAGCCTCCCTTGCCCTACTCGAGTCTTCTTCATGTTACTTCTCATTCTGATGTTTATATTTATGACTGTCTTCTGTAGCTTCTCCCTTGCCCCCAGGAATGCAAACTCCAAGACAGCAGGGCGTGGTGGTAGTTCTCATGCTGGTTCTCCCTCCCTGTCCTTCCTCCCCAGCCCTCCTTCCTTCACCTCCTTTCACTGCCTGAAGCAAGGATGGATGGCAGGGTTGTGCCAGGACGTCATGAATGGGGATGTCGGGGGCTTTCCCTTACAAGGACTTACAAGGATTAGACATTCTCAGTGATATCTGGAAATGTGTGGTCCACTGTTACATGCAGTGGAAGTGAAAATTGCTCAGTCGTGTCCGACTCTGCGACCCCATGGCTTATACAGTCCACGGAATTCTCCAGGCCAGAACATTGGAGTGGGTTGCCATTTCCTTCTCCAGGGGAGCTTTCCAACCCAGGGATCAAACCCAGGTCTCCCGCATTGCAGGCGGATTCTGTACTAGCTGAGCCACCAGGGAAGCTCAAGAATACTGGGGTGGGTTAGCCTATCCCTTCTCCAGTGGATCTTCCCGACCCAGGAATTGAACCAGGGTCTCCTGCACCACAGGTGGCTTCTTTACCAGCTGAGCCGTCAGGGAAACCCAACTTGTTTCTAAGCCCAGGCGTGGAGCCCTCGGATGCTGACTGCAGTCTGGTGCCATCCAGCCCCCTCCACCCACCTCTTCCTCTTCCAGCAGCTCTGGCCAGCTTTGTGCAGGGCCACCAGCAGGACCATCCTGGCCGGTGGGGGTTGGGGGCTGGAGATGCAAAGGGCCAGCCTGAGATGCACTTCCTAAGGCTCATCTGCAGGGCCTGTAACAAAGCGCCCACTGCCCCGGGCGCCTGCCCCACAAACCCCTCTCCCCACCGGTCAGCTTCTGGGGCAGGGTCTGCCCGCAGGGGGAGCTGGGCTGAGCCCAATTCGAACCGGTGTATGGCGTCCCCGCGACACTCCACCCCCCAGTCCCTCTCCAGTCCCACCTGTGTCCTTGAAATCTGTCCCCGGGCACTTCAGTGGCGCCCACTCTGCTCCTAGAGGGTGAGCATCAGAAGCCCACTGAGCTCTCCTAACGCCCAGCTCAGCACCTTGCTCAGGACAGAATCCCAGTAACTGCTGGCTCCCTGAGGCAGCGGGGTGCCAGACACGGCCACACAGAGGAGCGGGGAGTGAAGCCTGTGCGTGGGGAGACCGCCGAGGCCGCGGACCAGCCCTCCCCACAGGGCGCTGCGCGAGCCGCCACGCAGAGCACCCGCTGTGACTCAGACACTGGGGTCACTTTCTGCTTTCCATGGTCCTGCCTGAGGGTCAGCTTTCTTCTCTGAAGGCATCAGGGTGAAGCACGGAAAGGCTGAACGTCTCATGTAGGTTTTCCTCTGGTTCCAACTTGTCTTCACGGGGGTGTAAGCCTGAGGAAATATCACCAAGGTGTTATCTTGAAGCCCATGCCAAAAAGTACAATGCCATCTCTTCTTAATTCAAGATAGTGAGGAGGAAGTAGAGGCCTAGGAGCTTTGGTGCCAGCGGGCATCACTGCTGGGGCATCCCTGTGGGCCACCAGCTGAAGGAACAGATGTCCTCACCGTGAGCTGCTCGCCTGTTGCTTCTCCGAAGGTAGCCAGCACGGGGATCTCCAGCCTCCGTCCACGCTCCATCTCTGCCCAGGAATGGGTAACTGTCCTCACCCATTGTAGAAGTAACCCTCTTGGGGGTAAAAGCTTTCCGTTAAGTTAAGCGGTTTGCCTGCAATGCAGGAGACTTGAGTTCGAGCCCTGGATCGGGAAGATCCCCTGGAGAAGGGGATGGCTACCCTCTCCAGTAGTCTTGCCTGGGAAAGCCCATGGACAGAGGAGTCTGGTGGGCTACAGTCCATGGGGTTGCAAAGAGTCAGACACGACTAAGCAGCCAGCACACACTTTGAATATAACTCAGCAAAGCGCACACCTCTTTAGAACACGATCCCATCTATAAGCTGCAATTGATGCCCACTAGGAAGCAGACACCTGCCAGGTCTCCTCACGTGTGTTCTCTCTTTTTTACTAACACTCAGCTCTATTAGATTTTTTTTTTCTATTCTAGTTTATTACAAAATACACTGAATATAGTTCCCTGCGCTACCCAGTAGGACCCTGTTGTTTATCCAGGTGTGTTCCCTCTTGATCACTTGGTGGATCTCCCTCCCCGCCAGCCCCCGCAGCACCTATCTGAGAGGCCTTCATGGGCCAAAGGGGACAAAGAAACCGCAGCATCTCACTGACAGGGGTGGAGCCTGCTGGACCGGGCTGGTCAGTGTCTGTGAGTGCCCGCACCAGATGTGGGGCAAGGCCACCTCACCGTGCAAACTCACTCTCTCCCCTCTCACGTGGCCCCAGGCTCTCAGTCTTGGGCTGCACTGCCGGCCGCTGTTCCGGGCCAGCCCATCATCACGGGGAATGGACCTCAGATCCCGTCTCTCCTCCCTGGGGCTGAGCACAAAGGGCCCCTCCTCGGGTTTCCTGCCTGCTTTCTCCTCCCGGGTTTTGGTTTCCCTGCTCTGCCTTCTGCTTTGGCTAAGGTTTCTCTGTGTTCTTCATCAGACAGGTAACATTCAAACCGGTTGACAGCCAACATTCAAATCAGTTGACAGCCCTATATATTTTTTTTTTTCATGAGACAGACATTTATTTCTCACTGTTACTTTTTCTTCCCTTAGGTTAATATAAGGCAGGTCACTGGGGATAAAATCAACCTCTCCAAAACTGGGCTGAAGAAAGAAGGGAGGGATGGGTTTTCAACTGGACCATTCAAAGAGTTTGTCATTCAGCATTGCACACAAGGTTCTTGATCAGAATTCTGAGAGCACTGTATAAGTCACTTCAGTCATATCCTACTCTTTATGACCCTCTGGACTCTAGCAGGCCAGGCTCCTCTGTCCCATGGGCAGATACTGGAGTGGGTGGCAAGCCCTCCTGCAGGGGATCTTCCTGACCCAGGAACTGAACTTGCATCTCCTGTGTCTCCTGCATTGGCACGCAGGCTCTTTTCCACTAGTGCCACCCAGGGACCCCACTAACAATGACCAAAACGGGGGTGGGGGTGGGGGTGGGGTGGAGGAAACTATTCATCTCTACTCAGGTAGCTGACTTCACAGAAACATTTCCTGTAACAATGTGAAATAAGAGGCAACTCCCACAGTTTAAGTAATTTCTATCCCAATCTGAATTTAGTTACAAATTAGAGTACTATGAGATAGTAGCCTAAGTTAACATGGCAATGAGCGCTTTAATGTGCTTACTGACCATAATACCAGATTTACTGCTTCATAAACAAGGAAACAGCCTTGTTTTGGAAAACTGAAATGAACTAAGAATACAGAGCCAGACCTATCCATTGCCCCTTTCAAAAAGAAGAAAACAGAACGTCCGAGGGTTTGGTTTGGGGTTTCTTTAAACATGAGAAATCCACCCTGCCAGCCAATTGTAAAACTAGCTTTCAAAGACACAGCCTGAGTCCTTTGGAGAAAGGAGTGGCAGCCCTTTTGACATCTTGCCTAGGAAATGAGTAATTCAGAGTCCAAGACCGAGCCCTGCCAGGGGAAACCCTTGGAGGGGCTTCCTGTGGACTTCGTCGCTGTCACACCTGCATCGCCCCTGCTGAAGCTGACACCCTGGGCTTCCCCGACTCGACCAGAATTTCAGTGAAACTAGGCTGCCTCCTGCTCATGTGTGCACTTCATGGACACTTTCTGAGTGCCATCCCAGATGACAGGCACAGTTCTAGGCAGGAGGAACACAAGGTTAAGTAAAACACTGTCCCTGAATGGTGCTCTCTTGATGGGAATGGAGAACGGTGCCGCCAACATGGGAAAATATGCCAGATCCTTAAATAATTAAATGTGGGATTCTCATGTGAGACAGGGATTCCACTTCTGGGTATATACCCAACAGAACACAAAGCAAGGTCCCAAATAGATACTGTACACACGTGTTCATAGAAGCTTTTTTCACAACTGCCAATGCAAGGGTCCATTAATGGACAAATAAACAAAATGTATTTTTCAGCTGAAGCTGAAGCTCCAGTACTTTGGCCACCTGATGCAAAGAGCCGACTCATTGGAAAAGACCCTGATGCTGGGAAAGACAGAGGGCAGGAGGAGAAGGCTGTCTCAGACAGAGGCTGAGACAGTTGGATGGCATCACTGACTCAATGGACACTGAGTCTGAGCAAACACTGGGAGATGGTAAAGGACAGGGATGCCTGGCATGCTGCAGTCCATGGGCTTGTACAGAGCGGGACATGACTTAGTGATGAACAAACAACAAAGCAAAATGTGGTCTACCTGTATGATGGAATATTACACAGACACACAAGAAAATGTTCTGATATGCACTACAAGGTGGACGAATTGTGAAGACATTATTCTAAGTGAAATGAGCCAAATCCAAAAGGACAAATACTCTACGACTGCATACATGAGGTTCCCGGAGCTGTCAAATTCACAGCAACAGAGAGAGGAATGGTGGCTACCGGGGGCTGGGGGGGGGGGAGGGGCAGGGAGCCGTACCTGCTGGGCCTGGAGTCGCAGTCCGGCAAGATGAAGAGTTCTGAAGATGATGGTGGTGATGGCTGCCCCGCACTCTCGGTGTACTGAACGCCCTGAAGTGTGCACATCAAATGGATAAGACGACAGCTCTTCGTTATGCGTGCTTCACTGCAGTGAAGAAGAACTAAAGGACTAAACCAAACGCAGTGCCCGCTCTCACGGCCCCTGAAGTCTGGTGGCCCCGGGACAGCAGTCTCCACAGCTGGCCCGGGCACCTGACAGGCATGCCAGTGTCCACAGGGGTGGGGGGAGGAGATTCTGTCTTTCATTTATATATGCGTTTATTTCATCTTTTCTCAAAATCCATACAGAACATATTAATGAAATCGCTTGTGGTCATATACTTTAGAGAACAAAACTGGGCCTGCGTCGTGCGCGAGCGTGCGTGCCCCGTTGCCTCAGTCATGCTCGGTTCTTTGCAACACCATGGACTGTAGCCCGCCAGGCTCCTCTGGCCATGGGATTCTCCAGGCGAGAATACTGGAGTGGGTGGCCCTGCCCTCCAGGGCATTGGCAGGCGGGTTCTGTACCACTAGTGCCTCCTGGAGTGCTCTCACGATTCTTCACTGGTGAGGATGAATGGTGGAAAGCTGATGTGGTCGAATCTCATTTTTATCCCTCACTAGCTCTGGTAGGGAGAAGGCAATGGTACCCCACTCCAGTACTCTTGCCTGGAAAATCCCATGGCCGGAGGAGCCTGGTAGGCTGCAGTCCATGGGGTCGCTAAAAGTCAGACATGACTGAGTGACTTCACTTTCACTTTTCACTTTCATGCACTGGAGAAGGAAATGGCAACCCACTCCAGTGTTCTTGCCTGGAGAATCCCAGGGACAGAGGAGCTTGGTGGGCTGCCGTCTATGGAGTCACACAGAGTCGGATACGACTGACGCTACTTAGCAGCAGCAGCAGCAGCTTTGGTAGACCAGGAGGTTCTCCTTGGACTTCACACAGCCTGGAGTTATTTCTGGTGGGCTGTGGAGTGCGGGCTTCTGTGTTCCATTCTCTCTTGGGAGCCAACAAGTTCCGCCCTTCAATCTGTGGTCACTGTTATCCATCTGATTTCACACCACTTCTCTCTACACATGCACCCAAGCAACCCACAAAAGACAAATCATAGGAAGGAGAGACGAGACCCTGTGTATTTACCTGGAACAAAGTGGAGGGCCAAACACCATGATTTCAAGCATTTCTGTTACTCTCACCCAATTCCCCTTAGTTGCCTCATTTTCTTCATATCTTACCTGACTGTTGGGGAAACAGGGACATCTTTATGTTTTCTTATATCTCAACCAATTGTGTTCCCAGGATGCTTCCTGCACTATGATCTTTAATCTGATTAATAGGCTTACGTCCCATTTTTATCTTGTCTTGTCTTGCTTTTATTCTATCAATCAAGTCACAGTGCAGAAAGTAACGAACTAACATAACAGAAGCTTATTCTTCCCTGACTGATGTATCCTGGTCTCATTTATCTTGCTGTTGCTCTTTCACCTCGTTTCTTTTGAGGATTACATGAACACTCGTGCATGTCAGATTAAACAGGTATACAACCTTGTAAGAGGGGGTCATTATTTCCATAACGTGCTGCAATCCCATGGCCAGAGGAGTCTAGCGGGCTGCAGTCCACAGGGTCACGAGAGTCGGATGCGACTTAGTGACTAACCCACCACCACTGCCACCTGACAGCCGGGTACGTCACTGTCAACATGACTGGGCTTAACTGTGAGGGTCGAGGCTGCCTCGCCACAGAGCAGACATCTCCCAGGAAAACCCCCGATGCCCGTCAAGAATATTGTAGTTGGGTCATTTTTAAAATACTCTTAAGGACCTCGATTTCTTTTTAACTGAACAGGTGGTGAGTCACTTTCTACAGTTAACAACACTTAGAAAACGCTTCATTACTTGCCAACGTTGCTCAGAGTTTAAGTTACTGAAATAATTCTTCAGCAGTTTGTACTGAGAGCTTCTCCCTTCATCAGAGAGCTCCTTAAAATCACATGACCCCACTGACCACAGATGATTGGCTGAGAGGTGGAGATTCCAGTCAAGCTTAGCCAATCATATTTTCTCAGGGAAGCTTTATCATCAGGAACAGAGAGAATGAGCCAACCTGCTGAGGACTGCCATTTAAAGCTGACCATGCCAGGGCCACATGAGTGATTTTAGAGATTATGTCTAATTTTCAACCAATAGATTATTTTTGTTTCAGAAGATGTTCTTCCTTCTTCTGCTGGGGATCAGAGCATAAGGGTGGGCCCAGTAGCTAATTTCAAGGAGCTCACAGTCTGTGGAAGGTCAGGCATACATAGTGAATTAGGATTCTTGTGGTTGCAAATGGCAAAAGCCCACCCAGATCAGGCTAGACAAACAGAGGAACCCATTGGCTCAAGGAATCTCAATGAGGGAATCGAGGAATCACACTGCCAGAAGGGTGAGGACTTCCTGGGAATCAGAAACAATTGGATCCTCCATCTGGACCCTCCCCTGCCTACAACTTTGAGGCTCAGTTTACTTAGTAATGGGCAGGAGGAGACTGTCTCCCATAGAGGAATGGAATAGAGATTAAATTCCAAATATTAATATCTCAGAGAAGTGCCTAGGATGACATCTAGTAGGAGCTCAATAAATTTCCTTTTTTCCCCTTATAGGAATCTCACAGTAATGAAGCCCAAGAACAGTGTATTACCTGACATGCCCTGTGTGGGGTGTGATGGAAAATGGAAGATGAGGAAGAGGAGCAAAAGTGGAGATAAAGGATCATTGGAGTCACTAGAGAGAATCTTCTAGGCATCTTTGAGTCCAACAGAGACAGTATTTTCTCACAAAAAACCAGAGAGGTATATTCAACCTCTCTCCCTCCCAGGATAGTTGCAGAAATTATCTCAAAGAAAGCCTCATCACAAAAGAAACCACACCTCCTAAATAATGAACAGATGAGTAGAAATTTTAAATGGAACATCTTAGAAAAATAGAAATGCATTTATAGTGTTTATGGAACTGAGTCAGAAAATTGCTGTAGATTCAAGAATGAATTTGGACTCACTCAGAGACACTGAAAGCCCTCAGGAATTAGCATATAAGTATTGATTTAAAAATAAGTGAGCACTCTTAGAGCAACTGCCATGGGTTGGTGTTGATTAGTAGATCAGAAGTAGAAAGACTCAAGGAGACCAAAGGACCCGGGACAAAACTGCAACACCATCTCTAGCTAAGGCTTCACCAATACACTGACAAGGAGAGATCCAAAGGAAATAATTGGAAGTGAGGAAAAAAGATATTTTTAATGGCAAAAGTGCTAATTATAATATTAAAAAGAAAACAGAAATGTCTAAGTAAAAAAGGAAATTACACATTATATGACAAAATTATACTCACAGGAGACATCAAGAGTCAAGGAGATTCTTGCTAAAGGCAAGCCAAGGTGATCAGATATCGAAGATGGGAGACAAAAAGTTTGCTCAGATATCAAGAGTAGGGGCTTCTTGCTGATGGGCTGGGCAGACCAAGGATAGGACAAGGGCCACAGTCAAGACCTAGAGGAAAAGAGGCCCCGGAGGAGGGTAAAGTTAGGCCCACGAGAAAGTGTCTGTCAAGAGCAAGAATCAAGAAGATGCTCTGTAACCTGCACATTAGGGAACCTGTAGCAAACTGTTTCAGCAACTTTTTTGGTTTCTATCTTTTACAGACACTCACTCTAGAAATTATTTAGAAATTATTTGTGCTTAATAGCTGGTTAAAAAAAAAAACAGAGTTGGCATTTCGAATCTAATCCAACCAAATATACAATCTTTGGGCTCTGAAAACTCTGAGAAATAAAGAGTTCAGGAGCCGATGCTGTTGTGACCATCTGGTTAATCTCTTTTCACTACCATCGTATCTAATGCCACATGGTCCATGGACCACTGGGGGCTAGACCTTTCAGCATCTGAGCGATCGACCCAGCCAGCTGAGACTCCTGGGATGGTTCCCAGTGCACAGCTGGGATACGGCTCAGAGGTCAGCCATAGAGGGCTGTGCTAATTGACCCTGTACTTCCACCCTGGGGAAAAACAAAAGCAGAAACAAATCAGAGAGGAACTTTCTCATCATATGTCAAGTCGTCCTAATCATTTTAAGAACTGCTACTTAATATCTGCCAGGATCTTAGGAGACTTCAATTGACTTCACAGATTAGAAAGCATATCTGGGAAAAGGACTGCCTGGCTAGCTAGGTGGCTTCTCCCACCATGCTGCATTAACAAGCACCCTTACGCATCCAGAGAGCTTCAGCGTGTGCCCAGAAGTATACCAGCAAATGAACTCAGAAGACCCAGAACTGAAACAGTCTTCAGACCCAGGGAAACAAATGAAATCTGACTAAGGGAAGACCATTAGGCTCAATAGTCCATACAACAGAATATAGACCACGAGGATGTGAACTCCTGGGCCTGGACCATTCTTCCTCTGTCCAATAACCCACATCTTTTCTTTGCTTCGGTGGTTCTATCCTCTACCTGCTCAGAGTGACCACCGGTAGATAGAGAACTCCTGCTGGTGTGTTGTTGGGGAATTCAAAACTGTCATCGACTTTAAGGGTTCCAACATTCATTGAAAACTGCCCTAACGAAAACAAGAAGAAGAATGCAAGGTCTTACCCCAAAAGAAGCCTTTCTGATTCCCCAAGCTCAACACAAACTTCCTCTCAGCCCTCTGATATTCTGTGAGGTTTCTTCCAAACACATTTTACTGTTTATCCTGGGGTTATGTCTGCCTTACCCTCCATATTCCACCACTTCCTTTGAGGATCTGTTAAGACCTCTTGAGTCAATCAAGACATAGCTTCTACTGACCCTGGTTGAGCCTTCTGTGCCTCAGTCATCCTCCCAAGCAGACTGCTGGTGAGCCAGGACTGGCATCGGAATTAACGTGCTAATCAATCCTGTACTTCCACCCTGGGGGAAGACAAAGTGGAGACTTTTAGAAATAACAGTCAATTCGAAAATAAGACTATTTGTTGCCATTTTGAGTCTCCACAGGGAGGGTGGGACAGCCTCTTATCCATTCTGGTTTCTCCCTCCTGAGATGGAACGAATGGTTTCAATGCTTAATTTGCCTTAGATTCTCAGCTGCATTCAAATAAAATGAGAAGTCAAACTCTCTCACAAAAAGCAAATACGGTGCTTGGCAAGGTTGCATTGTCAGTCCTAGCCTTTCTAAGAAGAGATAATGTAGACAGATCTTAAGGGGCCCCTACACCCCTCACTTTTCCCCTCACTTCATTCCTGCATGAAGGAACTGCTCCCATAAGGGGGTATGGATGCTCCATCAGCCACTCCAGTCAGCTGGCTAATGTGGTCAGCTTTGGGGCGGCTCCTGCCAGAATCTCACCCTTTGCAGATGTCAGATCCTGTAGAGTTGTGGTCCCTGGAAAGGTTGAGATGTGGATGGTGGAGATAGGGGTCAGGGGCTCTTACTCATTCTGGAGGGTAAAACCAGAGACTTTCAAAGCAAAGTGTCATCCGCACCTGACAATCTGCCCACCTCATTTCTTTAAAAATGTGTTTGTCTGTGGAAGTGCTGGACTGTATCGTGGATGGGAATTCCCTACTGGGAAAAGTCTTCTTCCTTTTGGTTATGAAATGTTTGAAATAAATAATGTGCTCCTCCCATGATGGGCATCAGTGCAACACTATACACAACCCATTGGCCGATCTCTGCCATCCGTACAGAATAAAACAGCAGAGGCTAGCGGCCATCGGTCCAGCAGAGTCAGAGTCACCTGTGAAGTTAAAGACTGGGAAGAGAGAGAGATATGCTTTTTGGAATGCTTTGGGCACTGAAGATTTGATTCTGTTAACCTGCTGAGTCTAATCAAAGGAAACCCTCTTCAAAAAGAGGTAACACACATTACTTTGCCAACAAAGGTCCATCTAGTCAAGGCTATGGTTTTTCCAGTGGTCATGTATGGATGTCAGAGCTGGACTATAAAGAAAGCTGAGCGCAGAAGAATTGATGCTTTTGAACTGTAATGTTGGAGAAGACTCTTGAGAGTTCCTTGGACTGCAAGGAGATCCAACCAGTCCATCCTAAAGGAAATCAGTCCTGAATATTCATTGGAAGGACTGATGTTGAAACTGAAACTCCAATACTTTGGCCACGAAGAGCTGACTCACTGGAAAAGACCCTGATGCTGGGAAAGACTGAAGGCGGGAGGAGAAGGGGATGACAGAGGATGAGATGGTTGGATGGCATCACTGACTTGATGTACATGAGTTTGAGTAAACTCTGGAAGTTGGTGATGGACAGGGAGGCCTGGCATGCTATGGTCGATGGGGTTGAAAAGAGTTGGACACGACTGAGCGACTGAACTGAACTGACCACACATTTATATGATAGGGGAGATATATCTGTCTGGAACCCAGCAATAAACTCACATGAAAGTATAAGTGGACACTTATAAGCGTGTATAACTGTGGCTGCAGCACACACAGCCAGCAAGACTACAAAGCGGAGAAGGACACACAGATGGCTCCTCCAGGCCCCCACGCCTGGGTCTCTGGTGTTCTCCAAGTCCTCCGAGCCTGAGGACTGAAGTCTGCTCACAGACTGGTGAGGCCACCTGGCTGTCCCTCGCGGTCAGAGGTGACCTGGTTGGAGTGCATCGCAAGACAGAGCACGGGGAGCTGCTGCGGAGACCACAGAGGAAGTCCAACAGGCGGGGGTGCAGACTCTGAGCTAGGCGGGCTTGGAAACTGGGAGCTGGAGACAGCTCCCAGGGCAGAGCCAGCGGGGCCAAGAGGGAAGGAGGCCAGGGAAGTGGTTCACGACTGGGGACCAGTTTGCATCCCCCGCCACCCTAGGGAACAGTTGGCAACATCGAGAGACATCTGTGCTTATCAAAAACCAGGGGGACACGCTGGGGCATCTGGTGGGCGGAGGCCAGGGATCCAGCTGGTCACCCGACAACATGCAGGACAGTCCCTGGCAACCACAGTTATCCTGCCTCCATTCTCACTGTGCCGAGGCCCAGAAAGCCTCCATCCGACCAGCTTGGAGGACACTCCAGATTTCCAATGCAAACTGGTGCCACACGTGGGCAGTTCCCACCTTACGAGAATTTCTGCTTCCAACCTCAGACATGCCCCCAGAGCTCCGGGAACACCAGCGTTCTCACTCACACTGACAGTGAAGAGACCTGAGACCAGAGGGTCCTGAGGCTGGAAGGCTCCTTCTTACCCACTCTCGGTTTCCTTAGAAGTGCTCCTTTGTAGGGAGGGAGATGGCCTGAAGAAAAGCAATTTAGGAGAAATGAATTGTTCCCTTCTCTTGCAATGAAATGGGAAAGCTGCCATTTGACTAAACAGGGGTCATTACCCTTTGAAAGATGTCTTCCCTTTTGTCTGATTCAAACTAGCCATTTTTCATGTAAAATATAAGCTAACTGGGAAATTACATTTCTACTCTTTTATAATACAGATTAGAGAGATGAAGAAAAATCTGCCACAAACAATCGGAAAAGCCATTATTCAGAAGAGGAGCAGCCTGCAGGAGGCCAGCGTGCTGGAGAAGCCAGCCCTGAAATGAGCACACGGCCCGACGAGTCATTCACAACCCCAGCTGCACACCAGGATCACCGGAGATGCTTCGAAACTCCTGACAATCGGGTCACACCGAGGACCAGTGACATCAGAACCTCAAAGATGGGTTCTTCATCTCGTGAATCAGAATCACCTGGAGGGCTTGTTAAAATTCAGGTGGCTAGCCCCACCCTTTCAGAGGTGGAGGATAAGAAATTGCATTTCTTCCCTGTCACAAGTTCCCTGGTGACACTGATACTGCTGGCCTGGAAACCACATTTGAACCACTGTCCTCAGGAAGAGACCTAGGTACCCCCAGGTGTGCAGCCTGCGTTGAGAATCACTGCTCAGTGACCTCACCAAGGGAGGCAAGGAGGAGGTAGACTTACATGGGTGCTTTGTTCCTCTCTGCTTTATTGGATCAAGATGCGTGCACGCTAAGTCGCTTCATTTCTGTCTGACTCTTTGTGACCCTATGGACTGTAGCCTGCCAGGCTCCTCTGTCCATGGGATTCTCCAGGCAAGAATACTGGAGTGGGTTGCCCTGCCCTCCTCCAGGGGATCTTTCCGACCCAGGGATCAAAGCCGTGTCTCTCACATCTCCTGCATTGGCAGGCGGGTTCTTTACCACAAGTGCCATCTGGAAGCCCACGGTCCTGACAATGAGATTCCCTTAGTGAATAGAGGATAGGAAAGGGGAAATGGTAGCTGTGGGCTGGACCAAGTGAGCAGACATAGCCTTCATCAAAGATTAAGTTACCCTAACTCCACTGGGACTGAGTCACACTGTGCCAAGTGTCCCCTAACACGACATGACAAGGAGGGCACCTGACCCCTATGGTGTGGTCCCCCAACTCCATCACTTCCACCTGATAATGAGAAAACGTCAGAGAACCTCAAGTTGAGGACATTCTACATCATTACTGATCATTACTCTTCAAGAGTATGAAGGTCAAGGAAAGACTGAGGAAATGTCACAGATTGGAGGAGGCTAGCGGCTGCCGTCTAAGGGGTCACACAGAGTCGGACACGACTGAAGCGACTTAGCACAGCAGCAGCAAGACCTGAGAACTAAATGCATGTGGGGTCCTGGATTAGATCCAGAGACAGAATGAAGACACTAGGGGAAGACACCTGGGGAAATTCAGGTAAGTCTGTAGGCTTCATTCATGTCGTTGTACCAATGGGGAATTCCTCGGGTTTGACGAGTGTGCCATGGGTATATAGGGTGACAACAGTAGGCAAAGCAGGGTGAAGGGAACTGTCTGCTGTCTCCACAACTCTTCTGTACATTCTAAACTATTTAAAGGACTTCCCTGGCTCCCCAGTGGTTACGAACTTCACTTTCCAGGGCAGGGGTTGCAAGTTCAGTCACTGATTGGGAAGCTAAGATCCCACATGCCTTGGAGGCAAAAAAAAAATCAAAGCATGAAAACAGAAGGAGTATTGTAACAAATTCAATAAAGACCTTAAAAATACTTTTAAATCATTTAAGATAAAATATTTTAAAATGAGAATCCTGGGACTGTAAGATTTTTCTCAACTCCTTTCATAACTTGGAATTTATGAAAAGATCCATAGAAGAGATGCTGATGGTTATAGAGACACCACAGCTCTCCAACTCAGTTCCCAGTGGTTGCTGGTGGCAAGGACAAGGTAGGGTGCCAGATGGAATCTGAGGCAGGACATGGGCATATGTTTTACTTTTACTCACAAGGTCCCTGGTCATTAGAAAAAATGATTAATCTAATTGCGACTAGGATAAGACTGAGCAGAAATACAGAAATGGCTCCGTTTGTGGAACACAGACAGGGTGCAGAGGGCCAGGCCTTTCCGAGTCCTCCTTCAGCTGCAGGTTACCCAGCTATGAAATGAGGGACTCAGATAAGATCTTCCGGAGGTCCTTCTCACCATCCTGTTCAACAGTTCACCTGTACACTGGGATTTTTGAATGATCATCTTTCTGTGAAAGCAAAGCATGCCTATCTCAAACCCACTAGGAAATATAATGATCTTTAAATAAATTATTATTTCAATTTCTTCTTTATACTTTCACAGTATCTTCCCAATTTGCAAAAAGTGATATGTCATGGTTTTATGAATCGGGGGAAATGAACTAAAACAATACACAAGTACAGGAATATCAGTATTGTCAAGACCAACAGAAAACAAATCGCACTGGAGCAGGCCACTGATGGCTTGGAATTGCCGATGACACTCTTCTCTGAGGAATATCACAGATTGATAAGACGTATAAATACGAATGCCTGAAAGTTCAACAAGATGCTAACAGAAATGAGTTTATTCTGCTTTCCACAATGCACAATTGATTTCTCCTTTGCCTCGAAGTCTCAAATTATGCCATTTTCAATCTATTCCACCACCAGGTTGTCAGGCTGTGAGTGTGATCAAAAGTTAAAATCCACAAGTACAGTTTGAATCCAGTGTTTCAGAGTGTTAAATCAGAACTCAACAGTGGAGATGTCCATGTCTGGCCATGAGAAAGTAACTGGTTTCAGATATCTCCTCTTGTTGGAAGAACTGTTACGGGCTGAATGCTTGCATTTCCCCTCCAACCCCGGCCCCCGCCCAGATTCATATGTGGAAGCCACTCCAAAGTGATGGTGTTTGGAGGTGGGACCTTTTTGAGGTAATTAGGTTTAGATGAAATCGCATGATGAGATTAGTGGACCCCAAAGCTTCCTTTCTCTGTGCATCTAAGGAAGGGCCATGTGAGCACACACGACGGTGGCCACCTACAAGCCAAGAGCAGAGGGAATGAACCTGGCCTTGCCTGTGCCTTGATCTTGGACTTGCCAGCCTCCAAAACTGTGAGAAGTACATTTCTATTGTTTGAACCCCTCAGTCTGTGGTATTTTGTTAGCCTATACAGACTAAGGCAATAATTGTTTATAAAACTGAATAAAACATATGTAGCAATGGTTCTGAGGTTCTAGGCAATGGGCAGTGTAGAAGAGCAACCCCTGAGGGAAGAAACATGCCAGGTATCTCAGGAGCAGCTGCTCATGTACTGGGGGCAGGTCACCTCCCACACAGGGGCCTGGTCCTGCTGGGCAGAGGTTGGGGCTGCTAAAAACAGCTGGAAGTTGGAAGGGAATATGCTACAATGGAATATTACTAAGTGATTAAGACAGAATGAAGTAATACCATTTTCAGCAACATAGATAACCTAGAGATGATCCCTAAGTGAAGTATGTCAGAGACAAATATCATATAATATCTCTTGTATGCAGAATCTAAAAGAAAAAAAGACACAAGTGAAATTATTTGCAAAGCACAAATAGGCCCACAGGCATAGAAAATAAGCTTGTGGTTACCAAAGGGGGAAGGAGCGGGGAAGGACAAATTAGGAGGCTGAGATTAACATATACACACTATTATATATCAGGTAGATAACTAGGACCTATTACTTTGCCGACTAAGGTCCGTCTAGTCAAGGCTATAGTTTTTCCAGTGGTCATGTATGGATGTGAGAGTTGGACTATAAAGAAAGCTGAACGCCGAAGACTTGATGCGTTTGAACTGTGGTGTTGGAGAAGACTCTTGAGAGTCCCTTGGACTGCAAGGAGATCCAACCAGTCCATTCTGAAGGAGATCAGCCCTGGGATTTCTTTGGAAGGATAAATAATGATGCTAAAGCTGAAACTCCAGCACTTGGGCCACCTTACACGAAGAGTTGACTCATCAGAAAAGACTCTGATGCTGGGAGGGATTAGGGGCAGGAGGAGAAGGGGACGACCAAGGATGAGATGGCTGGATGGCATCACTGACTCGATGGACATGAGTCTGAGTGAACTCCAGGAGTTGGTGATAGACAGGGAGGCCTGACGTGCTGTGATTCATGGGGTCGCAGAGTTGGACACGACTGAGCGACTGAACTGAACTGAACTGCATAGCACAGAACTATATTCAATATTTCATAATGACCTATAAGGGAAAAGAATCTGGAAAAGAATATATATATATAAAACTGAATCACTGTGCTGTACATCTGGAATCAGCTGATTTGAATTAAAAATCAAGTAAATCAACCAAACTTGAATTAAAAATATGTAATTCAAAAAAAGAAAGACAATGATAAATGGGGAGGGAAATGTAAACAGTTGGTGAATCTTGGTAGAGGGATGTTGGGATTTTTCATAAAATTTTTTGCAACTTCCTTTAAAACCACAAAATGAAATGAAATGAAAGAGCATGCTGTCACTGAAAGGAACAGGAGCTTCCCTCATAAGCATGATTTTAACCCACCAGTCTCACCCTCGAAGCCACGTCTTCCTTTCACCAGTCGGACATGGTGCCCAGCAATGGCCAGTTGGTTGGGATGACCCACGATGTCATTTAGTGCTTGCTGGCCATGATACACCCAGTGAACAAGCGCAGGTGAGTAATCTGGAGTGGGTGACCACTGACGTTCTCTCCCCAAATCCCACACCTTGACCCTCTGAGCAAGGAAGTTCCACTTCCTGGTCACCTGTATCCCTGGTCCATACTCTGGGCACTTAGCTATGTGACTGAGATACCACAGGTGAAAAGTATTTGTTAACTTTGATCTTTATCAAGAACACGGTTTTCAGTATCTGATGTTTATGGGAATTGCTGGAAAGAGATGTTGAGGCAGCCCATCCATTCTTTGCTGTTGTTCATTCGCCCAGTCGTGTCCAACTCTTTGCAACCCCATGAACTGCAGCACACCAGGCTCCCCTGTCCTTCACCATCTCCCGGAACTTGCTCACACTCCTGTCCATCGAGTCAGTGGTGCCATCCAACCCTCCCATCCTCCGTCAGCCCCTTCTCTAGCCCTCAGTCCTTCCCAGCATCAGAGTCTTCTCCAATGAGTCAGCTTTTCACATCAGGAGGCCAAAGGATTGGAGCTTCAGCCCTATCATCAGTCCAGCCTACACATTCCCTAAGCTTTTCCAAACTTCCCCCCTGCATCAGGTCAGCTTATCAGGGACCTGCCCATCTGGCCATTGTTTGGGCCACTTAGTGGGTTAAAAATGGCTCCCTGTTCCTTGCCATTTCTGCCATCAAGCAGTGGAGTCAATTTCCCACTCCCTAGAATCTGAGCTATCCCCGTAATCTGGTTTGACCAGCAGAATGCGGAGAAAGTAGCACTGTGAAACTTCCAAGGCTGGACCTTGGAATGTCTATGTATCACAAAAGGTCTGCAGCTTGCCCTTCACTGTTAGAATGGTCCTCTTGGCCCTGAGCAGCCATATTCTGAGAACTGGAGCATCCCAGTTGACAGCCCAGCTGAGCCCCAAGCTGACAGCCAGCACTATCAGCAGCCAAGTGAGGGAGCCACGTGGGACCCTCACCTCGGCCAAGCTCGTGGACAATGCAGCTCCAGCAGATGTGACTCCGTCGGTGCCCAGCTGAGCCCGATCAGTCGGCGGACTCAGGAGAAATCATGAATTGTTGTGTCAAGTCACTAAGTTTGATGGATTTTAATGCAGTAGTGGGGCTTCCCTGGTGGCTCGGTTGTAAAGAATCCATCTGCCAGTGCCCACCGATGCAGGAGTTGTGGGTTTGATCCCCGGGTCGGGACGATCCCCTGGAGAAGCGAATGGCAACCCACTCCAGTATTCTTGCACTGGATATCCCATGGACAGAGGAGCCTGGTGGGCTACCGTCCATGGAGTTGACTTAGCAACTAAACAGCAACAATCAGCAATAGGTACCTGAAACTACCCTCCACCCCCACAATCTTCATGGTATCTTTCACTAAAAGGTGCTTTGGTACTGGGTCATCTACTTGAGTTAAGAGACACGGTGTGAAACTGCCATTCTTAGAGAAGTCATTACTGTTTCCACCAGAGCTCTTCCAAGGACAAAGTTTGCATCAACATACACTGTTGCTATGAGGGCCCACAGCAGAAATTCTCAGGTGTCAGCCATAGGTGTTTGAGCATCTGCTTAACAACTCACCTGTATTTATCTTACTGCTGCTGTGAATCTTATAACTGACCTTGTTTCTCTGTTTGCTTTGTGCACTAGGAAGCTTGAAGCTAGTTTGTGAACCATCTCAGTCAGCAATGAACTAACCCTCCCCCTTCATTTTTTCCTATTTTAAATTTTTGTTTTCGTGATTCCAACTATTTATTCCAACATGGTATATTGTTTGCATTTTGGGAAGTTATATCAAATCCTTTGTGGTCTGAGACAAAATATAAATAAATATGAAGAAAATACAGGTAAATAAACATTACAACGTAAACTTCCAACTTTGCCATCCCTTGTTTTTCTGTAAATATCATAAAGAGACTTTAACATAAGGATAGGGAAAAGTAATTATGCCTTGTTCACCAGGAAGGACATAAGAAGGAATTCATGATCCTTTTGTAAACTTGCTTTAAGATCATCATTCTCAAATTCTAGTATGTTAGTCTATAGGTTAATAACTTTTGGTGATTCAAGAGGCAGTGGACAGAATGATGCCCCCAAGGGTGTTCACCTCCAAATCCCCTGCACCTCTGAGTATGTCAGGTTATGCTGTGAAGGGAATTTAGGTGGTGGGTGGAATTGTTGTTGCTAATCATCTCATTGGAGAAGGAAATGGCAACCCACTATAGTATCCTTGTCTGGAGAATTGCATGGACAGAGGAGCCTAGTGGGCTACAGTCCATGGGGTCACAAAGAGTTGTCCATGACTGAGCAACTAAGCCCAATCATCTCATGTTAAAATGGGGAAACCATTCTGGATTACTTGTATAAGCCCAATATAATCACAAGAGACCTTAAAAGTAGAAAACTGAACTGGAGAGATAGCTTGAGGATGCTACCCTCAGTTGCTGGCTTTGAAGATTCAGGAAGGGGCCAGGAGGAAAGTGGGCACCCCTAGTAGCTGGAAAAGGCAAGAAAACAAACTCCCCCCTAGAGCCTCCAGAAGGAGTGCACCCTGCCTCCAACCTTTGGTTTCAGGCGAAACCATTTCTGGCTTCTGACATCCAGAGACATAAGCTAAAAAACTGTGCTGTTTAAGCCACTAAAGCCATGGTAATTTGTTACAGCAGCCACAGAAAACTAACACACAAGATAATGGACAAGCCTGGGAATGCATCCAGGACTCTACAGCCTGGCTGCACTTTCCCATCTCATTCCAGCCATTTTTCCATCTCTAACGCTTTCCCTTCCCCATTCTCCTCCCACCGATCCCCATTCAGTCCTCCCTGGACCACTCGGCCTGGATTCCACATGCTTCAGACTCTGGCACACGTGTCCCCCGCCTGCCACGCCCTGTCCCTCCCCCTCTTCTCACAACCTGTCTATCTGCTGAACTTTTCCTCACCCATCAAGACCCAGCTCGATGGTCACCTTCTCCCTGGAGCCCTCCTTGATTCCACTGCTGCATGTCCCACACAAAGGCCCTCTGGCTGAGAACACACATGCTTTATGCTATGACGTCAGCATTGTAGGTTTTCTTTTCTCTAGCCCTACTGACACTTTGAAAACTGTTTCAGTCACCTTTGCCCCCCTGCTGCATGGCTCTTAGTAAATGCTGTCCTAATAGGATGGAATTGAACAAAACCACAAGGACATGACCACATTGCCCAGGCTGGCAGCTCTTTCACCATCTGTAAAAACCCTGTGTCAACAAATTGGAGGCAGCACAGGGTCAGGAGGCTGGCTCTGCCAGCAGGGCCCCTGGACTCCCTCCAGCTCCACCGCCACCTGCCGCGTGGCCGTGGGCAAGTTTCCGGATGTCTCTGCGCATCCCTTTCCTGACCCACAAAACCAGGAGTGGAGTAGAAACCTCCACAATTCAGAGCTACCAGAATAAAGTGCAGGGATGAAGCACTCAGTAAGCACTATGTGTTATTATTTATTTACCACCCTTTAAAAAGAAGTCTCCGTTCTTACACGAGTTCAAAAATGACACGGGAGTTCAGCTTTTGCTACCAATAGAGAAAACTGCTTTGGCCACCATGAAGGGCCCCCCGATTGCTGGCCCAAGTGTGCCCACTCTCTCTAGGTCCTCTCCTGCCCCATCATACCTCCCTGTCTTCAGTCCTCTGTCTTCACAAGTGGAGACTCGTGGAAGGCGATTCTTACAGCATCAGAGAGTAGCCAGCTCACTGCTCTAGAAATCAAAAAGCCTCACGGGCAAACTGGGTCCAAGATGAAATTTACAGGAAAGCCACCAAGGAAATGTGCTGACACACACTCTGAGCCCACCCAGCCCCTGAGACTGATTCTGTGAGATCAACCAGCTCCCCCAAGATGTGTGCATTGGTGGGATGCCTTAGGAGAGACCCTGGATGGTGCTCAAGTCTTTCCTTGCTGGATGTCTCCAAAGGACTCCTGCAGGAATGCTGCATGAATCCCCAACTAAATGCTAGAGTATTTCCAGAGTGGAGACTCGTGGAAGGCGATTCTTGCAGCTTCAGAGCACAGCGTGGATGCACGTGTGTTTCCCTGCCCGCACCCATTCCCCTCCTGCAGTAGCACCACACTTGGCCTTTGGAACGTCCCCCTCCAGCACAGTAGCGGTGATGCCAGGATCACCAGCTGAGTCCCGGCCCCGAGCCCCAGTGCCCAGCTACCGCTGTTCCTGGCAGAGGCCATCCATTCACTGCTGCCCCCCTAGTTCTATGCAGCAGCCCCTGTGAAGCCGGGGTCTTTAGCTCTTCATCTATCTGTGTGCTGCCCAACACCCTCCCAGCAAATGCTTTCTGGGTATCAAGCCAGCTGATGTTCATTTCTGTTGCTTGCAAACAAGCACCTGAACCCGAGCCGAGGACCCACGGGCAGGGATGTGACAGGTGTTTGCCAAGAGGGTTTCCTAGGCTGCCTCCAAAACAGGGATGAAAAAAAAATCTGTGTCATGTCCTAGGTTTCTGCAATAACAGCTATCAATATTCAAGCTGCTTCCGGGTGATTTAACATGAAAGAGCAGCCTTCGAAGGCAAAGCCCTGCCTCCTGTGAGCAGCATTTTAAGAGGATGAAAAGTGCCCAGGGAGCCTGAGTGACAGCAAGGGGCACTGTGCCACGCAGCTCGAGTGGCACCAGGAGAACCGCGGGCAGCATAAGAAGCCAGGGGCTGTTCTCAGCGCTGCCCCGGGCCAGATCCCCCGCAGGCAGGAGGCATACTGGAGACCCAGCAACCCCTTCAGGCTTTAGATATTATATCCGGCAGGCTGATACCTGCTTGGTGACTGCAGGACCCAGGATGGAAGCAACATTCAGGGCTAGAGAACCCAGTGGAAGTTATCCCTGCCTGTGGGAACTGGAGTGGGAGGGGTTTCAAGGACAATGTGGGATAAAAACAGAGTTGCCATAGAACCCAGCAATCCTACCTCCAGGGCATATGTCAGAAGAAAGCTCTAATTCAAAAGATTCATGCTAACCTGTGCTCACAGCGGCACCATTCCCAACAGCCAAGACATGGAAGCAAACTTAGTGTCCACCGACAGATGAATGGATAAAGAAGACACGGTACACAGATACTGTGGAATAGTACTCAGTCATAAAAAAGAATGAAATAATGCCATCTGCAGCAGCATGGATGGGTCTAGAGATTATCACACTAAGTGAGGAAAGTCAGAAAAAGAATGACGTATACCACACTTACGTGTGGCCTGTAAAATATGACATGAATGAACGTGTCCAGGAGACAGAAACAGACTCACAGACACAGAAAACAGACTTGCGGCTGTCACGGGGGAGGGGCTGGGGAGGGGCTGGAGGAGGGACAGACTGGGGGTCTGAGACCAGCAGAGGCAGAGTATTATAGAGGGTGGACAAACACCAGGGTCCTATTGCACAGCACAGGGGACTGTAGTCCATATTCCATGATTGACCACAATGGAAAAGAATATAATATAAAAAAGAACATGTATATATATTTTATATATAACTGAATTATGTAATATATAGCGTGTGTATGTGTGTGTTAGCTGCTCAGTCATGGCCAACTCTTTGCAACCCCACAGACTGTAGCCCATCCAGCTTCTCTGTCCTTGGAATTCTCCAGACAAGAATACTGGAGTGGGCAGCCATTCTCTTCTCCACTCTCCAGGGGAGCTTCTTGACTCAGAGGTCGAACCTGGGTTTCCTGCTCTGCAGGTGGATTCTTTACCATCTGAGCTACCAGGGAAGCCGCATGTACATACATACTTTGGTATACACCAAAAACTAACCCAACATTGTAAATCAACTATACTTCAATTTAAAGCAACAACACCTATTTCAGTTCTTTTGGGTATATACCTAGGAGTAAAAAAGAAGAGGTGGCAAGAATACAGAAAAACATACAAAAGAGGTCCTAATGACCCAGATCACCACGATGGTGTGATCACTCACTTAGAGCCAGGCATCCTGGAGTGTGAAGTCAAGTGGGCCTTAAGAAGCATCACTATGAACAAACCTAGTGGAGATAATAGAATTATGGCTAACTTATTTCAAATCCTAAGAGATGATACTGTTAAAGTGCTACACTCAATATACCAGCAAATTTGGAAAACTCAGCAGTGGCCACAGGACTGGAAAAGGTCAGTTTTCATTCCAGTCCCAAAGAAAGGCAATGCCAAAGAATGTTCAAACTACCACACAATTGTACTCATCTCACACGCTTGCAAAGTAATGCTCAAAATTCTCCAAGCCAGGCTTCAACAGTACATGAAAGTAGAACTTCCAGATGTTCAATCTGGATTTAGAAAAGGCAGAATAATTAGAGATCAAATTGCCAACATTCATTGGATCATAGAAAAAGCAAGAGAATTCCAGAAAAACACCTACTTCTGCTTCATTGACTATGCTAAAGTCTTTGACTGTGTGGATCAAACAAACTGTGGAAAATTTGAAAGAGATGGGCATACTACCTTACTTGCCTCCTGAGAAACCTGTATGCAGGTCAAGAAGCAATAGTTCGAACTGGACATGGAACATCAGATTGGTTCAAAATTGGTAAAGGAGAACGTCAAGGCTATATATGGTCACCTTGCTTATTTAACTTATATACAGAGTACATCTTACGAAGTGCCAGGCTGGATGAAGCAGAAGCTGGAATCAAGATTGCCAGAAGAAACATCAATAACCTCAGATACACAGAGGACACCACACTTTTGACAGAAAGCTAAGAGGAACTAAAAAGCCTCTTGATGAAAGTGAAAGAGGAGAGTGAAAAAGCTGGCTTAAAACTCAACATTCAGAAAACTAAGATCATGGCATCTGGTTCCATCACTTCATGGCAAATAGATGGGGAAACAATAAACAGTGATAGACTTTGTTTTCTTAGGTTCCAAAATCACTGCAAATGGTGACTGCAGCTATGAAACTAAAAGATGCTTGCTCCTTGGAAGGAAAGCTTTTACAAACCTAGACAGCATATTAAAAAGCAGAGACATTACTTTGTCAACAAACGTCCGTCTAGTCAAAGCTATGGTTTTTCTAGCAGTCAGGTATGGATATGAGACTTGGAACATAAAGAAGACTGAGCACTGAAGAATTGATGTTTTTGAACTGTGATGCTGGAGAAGACTCTTGCGAGTCCCTTGGACAGCACGGAGATCAAACCAATCAATCCTAAAGAAATCAATCCTGAATATTCATTGGAAGAAATGATGCTGAAGCTGAATCTCCAATATTTCGGCCACCTGCAAATGCAAAGAGCAAACTCATTAGAAAAGACCCCGATGCTGGGAAAGATTGAAGGCAGAGGAAAAGGGGATGACAGAGAATGAGATGTTGGATAGCATCACAGACACAACGGTCCTGAGTCTGAGCAAGCTTTGGGAGATGGTGAAGGACAGGGAAGCCTGGTGTTCTGCAGTCCATGGGGTCACAAAGAGTAGGACCTGACTGAGCGACTGAACAACAACAACTAGGAGTGAAAGGGCTTCCCTGGTGGCTCAGATGGTAAAGAATCTGCCTGCAGTGCAGGAGACCTGGGTTCAATCCCTGGGTTTGGAAGATCGCCTAGCGGAGGCCATGGCAACCCACTCCAGTAGTCTTTCCTGGAGAATTCCCATGAACAGAGGAGCCTGGCAGGCTACAGTCCATGGGGTTGCAAAGAATTGGACACGATATAGCGACTGAACGGCAACAACCAAGGATGGTCTGCGTGACAAAGGAATCAGTAGGGAAAGGCCAGATACGATGGCCCAGATGAGGGGTTTATGACTCGGATGAGGGAAGGGTGTCAGCAAGGAAGACCTCCTGGAGGCAGTGCTATCCAAACAGGGAAAGGAAATCTTGGGGTCTCCAGACTGGTACCTGGGAACGCAGGGTGGGGGCAAGGAGAGGGGCTGAAAGGGGGAGGACGGGGAGAGCCTAGCAAGGGTAGAAGCACAGCGCCCCTGGAGGGGTGTCTCCCCTGTCACACCCGCCTTCCCATCCCAGCTGAGCTCAGAGCACAGGAGAACGAACACGGAGGCCCGCTGGCTCCGCTTCAGCAACGCCCCAGGCGAACCAGCTGAGAAAGGTGTGCAGAAGCGAGAAGGTTCCTGTCTTTCCCAGCACCTCTGTGCCTCCAGTTCCTTCCCCCACCCCTCCCATGTTTGGGCCGTCATCCGAGGGGACAGACGGCAGAAACAGGAGTTGTGGGGAACTCCCAAAGCAGCAAATGATAAAGGTGCACAAACTCTTGAGTGCTGACTCTCTTCATCGGACACTGCAGCTCCACTTTGCAACTGGGGAGACGGAGGCTTGGGGTGTTCTGATGTTTTCTCGGCACCACCCTGGTAATGAGCGGTGAAGCAGGCACAAGTCCACACATCCTGGCTCAGTCCTGGGTGCCTCCCTCCAAGGCTAGCTGGAAGAGGGGACGGAGAGGGAGGAGACGGTTCGGCCTTCAGCACCACGAGGGCCCGGGGCAGAGAGGAGAGGAGCCCGGGCCTCCCGGGTGTTCTTCCTGCTCCACCAGCTCCGTGCCCTGTCTGTCCCTGCTGTCACCTCCCCTGGCTCACAGAGAGGGAAGAGGAGACATCCCTCTTTGATCCCACCTCTCTAGAAAACATTCCTGGGAGCCCGTGGTGCAGGAGCCTCCCTCCTGTGCCAGTTCAAGTCTCAAGCTTCCCCTCTCTCTCCTGCATGCTGCCTCACCCAGCCCAGCAAACACTTAGCTCCTGGGACTCAGGCCAAGGGCTATCCTTTCCTCTAAAGACTACCCTCTTCCAAGCCCCTGTGCCTGCTGGCAGCTCTGTCTTCCTCAGCCCGCCAGTCAAGGGGGTCTACTCTTCCACTGGGGCTGGGCGCTGCAGTCAAGGGACCCTGGGTCTAAGATCAAGAATTTCCCAGCACCCCCTGCCTTCCTGCTGCCCTGGCCATGATGTGGTTACATAAAAGCAGCCAGACTACTCCGCTAGTCTCAGGAGCATCAAAACAGGGCTTTATGAATAGCTGTTCCTGGGCCTTCAGCTCCAACAACCTCGGAGTGCTCACAGAGCTTCCTAAGGTTCCCAAGGACTCCCATATTTCCGGCAGCAGGTCCTGACCTCCCCTGCATCCACACAGAGACATGCTCTGCTGAGGGTAGATACGCTGTCTTTATAAAATACGAGGTTATTGTGAATCTGCAGAGGCATGCTCTGAGTTAAAGTCATGAAAACAGCCACAAAGCTGTAATTATTTAATTAGGGAAAATGGGAAGAAACTTGAACACTTCAAAACTCAAGTCAGAACTGCTTCCCAAGGTTAGGCAACTCAGACTACCCACACTGGGCCAGAGGCTTCAGCTGTCCCTAAAATAAAGCAAGCCTCTGCATCACTCCCCGTGCTGTTCTCTCTTCTAGCCCTGTCTCCACTGCCACATATCCAGCTAGAAAACTTCTACTCAGTCATCAAGGCCCAGCTCAAAGGGCTCCTCCTCTAGGAAGTCTACCTGGGTTTTCCCTGGCTGAATGAGTGGCTTCCTCCTCTGAACGCCCTCAGAACCATGAAGACATCCTATTATCTTGTTTATGGAACCGTCTTATTGACATTTACCTCTCTGCCATCCCATGAGAGAAAAACTTTTTGAAACAGAGGCCGGCTAGCTCATCTGCCCTTCTCCCAGGCCCTGGCACAGCCTGGCATGCAGGAGGGCTCCCCACCACAACTGCTGGAGCCAAAAACCAGGGCTTCTGAAGAAGGGGCAGCGACGGAGCCAAACACGGAGGGTAAGCATACCATTCTCTTTCCGCGTTTACCTGGAATGTCCCATGCAGGATGACCAGACTTGATGGACGATGAAGCCATGTGGGTCCAACTAAATAGAACGCAAAGCAGGCCCCTGCCTTGATGGGGTTTGCATTTAGTAAGGAGAGGTAGAGATAGGCCGCAAAACAAATATATAAGGATTTCTGGAAGAAAGTACTGACTGTGTGTCGACGCTGTCCTGAGAACCAGAGAGGGAAGAGTAACAGCAACACCCTTCTCTTAAAAGAAGTTATCATCGAAACCATTTTTACAAAGAATTAGATAATCCTCAGATCACACCTTTTCCAGCCATTAGGCTCTGGCAGCAAAGATAATTTAAAGTTGTCTTACTTGAACTTAACTTCTATCTTAAATTTTATCCACCTGTGGCAGGAATGTGACTTTTTTATTGGCCACTTGGCATGGGGGATCAGGGCTCCCCAGTGAGGCACTGAAACCCCACTCCTACTAGAAGCACAGAGTCTTAACCACTGGACCGCCCGGGAGGTCCCAGGAATGTAACTTCAGATTATTCAGGCTCAGTTCAGTTCAGTCGCTCAGTCGTGTCCGACTCTTTGCGACCCCATGAATCGCAGCACGCCAGGCCTCCCTGTCCATCACCAACTCCCGGAGTTCACTCAGACTCACATCCATCGAGTCAGGGATGCCATCTAGCCATCTCATCCTCTGTCGTCCCCTTCTCCTGCCCCTAATCCCTCCCAGCATCAGAGTCTTTTCCAATGAGTCAACTCTTCGCATGAGGTGGCCAAAGTACTGGAGTTTCAGCTTCAGCATCATTCCTTCCAAAGAAATCCCAGGGCTGATCTCCTTCAGAATGGACTGGTTGGATCTCCTTGCAGTCCAAGGGACTCTCAAGAGTCTTCTCAAACACCACAGTTCAAAAGCATCAATTCTTCGACACTCAGCCTTCTTCACAGTCCAACTGTCACATCCATACATGACTACTGGAAAAACCATAGCCTTGACTAAATGGACCTTAGTCAGCAAAGTAATGTCTCTGCTTTTCAACATGCTATCTAGGTTGGTCATAACTTTTCTTCCAAGGAGTAAGCGTCTTTTAATTTCATGGCTGCAGTCACCAACTGCAGTGATTTTGGAGCCCAAAAAATAAAGTCTGACACTGTTTCTACTGTTTCCCCATCTATTTCCCATGAAGTGATGGGACCAGATGCCATGATCTTCGTTTTCTGAATGTTGAGCTTTAGGCCAACTTTTTTGCTCTCCTCTTTCACTTTCATCAAGAGGCTTTTTAGCTCCTCTTCACTTTCTGCCATAAGGGTGGTGTCATCTGCCTATCTGAGGTTATTGATATTTCTCCCGGCAACTTGATTCCAGCTTGTGCTTCTTCCAGCCCAGCGTTTCTCATGACGTACTCTGCACAGAAGTTAAAGCAGGGTGACAATATACAGCCTTGATGCACTCCTTTTCCTATTTGGAACCAGTCTGTTGTGAGAAGACTCTACACATGGACATCACCAGATGGTCAACACCGAAATCAGATTGATCATATTCTTTGCAGCCAGAGACGGAGAAGCTCTATACAGTCAGCAAAAACGAGACCAGGAGCTGACTGTGGCTCAGATCATGAGCTCCTTATTACCAAATTATTCAGGTTAAGCCCAGTTAATTCAGGCTCTTCCTTCCCCCTTCTTCCTTGGTCAGCCTCTAAATTCAGGGAGGGGGCTGTACTGTGTCAAGCACAGAAGGGGAAGGGGAAGGGGACCGCGGTGTCATCAGTCCAGGTGACGGCTGCCTTCATCCCCTCTAGTCACCAGTCATCGGCATCAGTTTCTGCCAGCATCTAGGAGACAGCCCCGTGCCGTCTGGCCAGCCCTCCCACCCAGCCTCCAGGGCTCCTCGGTTCAGCAGCTATCTTTGCTCACTCCTGCACTCTCCCCGCGCCCCGCCAACCTTTGTCTGGTTTGCATGTGTGCATGCCCATTCACTCAGTCATGTCCTACTCTTTGCGACCCCAAGGACCATAGCCCCGCCAGGCTTCTCTGTCCATGGGGTTCTCCAGGCAGGAATACTGGATGAGTTGCCATGTCCTCCTCCAGGGGGTCTTCCCAACCCAGGGATTGAACCTGAGTCTCCTGTGCCTCCCTGCATTGGCAGGCGGATTCTTTACCACTGAACCAGCTGTGAAGCCCTTGCCAAGTTTAGCAAATAAAAATGCAGCATGCCCTGTTTTACCTGGCAACTCTTTCAGACACGGGAGACTGGAGACACCCTTGCCCAGTGCTTTGGGGCTGTGTAAGCCCCTGAGTCTCTAGGATCTTTTCCGTCTAGACCCCTGCCCACTGCACCTACCCTCCCTGGTTGCTGCATGACACAGGGTAGGGGACCAGGATTTCTGCTTTCCTCGGCCCAACCAGGCAGTGGGGCTCAGCCCTTTGTTGCTCTAAGATGCCCAGACTTACTTAGAGGTTTTTATCATCTCTATTCCTTGGGGATACTTACCAAACTCCTTGGAGTAGGGACAGAGTATGGAACAGACCCTCATGCAAGTATCTAACTCTTAGGTTTTCCCTCTAACCCTTTCCAGCAAGAACCCAAGAAAATTTTTTCTTCTCTAGAGCACAAAAATTGGTTCCTTAAGTCTTCTGCTAAGTCTTACCTTCTTATACCTAGACCTCAGCTTCTGAAATAAAAGCTTAAATTTGCTTCTCTTCATTTTCTTTGAACTGTGGCTAACCTTACCAACACCACCCTAGAGGCAACATGTTTAGGGGAATAGAAAAATACTATTTTTCTATTGAAACAGATTAGCAGTTCAAAATATTATTGAGACATTCACGTCCAGACGGGCTGGAATCACTGATGACTGACCAGTGCTCCCACCTGAGACAGCAGCAACAGCTTATAATGTAGAAACAGCCTGTGTTAATGCAGGCTCTCCAAGAAGACATCAAGATGACAGACTGTGCAGTGACTTCATTAGGGGAAAAAAGTGCCCCGTGAGAGGAAATGAGAGGGAGCTGGGAAAATCCATCAGATCATGATGCAAGTCTTATGACAAGTGAAGGAGAAAAGGAGGGAAGGAGATGGTCCAAGCTGCGGTGCAATCTGAGGAATGTTGGACAAGGCCCCCAGGAGGCCCTCAAGCCAAAGTCAGTAGGTAGAGGAGTCCTGTGTCTCCCAGGACTGGGTCTGCCTTAACATACAAGGCACCTTCAGTCACTGACTGAGAGCAACTCATGACAATGGGGCCTTAATACAAACGCCGTGATGGATTTCAGAGTGTGGCCACTGGGATTCTTGGTCGCTTGTGCTCCAATAATTGAAGAGGATCTACTTTTCAGAAGCAGTAGAAAGGTGCTGAGACAGTGAGAATTAAAGGGACTAAGATTCCAGAGAAGGAAAATTTTAGACAGGAAAGCTGGCTGTCACGAGCTGCTGTAACTTTCAGGACAGTTTCCAATTCTAGGCATGGAAAGAAGGCTAAAAATGTCATAATGCTCAGTGAAAAACTAGGTGAAGGGGGCTGCCTGGAGACAAGCAGTCCCGACATAGATCCGGTGGACCTTGGAAGTCCTCAAGAGCAACGTTTCCTCTCAATAAAGCCGAATTCTGAGGCTATGCAGAATGGAAGCTAAAAATTTAGGTATAAGCCTCTGAAAAGTACAGTCTCAAGAGACAAAGATTTGCATTTAGGGCCCTCCAAGAAAAGAAGGCTTGTACACTTAACTTGGATTTTAGCAGAAAAGGCATGGAGATTCAGAGACGATCATAAATGGAGCCTTTAGCTGCTCAGTTAAGCCCTGGCTATGCTGGGATGATCAGCCACGCGCCCTGATCCCAGTGGAGCTTCCCTGGTGGCCCCGATAGAAAAGGATCTGCCTGCAGTGCGGGAGACCCAGGTTCAATCTCCGGGTCCGGAAGATCCCCTGGAGAAGGGAGCGGCTACCCACTCCAGTATTCTTGCCTGGAGAATTCCAAGGACAGAGGAGCCTGGAGGGCTACAGTCCACAGGGTTGGACACGACTGAGTGACTAACACTTGCCCCGATCCCAACAGAGAAAAGGGATAAGTCCCATCTAGAAGAGAGAAAAACCCATTAATCAACTACTAGGTGCTCCAAGGGACAAAACCACATGACCAAATAAGAGGAAAAAAGTTACACAATACAAACATGCCTGCAAAGATCCAAATTTAACACTAGCTGACAAACTAAACTATAATTGTAATTAGCATGTTTGAGTAACGACATGCACACGCTAGACTGCTAAGCTGTGTCTGACTCTCTGTGACTCCATGGACTATAACCCACCAGGCTCCTCTGTCCTTGGGATTCTCCAGACAAGATTAATGGAGTGGGTTGCCATGCCCTTCTCCAGGGGATCTTCCTGATCCATGGATTGAACTCAAGCCTCTTTAAGTCTCCAGTATTGGCAGGTGGGTTCTTTACCACTAGCACCACCTCAGAAGCCCCAGATAGATTATTTTATCATAGAACTATTATCTATGAAGAATTAAATGGACCTTCTCCAACAGCAATAGATAATACTCGAAATTAGGAACTCATTCATTGAATTTAACATAGTAGAATACAGGATTGTTGGTCTACATCGGAAGACAGAGTTATTGAAAATATACAGCAGAAACATGGAAAGGGAGAAAGGAGAGAAGAAAAGAAGAAAGGGGCATGTAACGGTTAGGTGGGCCACAGCCAGGACATCTAACACACACTCACGCACATATATATATCATTTAGTTGGTGGTCTGGACAGAGAAAAATAATGAGACAGAAGCAGCATTTGAATGCATCATGGAACAGAATTTTTTAAAACTGATGAAAGCTTAACTCATATATACAAGATGTTCTATGAAGTATAAAGATAGCCATAATAATGTATATTATGGTAACACTAAAAAAGATTTAAAATATAGAGAAAATCATTCAAGTAGTTGAGAGGGAAAAAAAAAATTGTCTTTAAAAGACCAACAGAAAATCTAACAGCTGAGTTGTCAACAGAAACTATGGAGTCTAGCGCCAATGAAAAGAAAAACTTGAATGTTCTTCAAGAAAATATTGCCAACATAGAATTTAAATCTCAGCAAAAAAGAAAAATCCTTCACAGATAAAGGTGACATGAAGACATTTTAGACAAACAAAATCCAAGAAAATTTGTTGTCAAAATTCATTTAAAACAGTAAGGAGTTTTCTTGGAAGTCCTAGCCACAGCAGTCAGACAAGAAAAAAGAATCCAAATTGGAAAAGCAGTAAGACATATAGAAAGTCCTAAAGATGCCACCAAGAAATTATTAGACTAGTAAATGAATTCAGTAAAGTTGCAGGATACAAAATTAATATACAGATATCTGTTGCGTTTCTATACACCAACAATGAACCAATGAACTATCAGAAAGAGAAATTAAGAAAACAACCCCGTTTACAACTGCATCAAAAAGAATAAAGTACCTCAGAATAAATCTAACTATGAAAGTAAAAGAACTGTTCTCAGAAAACCATACGACAGTGAGTGATAAAAGAAATTGACACAAACAAATGGAAAGCTATACCATGCTCATGGATTGGAAGAATTACTATTGTTAAAATGACCATACTACCCAATGTACAGATTCAATGTGATTCCTACTAAAGTTTTTCACAGAACTAGAACAAAAATTTTTTTTAATTTGTATGGAAACACAACAGAGCCTGAATAGCCAAAACAATCTCAAGAAAGCAGAACAAAGCTGGAGATATCATGCTACTTGATTTCATACTATACTACAAAGCAACAGTAATCAAAACCAGTATGGAACTGGCGGAAAAACAAACACTTAGATCAATGGAACAGAATAGAGCACGCGGAAATAAACTCATATAGCTATGACAGAGGAGGCAAGAATAAGCAATAAAGACTGCTTCTTCAAAAAATGGTGTCGGAAACACTGGACAGCTACACGCAAAAGAATTAAACTGGGCTACTTCTCACCCCATATACAAAAACAAACTCAAAACGGATTAAAGACTTAAATGTAAAACTCAGTCCCAGAATCTGTAAGGTTTGGTTTTACTTGTGGTGCTGGAGAAGACTCTTGAGAGTCCCTTGGACTGCAAGGAGATCCAACCAGTTAATCCTAAAGGAAATCAACTCTGAATATTCATTGGAAGGACTGGTGCTGAAGCTAAAGCTCCAGTACTTTGGCCACCTGACTCAAAGAGCCCACTTACTGGAGAAGACCCTGATGCTGGGAAAGACTGAGGGCAGGAAGAGAAGTGGGAGACAGAGGAGGAGATGGTTGGATTTGCATCACTGGCTCAATAAACATAAGTGAAGTCGCTCAGTTGTGTCCGACTCTTTGTGACCCCATGGACTATAGCCTACCAGGTTCCCCTGTCCATGGGATTTTTCCAGGCAAGAATACTGGAGTGGGTTGCCATTTCCTTCTCCAGTAGATCTTCCTGACCCAGGGATTGAACCTGGGTCTCCCGCATTGTAGGCAGCAGCTTTACTGTCTCAGCCAAAGTTTGAGCAAATTCTGGGAGATAGTAAAGGAAAGGGAACTTTGGTGCACTGTAGTTCATGGGGTTGCAAAGAGTCGGACATGACTTAGTGGCTAAACAACAACAATACACCTAGAAATGTATAGGATTCTTTTTTACATAAATACTATTTGGCTGCACCTTGCCTTTTTTTTCCTCTTGACAACATGACTTGGAGATCTTCCCATGTCAGTTTTTCTACACTAAGTTCTAAGTACAGCCACATAGTCAAAAGTTGTACACATCTTAATTCTAAAGACAATATTAACCTGACCTCCCAACATCCCAAAGATCTAAAGCGTGCCACTCTGATAAGCCAAACTTCCTATGCCTCAGTTTCCAGAATTGTAAACAGGCAATTAGTAATCTATCCCGTGCTACCTCCCAGGGCACTTGTGAAAACTACATCAGAGCCAGTTTGTATTCACACTACAAAATGTGCAAAGGTTGGAGATGACCCAACAAGGGCTTCAAGGTAGCTGGTGGCCTCCCAGCTGAGCCAGGCTGGCAGGAGCTAAAGCCACCCCCCATCTCACTGCTGACGGCTGGAAATCACAGTACTGTTTGTCACTGGCATTGTTTAATGAGCACCAAACCTCCTCAATTGCACAGAGAACAAGCACGGGCTCTGTCAGGAATACAAATTGCACGCTTCCTTAATATATTCAGAGCATGTACACTTGGCATTAATTTAAAATCATCCATTGCTCTTCTTATCAGGGTAGAGGACACTGGTGCATTTTAGTGTTATCTTGAAGTTAATTTGAGGCTTTAAATATTTAAGTGTTTGATAACTTGTAGTCTGGATGGATGAAACACTGAGCACCATAGACTGTATTTATTTATCTGCCGGTGAGATACGGAACGCCTTCCCCTCTTGAAATAACACTGACTCTTAAATAGGTCCCTTTAAAAATTCATTTTTCAGCTATTGATTCTTTCAATGAAGATGCTCTCTCTGATAGGTAAGGAAATAACTTCTAAATAGCTTCTTATTCTATGGACTATTGGGGTTAGAGTGCACGCTGGGTGAGCTATGCAAGTGGGCAAGGAAGCACATTTTTAATGTGAACTATGAGTGTCTTAGAAGCCAGCCTTGTGACCTTGCAGCTGTCCCAAGGCAGCACACCCCTCATCCCACCCAGCATTACCATCATGCCTACAAAATGTGCTAGGGAGCTGCTCCTTCTGATAGAAGGCATGTCTTTTGCAGTTTCCTAGGAAGAATGATGATTTTCATGGAACACATAGGTACCCTCTGTGCAACTCATCCATCCATCCATCCATTCATTTATCAAGTAAGGCTATCAGCTGAGTTGATAGGAAGATAGGGAGGATAATGATCTCCCCATCCAGGTTCAAACCCAGCTCTATGTTTACCAAATATTTGACCTTGGGCAACACTGTCCTCCACTTGAAACAAAATAGGGATTTTTTTTTTTTAAAGCATCCTCTTCTGACATTGTCTAAAGATGAATCACACAATGCACAGAAGCATTGAGCACACAGCCAGGTATGAAGCGCACCCAGGGAACACCAGGCACTGCTGTTTATGCTCTGAGCTGTGTGCAGGGTCTGGGCAAAGCCCACTGGAGCTGCCAAGATCGAGGCAGAGAAACCTGCACCCACACCTTGAAGGTCCGTGTAGCCAAAGCTGTGGTTTCTCCAGCAGTCAGGTACAGATGTGAGAGCTGGACCATAAAGAAGGCTGAGAGCCAAAGAATTGATTTTTTCAAACTGTGGTGCTGGAGAAGACTCTTGAGGGTCCCTTGAACTGCAAGGAGATGAAACCAGTCACCCCTAAAGGAAATCAACCCTAAATATTCACTGGAAGGACTGATGCTGAAGCTGAAGCTCCAATACTTTGGCCACCTGATGCAAAGAGTGGACTCATTAAAAAAAGACTCTGATGCTGGGAAAGATTGAAGGCAGGAGGAGAAGGGGGTGGCAGAGGATGAGCTGGTTGGATGGTATCACTGACCCAATGGACATGAGTCTAAGCAAACTCTGGAAGATACTGAAGTGCTGCAGTCCATGGGGCTGCAAAGAGTTGGATATGACTGAGCAACTGAACAATAACAACACCTTGGAGCTCAGACAATATGTAAAATGTGATAAATCACAATAGTCTGCAGAGGATGAGTTCCAGAATCTAGACTGGCATTTGGAAATACCAGCATCTAGGGATGTACTATATGGAGAGAAAAAAAAAACACCAGGAGTTGAGATTCTGGAAAAACCCATTGGAGGCTTCTGGGGAACAGAAATTACTTTCGTGTGGAACAGAGATTCGTGGAAAGGAATGCATGGTTTTGACACATGCTGCTGCTGCTAAGTCACTTCAGAAGTGTTGCACTCTGTGCGACCCCATAGACGGCAGCCCACCAGGCTCCCCGTCCCTGGGATTCTTCAGGCAAGAACACTGGAGTGGGTTGCCATTTCCTTCTCCAATGCATGAAAGTGAAAAGTGAAAGTGAAGTCGCTCAGTTGTGTCCGACTCTGTGCGACCCCATAGATGGCAGCCCACCAGGCTCCTCCATCCATGAGCAGGCACCATTTTAGCCATGTCCATGATCACTGCCCCATTCCATGGAAAGACGGACTGGGACCAGGGAGGGAAGCACCGTGAATGCCCACTGAGATGTAAGGACTTCACTTGGTTAGAAAAGGGGCTGCCGATCATTGTTGAGTGGAGTAGGGCAGTGACGTAATCGGAGCTGGGCGCGAGGAAGGGCAATCTGGCAGCAGGATGAAAAGCAGGTGAGAAAGGAAAGGTCTGGAAGCAGGGAAACCAGGTGTGGCCTCACGGGAGTGCTCAGCGACGCCTGATTGGAGGGAGGCTGGCTCAGCGACGCCTGATTGGAGGGAGGCTGGCTCAGCAAGTCCTCATCTGCTGCCCCTCTGCCTACTGCAGCACCCCTGCTGCTGCTGCTGCTAAGTCGCTTCAGTCGTGTCCGACTCTGTGCGACCCCATCAATGGCAGCCCACCAGGCTCCCCCGTCTCTGGGATTCTCCAGGCAAGAACACTGGAGTGGGTTGCTATTTCCTTCTCCTGGGCAGGAAAGTGAAAAGTGAAAGTGAAGTCGCTCAGTCATGTCCCACTCTTCGCGACTCCATGGACTGTAGCCTACCAGGCTCTTCCGTCCATGGGATTTTCCAGGCAAGAGTACTGGAGTGGGGTGCCATCACCTTCTCCAAAACTGCAGCACCCAAGCAGCTTTCAAACATACCAGAATTTCCAGTCTCAGCAGGTGGCAGTAGGGGGACGCCCAGGGGGCTCAAAAGAAACACTTTTAAAGATCAATTAGACAACAAACAACTTTTTAGAAAATATGAAGATGTACCTTTCTCCTGGGAAACCTAACATCAAGGATTCAGTTTAAAGGCAACAACACCACCTGTCCTGATGCTGTTGTGATTTGAACACGATTGTAATTTTGTTTGTATTTAATGAATCATTTGGTTTGGCTTTAATCTGCAGAAAGAGCTACCAGCCTAGGACTTTATGCCTCAGTCTATGTTGTTATATACCTTGTTCAAGGATAATAAAACAGTTTACATCATCAAGCTCCCCCTTGGTCCTATTAAGTCTGTAGCCATCCCTCTGTTGGACTTTACAAGGAATGGCCACAAGTATCTCACCAGCACAGTGCAGCTACCCACCTGTAATTTCCCGTGCTGGTCATTCCAATGGAGCTTTCACTGCCAGGCTCTCCCCAGATGGCCTCCGGGCCCCTCCACCCCTTGCTCACGCTCATCTCTGCCCTCATCTTCTTTGACCGTCAGCAGCTTTTGACTGCGCATGCGTTCCGCCTACCCTCTGTGTCCTTTCTCTCCCTTCTTTCTCACCACTGCTCCTTCTGAGGAATCCTGCTGGCTCCTCTTCTCCTCTGCGTCCTCCTGACCACTCAGTCCTCCAGCACCTTCTCCAGCTCCATTCATTCTCTCTCTGAGGATATCCATCACAGGCTATTAGCTCTCACCTTTACAGTCTAGTCCAGACTTCCGCCCGGGACTCCAGAGCAGTTTCTGGAGGCCTGTTCATCCTCCCACTTGCATGTATCATGCGCCTCTTGAACGCAACATACCCAAAAGGGAACTCCTGATTTCCTCCCCTAAATCTATTCTTCCTAAAATGTTCACAGCCCTAGTAAATAGCAACACTGTATCAAAGTCTTGGAATCATTCCTGTCTCCTCTTTCTCTACCACCCCACATCTAAGTAATCAGCAGATTCCATCCAAAGTCACCCAGGAGCCAATCACTGCTCACTCACATCTGGGTTGGTCACCAGCATCACCTTCCTGGATTACTGTGATAGCTTGCTCCTCCCCCTGGCTTCTGTCCTTGACCTTCCTATAACCTCTTATCAACACTTCAAAGGTAAGTTAGACCAAGTCACACACCTCTGTGGTTAAAACCTTTCAAAGTCTTTTGGGGGAAAGAGTCCCTCCACCAGCACTATGTGACCTGCCTTGTCTGCCTCTTGAGGTTCATCTGCTTCTCTCCCCTTTGCTTCATCCACTCCAACTGCACGGTCTTCCTAGGACCACACCAGGGACACCATCGGCCTCCGTGGTGTGCTAGGGCCAACTCACTCCCACTGGACCTGGCTCATGGGCGACGGTTATGAGTGTCCCTTCCCGACTTCACATTCAGTGACATCATGTTGGTGGCTTAATATCAGCTATGGTGGGTGTGTTCAAACAACGAAAATCAGCCAGTGTTGCAGATACAATCTCATTGTTTCTTCAGAGAGCTGATGACTCACAGCACACCACTGCTATACCTAGAACAACCTGCCCTGATTTATGTCCCTACCCTCTTTGCTTCCTTCATGTCTCTGCTCAAATGCATCGCTGATCACACTATAGAAGACAGTACCCCCTACCCACACACTCCTCTCACACTAACCCTGTTGTTCTCCACCCAACTGGCTATGTATTTAACCGTTTACATTTTCTTCTAGAATATCAACTCCATAGTGACAGGGACTTTGTTGTGTTCATTCTTTATCTCCAGCACCAGGAACAGTGCCTGGCATGTAGAAGGCATTCAATAAATATTTATTGAATGAATGAATAAATTCATTTTATTAATTATTCTGTGTGTTGATAAAATTTTCTGTAATTATTCAATACATTGAAAATTATTCAATACCTAGTGAAAGAAAGAATAAAATAAGTGCATCATCTATTACACTGACATAGAAAGACATCTAAGATTAACAATATTTTTTAAAATATTACTCTATTTCTCTCTTCATTTATTTATTTTTGGCCATATGGGATGTGGGATCTCAGTTCCCCGACTGGGGATTGAACCAGAGCCTAAGGCAGTGCAAGTGCGGAGTTCTAACAACCGGACTGCCAGGGAGTTCCTGAAAGAGCAAGTCGCTAAACATGTTATAAAATAAAGCGTGTGCACATATGTACATGTGCATACACAAATATGCGTATATTTTATTTCATAACACATTTCGTAACTTGCTCTTCAAGGAATTCCCTGGTGGTCAAGTGGTTACACATATGTATATATAATATGGAGCTTCCCTGGCGGCTCAGACGGTAAAGAATCTGCCTGCAATGCAGGAGATACAGGTTCCATCCCTGGATCGGGAAGATCACTTGGAGAAGGGAATGGCTGCCCACTCCAGTATTCTTGCCTGGAGAATTCCATGGACAGGGGAGCCTGGCGGGCCACAGTCTACGGGGTCGCAAAGAGCCAGAGATAACCGATAGACTGACACTCTCACCCTCATACATGCAAACAGTTCACTTAGTTCAGTGGCTCAGTCGTGTCCAACTCGATGCCACGGACTGCATGCTGCGACTGCCGAAGCTTGCTCAAACGCACGTCGAGTCAGTGATGCCATCCAACCATCCACCCTCTGTTGTCCCCTTCTCCTCTTGCCTTCAACCTTTCCCAGGATCAGGGTCTTTTCCAGTGAGTCAGCTCTTCGAATCAGGTGGCCAAAGTATTGGAGTTTCAACTTCAGCATCAGTCCTTCCAATGAATATTCATGATTGATTTCCTTTAGGATTGATTAGTTTGATCTCCTTGCAGTCCAAGGGACTCTCAAGAGTCTTTTCCAACACCACAGTTCAAAAGCATCAAATATATGTATATACATATACAAATTTATATATCATATATAAATATATTTACAAAAATGTCACAAAAATTATGGAACTCTTCCACATTTTAATTTATGTACAGTACTTTCAGAATGTGACTTTTTAAACAATTAGCATTCACAAATCAACTATACTTTAATAAAATTTTAAAAATAAAACTAAAACAATGACCTTGTGTCTTTTTTGATACATCTCAAATCTGGCAAAGCAAAGCATGAAAATTCTCTGAGGGTATGAGCTCCATGAAGAGCATACCATCATTGAAGAGCACTCCTCCATTCACGTCATACCTTTATCGTCTAGACACTTCCAGGCAAACAGTAGGTGCACAAAGATGCTAAGGAATGGTCGAGTTCAAGTGAGAGCTGACAGAAGCCTGAACTCAGAAGCAGGCGTTGAGGGGAGGGTCGTGTGATGGCTAAACGAGCAGCACCAGGAGTACCTGAACCAGCACCTGGGGCTTTGGGGGCCGATGAACAGGAAGTGACAGAGACATCATCCTTTATTCACTCACACTGCCCCAGTGCCAACTTTGTGCCAAGTAGCACACTGACATCTGGGAACAAAGCGATGCATAATGGTGGTCTACCAGCACCAGGAGCTAGGGGGCGAACCGGGCTTGGGAGAGAAAGCAGGAAGCCCCCTGAAGGAGTGTTGCCCCTGCAGAGACGCCCCAAGCCGCAGACCTGAGAAGGCAGCTAGCACTCAGCACTGGGCTCTATATGTCTGGCCTCAAGTGCACGCCTAGTTTTGGGCCCTTACACACCAGGATTCACTGCTTAGACTCAACAATGACAAACCAACCACCATGGTGAACCCCAGTTTAGGGCGCAAGACCATTAACTTGGAAATGCCTCTCCTACCAGCCTGGTAATGTGGCATGAGAAACGGACAGAATTAGACCTAAACGATGATGCCTTTCTTCTTGGGAAACCAAACTTGCCCTTGGTCCGTGATGATACCCTATTACACACACCATTATCTACATATTCAATCTAAGAGACATTTATCTTCTATTTTAAGGAATTGTGATAACTCGTTACGGAGAAGAAAAAAAGAGATCAGCCACACTTCATTAGGTGTTTTCCTTCAATTAGGTAGAAATCTCAGTGGATTATATTCAAAAATATACCAGTTTTTCCTCTGACCCGGATTTTCACTGGGGTTTCTCAATAGCAGGCAGTGGATACTGAGGCAAAGTTAATGATATATGGTAAGCAAGCATATGCATTACTGTATTTTCAATTTTCCCCAAGTCAACTGTTTTAGTCATAGTAAATAACTTCCCTCTACTGTTTCTAATGATTTTCACTCTAGAAATATGATGGGCATGATGGAAAAAGTCTTAAGATTGGTATAACAAGCTTGCTTCTGCAGCTAAGCAGGAAATTTGGCCTCTATTACTTTTTTCATCTGCAAAAATGGTTAGAATGATAATCACTTCAAAATGCTGTCGTGAAGGTTAATAATGCACTTCACAAAGTCATTATAACATATTCTAGCAAGAGCAATTATTACTGTATTCATTTGTTAAGTGAAAGAGTTTAAGTTGCATAGACATATTATTAAAAATAATTGTGTCTTAAGCTTGTGTAACTACTAATTATGTACATTTTCCTGCAACTCCTGCTCAATAACTAGCTGGGTTTTTTTTTTTAATCTAGCATGCAAATCATATTTATTTTCCCAAATGGCCATAGCCATCATGATCACTTCTGCTCCCCTAAATTTTATGAGTCCCTCCTTCCACTGTGGTAACATCCCTTACATGACCCTTACATTTAACATAAGCAAGGTCAATTTTCAGGTATTTGATGATGTTCTTTTGGTAAAAGACTGGGCTTCCCCGGTGGCTCAGTAGTAAAGAATTAGCCAGCAGTGCAAGAGCCGCAGGAGACATAGGTTTGTTCCCCGGGCTGGAAAGATACCCTGGAAGAGGAACCACTCCAGTGTTCTTGCCTGGAGAATCCCATGGACACAGAAGCCTAGTGGGCTACAGTCCACAGAATCGCAAAAGGCCAGACACAACTAAAGCCATTCAACACACATGGGAAAAGGCTGCATAAATAAAAGAGAAAGACAAGAACTTAGCCAGCAAAAGAACAGAAGTTTCCTCATGAACCAAGTCTCCATGGGTTATCTGGTGAGTAACTGAAGCTGGTTTAAGAAGCTGGATGCCACAGAAGCAAGTTTTTTTTTCACCCAGAGCCAAAGATTTCCATTATTCAATTTTGTTTGAAAGCAGAGTTGTTGCTGTTCAGTTGCTGAGGCATGTCTGACTTTTTGTGATCCCAGGACCTGCAGCATGCTAGGCTCCTCTGTCCTTCACCATCTCCCAGAGTTTGCTCAGATTCACGTCCGTTGAGTTGATGGTGCCATGAAACCATCTCATCCTCTGCCGCTGTCTTCTCCTTTTGCCTTCCATTTTTCCCAGCCTTGGGTTCTTTTCCAATGAGTCAGCTCTTTGCATCAGGTGGCCAAAGTTTTAGAACTTCAGCTTCAGCATCAGTGCTTCTGATGAATAATCAGGGTTGATTTCCTTTAGGATGGACTGGTTTGATCTTTCTGCAGTCCAAGGGACTCTTGAGAGTCTTCTCCAGCACCACAATTCAAAAGCATCACTTCTTTGGTGCTCAGCCTTCTTTCAAGCAGAGCAGCCCAAAGTTAATAAAGCAGGCAGGAACACAGAGCGAAGACCCTTTGGGCCACATCACGCTGTCAGGGCCGGGGTGGGCGGGGGGGAGGTGGCAGAGGGTTCTGAGGCTTTGGCCCTTTTGGCAACTTACATCCCATTCAATTTCTCACAAGAATGAGCATGGAGCCACACACAAACATCAGCCTCGTTTTCTCCCTGATTAATTTCTCCCGCACTTACCCCCCTTCCCTCTTCGGATCTCCTCCCTTCAAAATATCTCTCCTCCAGCATCCCAGTGGTTCTGAGAAGAATCAGAGGCTGGTGGGGAGGGAGTCATGGGAGGAAGGGCAAATGCCCTGGAGTTGTTCCCATCATCCCAACATCTCTACTCCATCATCTTAGTTGATTTTATCCACCTTCCCACTGAGATCTCAGCTTGCACTTCAGAGTTTTTCTTCTGAAAAGATCGCAGGGCATTTGTGTTTTAAGGTATTGAAACTATCTACACTCTAGCAAAACATTCATCTTTAAAAGTGACCCTCTTGTCTGTGGCCTTCGTATTAAATGAAGGTCAGGATTAAAATTCAACCCTTTCTGCCGGCACTTTCCTTAATGAGAAAACCAAACGCGGGTCTGAAGTAGATTAAGTAACTCGTTTGGATGTCACTCGAGGCGACGCTGAAACATGAGGCATCACTAGAAGCAAGCACGTGTGTTTCGCCATTTAAATGTCTTGAGGGTTCAAATCATTTAGCGTTTGGTAACACGCTGTCCCTGAGGATCTGCCCCAGACTGAAGCTGAACACCTCAGAACCATTCATTTCTTCTTCCATCACCCCCACAACATGCAGAATCCCAGGATGTGAGGCCTTTGGAAATATCCACAAATTCCCAAGCTTTCACTGCTTGAGAATCGTCTAGGGTGTTTGTTCCCATGCATCTTCCCAGGCTGCTCTGCCGGAATGCCTCCTCATGAGGTTTGGGGGCAGGAGGGGACTCTCTGAATTTAAATATTTAACAGGTTCTGCATGTCATATTTATACAAGCAGCCCATAGAAAACACTTCAAACATACTGAATAATATGGTGGCATTTTCCACTGACGGTGCTCTTCACTCACCCTGCAGCCTTTGACATGATCAAAGAAACACTCCACACTTGAGATAGATTTACGAAGAAAACAAACCCAGCAGAAAGGGAACTCAATGGTATCAGCCTCTCCCAGGTCTCAAATGTGGCTATTATCTGGCCTGACTCATACTTCATTACATGGGACTTGACATACAAGATTAATATCATACACAGTTATTTCATCCACACACAAACTCCCTGCCGGCACTTCAGAAGAGAAGTAAACTAATTTTAGTAAATCATTCGTGGTGATTTAAAGAGACTTGGGATGTTCAAGGAAGTCTAAGAAAGGGTAATACATAGCAGCTTCAAAACACAGTCCAGGTGAAGCTGAATTTTGGGAACATCTTCAACCCTGTGGGTTCATCACTCAAAAATGGGGAAACTTCTTGCATAGGAGCTGGAACATTTCCCAAGTGGACAGAGATCAGCCACGAACTCAAACACTAAATCACTGAGACAACCGATAATTTCAGTTCAAAATATATTGCATTCAACAAAGCTTTGACTGTGATTCACCTTTGTTAGTGTTTCTTGAGCATAATATTATTGGAATACATTCTTGTTAGTGACCCAGAGGGGCTTGTACTCAAATCTCTGCCTCGTCACACTGCCTCACTCATGACTCAATCGTGAGCCTTTAGATTTGTTTCCCAAAGTGGCTCCTGCTCTTGACGCTTCCTAAAAGAAAGTGAATGTCCATGTGGGATGGTTGGTTGCAATTCAGGAAAGGCGTGCAGTTTTGAAAAGCCCGTCAAGTTGCCCCCTGCTTGGAAGCTCCCTGGTGTTCCTGTGTGTGTGTACTCGGTCACTCAGCGGTGTCCGATTCTGCGACCATGCACTACAGTCCACCAGGCTCCTCTGTCCATGGAATTTCCCAGGCAAGAACATCGAGTGAGTTGCTGTTTCCTACTCCAGGGGATCTTTCCGAGCCAGAGATCGACCTGCATCTCTTGCATCTCCTGTGTTGGCAGGCAGATTCTTTACCACAGGGCCACGTGGGAAGCCCAGGTGTTCTTGACAAGGGATCTAAAAGCAGAAGGAATTAACATCTTGGCTCTTAGCCTGCTGCATCTCAAGATGCACAGACACAGAACTGGCTTTGGCTACAGCCGCTGTTTTGTGCGCACACACTTTCTCTCTCAAGAAGGAATCCCTACTGCTCTTTTTGAATGCCAGGACCACCTTGATCTGGGGCTCCATGAGTTCTTGTTCCTCTTATGAGGATGACAATCATCCTTTAAACAACACGCCAAGAGATCAAAGATCTGTGTAGCACTTCACTAAAATCAGAGTGTCAACTCCTGGGGGCATGACATACACTTCTCATAATTCCTACTGACAATACTCTCACTAGATGGTTTTTTGTCCTTGCGATCCTGGTGGGTGTGCTAGAGGAGACGCTCCTGCAAGCAGGATGGAAGGGCCATACACCATCTGCTCAACGGAAACAACCCCCATTACAGGCACAGAGCGTGAATGCATTAGCCTGCAAGCTGAACCTCTCTGAGTGGCATTTCACTACACCAACGTTAATCCTACTTATATAATCAACTGCTTGGGACTTTCTAGAGACAGTGTGACTTAGCAGGAAGCTGTTCTTGTTCTGGGTATTAAATGGGATCCCAGGGGTAAGGGTCCTGTTGGTGTCAACTTCAGCTTGGCACGCAAGAGCTCCTCCTGCAGCTAAAGGGTCTTCCAAACCAGTGCTCAGGCAGCAGTGAACCGAGGTGATTCACCTGGTTTCCAGGCACACACTCCAAGGTTAGAAGGAGAAGGAGTAAGGAAACGAGGGAAGTTGGACTGTTTGGGATGGTGGTAAACTTGGAAGGGCTGCTACGTCGAAAAGGACCTGCGAACACAGAGCCCCATCCAATACTACCGGCACAGTGGCAGCCCCGCGCTACCAGAGTCCTGTGTGGGCTTTGCTTCGTTTTCCTGAGAAGCCAGATAACTGGTTTTTAAGGTGAAAGCCACTGATTTTTTTCTTAATCGACAATGCACACATATAATTAAAAATCAAGGGCTTAGAAAGCATGGAGATGATAAAAAGATCCGTTACCAGGGGTTGAGAGGAGGTGGAGGGAATGAACAGGCAGAGCTCAGAGGACTTTCAGGGAGTGAAATACTTTGGATGATATTACAGTGGTGGGCACATGTCATTATGATACATTTGTCCGAAGGTAAGCCACCAGGAGTGAGCCCTAATGTAAACCACGGGCTCTGGGTGGTGACGCGTCAAGGCGTGTTCGTCACTTGTAACTAAAGGACCATCTTGTGGGGATGTTGGAGAGGGAGTCTGTGCGTTTGTGGGGGGAGGTAGACAGGAAACCTCTGCACCTTCCCCTTGGGCACAATTTTGCTGTGAACCCAAAGGCTCTAAAAATCCAAATTAAAAAGAAAAGAAAGCAAATTCCCTGGCAGTATAGTGGTTAGGACTCCACCATCAAACCCAGGTTCAATCCTGGTTGGGGAATTAAGATCCCACACAACACATGTGTGCGAGTCACTTCAGCTGGGCCCGACTTGGTGCGACCCTACGGACTGTAGCCCACCAGGCTCCTCTGTCTATGGGATCCTCCAGGCAAGAATACTGGAGTGGGTTGCCACGCCCTCCTCTGGGGATCTTCCCGACCCAGGGATCAAACCCGCATCACTTATGTCTCCTGCATCGGCAGACAGGTTCTTTACAACTAGGACCACCTGGGCAACCCCTAACATGACGCGTGATGCGGCCAAAATAAATTTTTTTGAAAAGAAAAACTGAAAAAAACAACCACAGCCTTGTAGTATCAGTGGCCTCTGCCCCACTACCCTCTAACCACCATCCTCAGTCACCACTTCGACCTGCTCTACTTACTTGTGCTGGTATGCTCTTCTCTATTACTAAAAAGTGTGGCTGTTCTGCTCTTCATTAGCTTCATCATTCTAAGCCTTGCCTATATCTTTTCTGCACTCAGCGAGGCTGACGTTTTTAGCTCTTCCTGCACCGACCCTGCCCATACAGTCACAGTCTGTCTTCAGTGACCTAGGTCTCACCAGCTCTCGGGTTCCGCTCTCTCCCTGGGGCATCTATGTGCCTTTCTACTGAGTTGATGACCCTGTTTTCTGGATTCCATGATTTTCTCAGTTGCCATTTTTTTGAAACATATTTCAGGTAGTTCCCTCATAAAGCTGCTTGGATAGTAAAAATTTGAAGACTTCACACGTTGGAAATGGCTTTATTCCACTCACACCTGACTGTAATTTGGCTGGTAAGGATTTCTGCCTTGAAAACCACCTTCCTTGAGTTTTGAAGGCAATCTCTCCCTATCTCCCTGTTTCCAAGGTTGCATTAAGTAGATCTGACCCTCTCAGATTCACGTTCCTTCAGCTGTGTCCTGCTTATCCCTCGTGAATGTTGGGCTCTTCTCTTCATGCATGCTATTTGGACATTTCACAGGGACAAAGGGAGGTGTCAGGTCGACCCCCTGGGCCTCAAGCACCGCAGTGCCCCCGTGAGTGAGTGACCTTCGGCATGTGACGTGACCTCACTGTGCCTCTGTAAAGCCAGGGTGAGTGTCCTTCAGGTAGAGCGCTTGTGCAGGGTAACAAGCTAATACATCGAAACCCTAGAACAGTGCTGGACCTGTAGTGAGCAGCCAGCGAATACTGGGCTTTCTGACTGCTGATGCTATCATCATTCTTCACTTCAGCCTGGCTTTTCCTTAAGGTGGTTTGTATCCTCCTGTTCTGCTACTTGAAATACATCTTTGGTAATTTCCTGCCTGCTTTTTCTCTCATCCTTTGCCTTGGAATTCTCATCAGTCAGACACTGGATTCCTAGACACATCCTCTCCTGCTCCCAGCCTTTCCTACTTCCGTTTCTCTTTTCTTGTTTTAATTATTATTCTATTTCCTGAGATATTGCCTGGACTTCGGTTGCCCCATCCCGTTGAGTTTGCTGATGGCCCCCGTATGTCAGTTTCCATCTCCTTGAAGGTCGCTGTCCCTCGGCATCCTGCTCTTGGTTTCTGGATGCAGCGTGTCCTCTTAACTCTCTGGGAATAATAAACTCTGAAACTGTTTCCTGATCCCCACAGTGGCATTTCCTCGGGATCCTTCCCCTTCTCTTTGTCTGCTTTGTTCTCTCACTTTCAAGTGCGGGATTTCCCCCTTAAAGTTCTGGCCTTCCTGGAAGGTTCATCCACACCCAGGAGGGAGGCCTAGAAAGACTGTGCCTGTGGGTTGTGCTTGTAGACTAGTGAGCTTCACCCCAGGGGACCCAGGCTCATTTCTCCAGAGTCCTGCCCGCATCCCTGGAGTGGACTCCTCCAGTCCTACCTGGGGACGCGATCTGGCTGCAACATTCCAGTCAGGGTGGGGGCTGGAGCTGGGCGTCCAGGCTCAGGGTGCAGACTTCCACGAAACCTTCCGTGCCTAGCCCTGCACTTCACCCCGCTGTCTGCAGCCCAGATGCTCCTCTTCTCAGTTCCTTTAGAGAACGAATTTCCTAGATACACAAGAGGCCAGCCACTTGGTACAGACTTTCTATCCATAGAAAGTCTACTCCCCTCGACCCCGCCACCTTCATAGCCTGGGGTCTCCCGGCCCTGCCGGGCACTTGGCCTGCTTCTCCCTGACATTGCTCTGTTAAATCAGTTTCCATTCCTCCACTCTGTCCAGGTAAAAAAAATCCTGGTGCATCAAAGCTGACTAGTTCCAGTTGTATTCTGTTCACTGGGACAGGGTCTGGCCTCCCTGATGGCTCCAGTGGTAGAGAATCTGCCTGCGATGCGGGACACACAGGGTTGATTCTTGGGTTGGGAAGATCCCCCCTAGAGAAGGGAATCTCTACCCACTCCAGTATTCTAGCCTGGAAAACTCCATGGGCAGAGGAGCCTGGCGGGCTACAGTCCATGGGGTCACAGAGAGTCAGACATGACTAACATTAATTGATAGATTGGTACAGGTTAGGGGACAAAAAAAATGTGTGCAGGCATTATAAGCAGCCCTTTGGCCAGTCGTTATCCTAGGACAACCCTACTTCAGCCCACCTATAATAAGAATGTTGTTAAAAACCCAGATTCCTGCCCCAGATCAGACCCACTAAACCAGAAGCCCTGTAGGTGGCGCTCAGGCATCTGAATGTTCAACCAGCTGTCTTGGGGAAGTCTGGATGCAGGCGGCCTGGTGTTTGTCACACATGACAGACACCACTCGGAAGAAAGCCAGCGGGAGCCAGGCCTGCTCACCGGGAGGCGCAGTTTGGCCTCCTGATTAGTCGGGCCTCCTGCCAGTCTCTAGCCACTCGGCAATTGTGCAGTGTGTCCACCTGACCTTGGACTCGCTCTGAGTGGTTCTCACGCATTGTGAGCCGAAAGACACAGAGCTGCACTGACCCCACTGGGGCGGGCAGTGGGGTCCGTCCAGGTTCTCGCTGGCCCTGCACTGGGAGCACCTTTTGGTAGGAGCCAGGGTGAACTCCACCACAACGGCAGCCCTTGAGCAGGAGCGCATGGGCCAGCGCGTACTGGAAGCAGGGACACACAGCTAGAGGGAGGCGCGATCACCCGGCAGGGCGCGCTCTCGGGCACGTGAGGCCGAGCTCTCATCGCCAAGAGAAGAGGGCTGCTGGGCAAAGCAGAAGATGTCCTCGCTGATGTAAGGCAAGTGTTTCAGGCCACAAGGGAAGCTCAGACCTGGCCTAGGACCTCCAAGAGGCTGGGGACCCAGGAAAGGGGGTCAAAAGGAAAAGCGGCAGAGAAGGCCCGCCAAAGGGGAAACTCAGCATGACACGGGGGATGGGGTCTCTGGCTGGGGCCCCATCCCCTTGGGTTGGCAGGCGCCTGAAGCACCTCTCTGGACATGAGAGGTTTCTAAGGTTGTACCGCAAGAGGGCCTGCTGTGTTCTCAGCTACCAACCCTACAGGACCCCAGCATGGCCTGAAGGAATGAGCACAAACCAGCAGGCGTGATTCTAGACAGAGGACCAACGACTTCCCTGCCCCACAGTTCAGTCCTTGACTAGTGAGAGGTCTCTCACCGTCTACGGAAGCATCCGTGAGCATTTTCAGGCCTACACTCAGCTACACTTCCCAGAGCCACAGTCCCTCCTCCTAACAGCGTGTATGTCGGCTCTGAAGACATAGACTGTCTTCACCATCCCTGTACCTTCGCACTTAACACTATGTGGCCCTTTGTAACCGCTCTCTAAATGGCTTTATTGACACATTAATTAATTACTCTCTACCAGATATGATTTAAACTGACTGCTCTCTATTCAGCTTTTCCCCTTGGCTTGATGCCATCAGACGTACCATCTCTCATTAGGTGTGAGACAATGTTTGAGGCTGATTGTTTACTGAAAGAAGAAAAGCATAAATGGCTTTTCAAAGAAGTAGAATGCATGTTCTGCAAAAATTCACAAGAGCCAAATATGGCTTGGAAAGTGTCATGGTTGACTTGAAATAATAGAACAAGAGTGTGTGTGCATATGTGTGCATGTGCAAGAGAAAGAGGTTGCATCAAGAGAGAAAGACAGAACCATATTCTTCTCCAGAGAAACTGATTTAACAACAGTAGCGTGAACAAGCCTCCCCACACCGCTGTCACTCTCTTGTCTAGAATCTGAGCTCTATAAACATGGGGAGGGGATCTTTGTAGCTGTTTTTATTACCATCAAACCTTTTTCAACCAAGGAGGTGGATAATGAGCCTCTGGATATATAATTTTTAGCATAAAAAAGGAGCACACCACAGTGCCCATCACCACGGTTGACCAGACACCCCAACTCCAGGAGTGCACAGGCTAACAGACTGCTATTTGCTTTTCTTGTGAGCCAGACCATTCTTCTCTCACCAAGAGCTCTGCAACCCCAGCGTCACTGCAACCCCATAGTCATCTTTCTCTGCATTAAAACTTTTCCTCTTCAAAATCCCTCCCTTGAAAATAAACTGGGGCTGTCTGGCAATGCTTACTAACAGTTAAAATGCACAGCAACTCAGTGCAGTCAAGGATACTTATGAGAAGGTGTTCACTACAGTCTGGTTTGTAACAGCAAAAGGTGAAGACCTCCTAAAAGTCTACCAATAAAAACTGGTCAGTAAATTATGACATCATCACACTATGGAACTCTGCACAGCACCTGAAATGAATGAGGTACCTGTCTGTCCTCACTTGGGAGGGTATCCATGCTAGATTATTGGGGGAAGACCACTATGGAGAGTATATACACAATTTTGTTTAAAAATTAAGAAGTCTACCAACATATAATAGATGTCTGTATGTTTCTATGTGCACAGAAAAAGTTCTGGAAAGATACACACTAAACTAAGAACAGTGATTACATTCAGAGAATGTAATTAATAACGAGGGAGTGATAAGGAAGGTGATTTCCATGTTTTTATTAGAATGGACTAATTCTGTAAGTTTTTTAAAATCCTCGATCCCTTATTAAAACAAAAATCTCTGCAGGAGGGGTCATTCCATGCGGAGGTCCAGTAGCTTGGCTGAAGCCTGGGGGAGCTTTGGAAGGGAATATTTACTATACAATCTGCTGAGAGCCAGCCCAAGGGTTATCACGGGAAAGGGGGTGTCAGAGCCCAGACAGAGTACACGCCGAAGATGCCCTGTCCAGGGCAATCCCTGGCTTACAGACCAAAGAACAAGAGTCACAAGAAGGATCTGTGGAGCGCGGCCCTCTCTCGGATGGATAGTGATGGATAATGATACCTCTCTTGAATGGATAGTGATGCCCCACAGGCAGCTCCAGTCTCCTTGCGTCCTGTCTCTACCACAGGATTTCCTTACTCAAAGACGCTGCTCGTGCACAGAGTGTGAAAACCCATGGCCTATAAATGGACTGGCCTGCTACTCATCTCATGGTTTCCCTTCATAATGTTTGAATCACTTTATAGTTTTACATATCAGCATCTCTCCTTGGTCAGAAGAACTTAAAATCAGTCACATTTGGAATAGATATCTGTATAACTAAATCACTTTCCTGAACGCCTGAAACTAATACAACATTGTTAATCAACTATACTCCAGTGTAAAATAAATAAATAAGGATGTCCTGATGGTCCAGGGGGTTAAGAATCTGCCTTGCAGTGCAGGGGATGTGGGTTTGGTTCCCAGTGAGGGAAGTAAGGTCCCACACGCTGCGGAGCAGCTAAGCCTACACGCTGAACTACTGAGCCCACTCGCCAGAACCAGAGAGAGTCCATGAGCCAGAGGAATGATCCACGTGGCCCAGTGAAACTCTCACATGCTGAAACGGCCCAACACAGCCAAATAAAAATAAATAAATAAAAGGCATTAAGCTTGTTAAAAATAAATTAATTAATAAGTCACGTCTGGGCAACCTGATACAGACATAACTGTATTCCCATTATATAAGGAAATCTTTGGCATTCCCCATCCTGCACTAGATAATTTAGTAGTTGACTGGCATCTAAACACTGCCTTCTGCTGAAATCAACAAGGGCTGGGGGGGGGGGGGGGCGGCGCCTAGGATTTTGGTTTGAGATACCAAGCAATGTGCTGACCTTTCCCCAGCACCACTTACTATATTGGCTTCCCTGCTGGCTCAGACGGTAAAGCGTCTCTCTGCAATGCAGGAGACCCGGGTTCAATCCCTGGGTTGGGAAGATGCCCTGGAGAAGAAAACGGCAGTCCACTCCAGTACTCTTGCCTGGAAAATCCCATGGACGGAGGAGCCTGGTAGGGTACAGCTCATGGGGTCGCAAAGAGTCAGAATCAATTGAATGGTGGGTTCTAAAGAGAGCAACTGAATACATTTGTGCTTTGGGAAAAAGCGACCGATGTGATCCTCAACCATCACTTAGTTAGAAGGGGAAATGCCTTAAAGGGAGTCGTTTTCTTTCAACTGCGATATACCAGCAAAACACATATGGATTCTATAACATAGCACACCGCAACCACTGTGATTTATCCACACAAGGTAACGCCCGAGCCAAAAGAGAATCTGAATCTCAGAGCAACCACCTTTCTCTGTTGGGAAAGTGGAGGGGCCGTCTGTCCTGAAGGTACAAACCGCATAAAGGTTGCAGTGCCCTCTGGTGGTGATTGCTTTTTCCTGCATCGCGCCCTCGCAGGAATCCACTTGCCCCATGGAATGCAAGCAGCTCCATGCAACGGGTGGTGTGGGTGATGGGAGGCCCACAGGAAGAGAGCATCTGAAACTGAAAGAAAGCCATCAACACGTGACCTTCCCAGGTGGCTCAGTGATAAAGAATCTGCCTGCCAATGCAGGAGGCCCAAGAGACGTGGCTTTGATCCCAGGAAGATCCCCTGAAGAAGGAAATGAGAACCCACTCCAGTATTCTTGCCATGGAGAATCCTTGGACAGGGGAGTTTGCAGGCTACAGTCCACAGGGTCGCAAAGAGCTCGACACGCCTGGGCACGCACACACTGCACCAGCACTCACAACTGCAACAAGAATGACTTGTGGGTCCAGGCCTCGCTCCCCTGTGTCATACTGAGAGCTGGCGCCTTGCAGACAAGACAATGGGCTCTGTAAAGTTCCGGAGGGCCCCTCTAGATCGCCTGAAAAATATGGTGAAATGCCCTACCGTGAAGAAAAGCAACACTGTCCAGTGGGAAAACACAGACAAAGAAGCTGTGGGGCCAGTTCAGCCACTTGCTGGTTAAGTAACACAGGGCAAGACATTTGGCTTCTATACTTTGTTCATCTGTGAAACGGCAGGAAGGAGCCCTACCTCCTGAAGTGAAGTGAAAGTCACTCAGTCGTGTCCAACTCTTTGCGACCCCATGGACTATACAGTCCATGGAATTCTCCAGGCCAGAATCCTGGAGTGGATAGCCTTTCCCTCCTCCAGGGCATCTTCCCAACCCGGGGATCGAACCCAGGTCTCCCTCACTGCAGGCGGATTCTTCACCACCTGAGCTATCAGGGAAGCCCTGAGTCACTGTCCAAACGAACAGGATAGTGTAAGTGACAGCTTAGCAGGGGGCAGGCAGTCCCTTCGTGGCAACTGTCACGAAAGTGCTGCAAGCCCACGCCTTGATTTAGGTTCTTTACTTGATGAGACTATGGAAGACGATGGGTGTTTTGATTTCCTTTTATTAACATATAGTTTATGTACAACATCACATAAGTTCCAGTGGAAGTGACAAATAGATTCAAGGGATTAGATCTGATTGACAGAGTGCCTGAAGAAATACAGATGGAAATCCATAACACTGTACCGGAGGCAGTGACCAAAACCGTCACCAAGAAAAAGAAAAACAAGGCAAAATGGTTGTCTGAGGAGGCCTTACAAAGAGCTGAGAAAAGAAGAGAATCAAAAGTCAAAGGAGGAAAGGAAAGATATGCTCATCTGAATGTAGAGTTCCAAAGAATAGCAGGGAGAGATAAGAACGCATTCCTCAGTCATCAGTGCAAAGACACAGAGGGAAGCCACAGAATGGGAAAGACTAGAGATCTCAAGAAAATCAGAGACACCAAGGGAACATTTCCCGGAGGATAGCATGACAACCCGCTCCAGTATTCTTGCCTGAAGAATCCCCATGGACAAAGGAGCCTGCGGACTTCAGCCCATGGGGTTGCAAAGAGTCAGACACGACTGAGTGACTAAGCACAAGGGAACGTTTCATTCAAAGATGGCACAACAAAGGACAGAAACCATGTGGACATAACAGAAGCAGAGATATTAACAAGAGGTGTCAAGAATACACAGAAGAACTGTGCAGAAAAGGTTTTAATGACCCAGATAACCACGATGGTGTGATCACTCACCGAGAGCCAGACATCCTGGAGTGTGGAGTCAAGTGGACCTTAAGAAGCATTTCTATCAACAAAGTTAGTGGAGGTGATGGAATTACAGCTGAGCTCTTTCAAAGCCTAAAAGATGATGTTGCTAAAATGCTGCACTCAATATGCCAGCAAATTTGGAAGACTCAGCAGTGGCCACAGGACTAGAAAAGCTCAGTTTTCATTCCAATCCCAAAGAAAGGCAATGCCAAAGAGTGCTCAGACTACCGCACAATTGCACTCATTTCAGAGGCTAGCAAGGTAATGCTCAAAGTCCTTCAAGCTAGGTCTCAACAGTACATGAACCAAGAAATTCCAGATGTTCAAGCTGGATTTAGAAAAGGCAGAAGAACCAGAGATCAAATTGCCAACATCCACTGGATCATAGAAAAAGCAAGAGAGTTCCAGAAAAACAGGTACTACTGCTTCATTGATGACCCCTAAGACTTTAACCGTGGTGTTGTTCAGTCACTCAGTCGGGTCCAGCTCTTTATGACCCCATGGACTGCAGCACGCCAGGCTTCACTGTCTTTCACCGTCTCCTGGAGCTTGCTCAAACTCATGTCCATTGAGTCAGTAATGCCATCCAACCATCTCATCCTCTGCTGTCCGCTTCTCCTCTTGCTTTTAATCTTTCCCAGAATCCAGGTCTTTTCCAATGAGTCAGCTCTTCGCATCATGTGGCCAAAGTATTGGAGCTTCAGCTTCAGCATCAGTCCTTCCAATGAATGTTTAGGACTGATTTCCTTTAGGATTGACTGGTTTGATCTCCTTGCAGTTCACAGGACTCTCAAGAGTCTTCTCCAACACCGCAGTTCAAAAGCATTAATTCTTCTGTGCTTAGCTTTCTTTATGGTCCAACTCTCACATCCATACGTGACTACTGGAAAATCCATAGCTTTGACTAGATGGACCTTTGTTGACAAAGTAATGTCTCTGCTTTTTAACAAGCTGTCTATGTTGGTCATAGAGTTTCTTCCAAGGACCAAGCATCTTTTAATTTCATGGCTGCAGTCACCATCTGCAGTGATTTTGGACCCCACGAAAATAAAGTATCTCACTGTTTCCATTGTTTCCCCATCTATTTGCCATGAAGTGATGAGACTAGATGCCATGAACTTCATTTTTTGAATGTTGAGTTTTAAGCTGGCTTTTTCACTCTGCTCTTTCACTTTCATCACGAGGCTCTTTAGTTCTTCTTTACCTTCTGCCCTAAGGGTGGTGTCATCTGCATATCTGAGGTTATTGATATTTCTCCCAGCAATCTTGATTCCAGCTTGTGCTTCCTCCAGCATTTCACATGATGTACTCTGCATATAACTTAAATAAGCAGGGTTACAATATACAGCCTTGACGAGCTCTTTCCCCAATTTTAAACCAGTCTGTTGTTCCATGTCCAGTTCTAACCGTTGCTTCTTGACCTGCATACGGGTTTCTCAGGAGGCAGGTCAGGTGGTCTGGTATTCCCATCTCTTGAAGAATTTTCCACAGTTTGTTGGGGTCCACATAGTCAAAGGCTTTAGTGTAGCTGATGAAGCAGAAGTAGATGTTTTTCTGGAATTCTCTTATTTTTTCCATGAGCCAGTTGTTGGCAATTTGATCTCTGGTTCCTCTGCGTTTTCTAAATCCAGCTTTAACATCTGGAAGTTCTTGGTTCACATACTGTTGAAGGCTAACTTAAAGGATTTTGAGCATTACTTTGCTAACCTGAGAAATGAGTACAATTGTGTGGTAGTTTGAACAATCTTTGGCATTGTCCTTCTTTGGGACTAGAATGAAAACTGAGCTTTTCCAGTCCTATGACTGTGTAGATCACAATAAACTGTGTAAAATTCTTAAAGAGATGGGAATACTAAAACACCTTACCTGCCTCCCGAGAAACCTGTATGCAGGACAAGAAGCAACAGTTAGAACCGGACATGGAACAACAGACTGGTTCAAAATTGAGAAAGGAGTACATCAAGGCTGTACACTGTCACTCTGCTTATTTAACTTATATGCAGCGTACTTCATGCAAAATGCCAGGCTGGATGAAACTCAAGCTGGAATCAAGATTGCTGGGGGAAATATCAATAACCTCAGATATGCAAAAGACATCACCTTTATGACAGAAAGTGAAGAGGAATGAAAGAGCCTCTTGATGAAGGTGAAAGAAGAGAGTGAAATACTGGCTTAAAATTCAACATTCAAAAAACATAGATCATGGCATCCAGTCCCACCACTTCATGGCAAATAGATGGGAAAACAATGGAAACAGTAAGAGACTTTATTTTCTTGGACTCCAAAATCACTGCAGATGGTGACTGCAGCCATGAAATTAAAAGATGCTTGCTCTTTGGGAAAAAAGCTATGACAAACCTAGACAGCTTGTTAAAACACAGAGACATTTTGCCAACAAAGGTCCATCTAGTCAAAGCTATGATCTTTCCAGTATCACGTACGGATGTGAGAGTTGGACTATAAAGACAGCTGAGTGCCAAAGAATTGATGCTTTTGAACTGCGGTGTTGGAGAAGACTCTTGAGAGTCTCTTGGACTGCAAGGAGATCCAACCTGTCAATCCTAAAGGAAATCAGTCCTGAATGTTCATTAGAAGGACTGTTGCTGAAGCTGAAACTCCAATGCTTTGGCCATCTGATGCAAAGAGTCGACTCACTGGAAAAGAGCCTGATGCTGGTAAAGATTGAAGGCAGGAGGAGAAGAGGGCAACAGAGGGTGAGATGTTTGGATGGCATCACTGACTCAATGGACATGAGTTTGAGCAAATTCCAGGAGACAGTGAAGGACAGTGAAGCCTGGCATGCTGCAGTCCATGGGGTTACAAAGAGCTGGACATGACTGAACGACTGAACAGCAACAACTGTTAACTCATTAACACTGAACACGTGGTCAACAGCCCTGTGACTCACGGCGAAACAAAACTCATGTGACAGGTGTCTTTTCTGCATAAGGCACATCCCAGCCTTCCTGGGCTCAGAAACAGTGGATATAACTTTTGTACAACAGGTGGGGTCATTTTAAATAGTAAAATCACCAACAAAAAGCACAAAAGTAAAGCTAGCAGTGTGATACTACATACAGTGCATAAAGAACCTTGGTTTAAGGTCTGAAAGAGGGACAGGAGGCAGAGGGTCAGCTTGTTTGATTTCAGCTGGGAACCTGCACACTGAAATTTAAGCCCCTTTATTCATGTGCTTGTCCACAAATGTGCAGTTACAAATAAATTAGTGAGTAGCTGAATTCATAAATACCAAATCCATGAATAATGAGGATCAGCTGTACCAGAAGGTCACCACCTAGGGTCTGTGGACCCCTCAGTTTGCTAACACCCTTTCAGTTGTGCACTAAAGAATATTTTTTTTCATAGAATTCTGTTTCTCCTTGAATGAGCCTCTGACAAACAATGGTTATTCAGACTTGGGTAACTAGCCGACATCTTCTCAGGAATCAATGAAGTCAGCCTGTCACTTCAAGGAAAACAACTGATATTATTTGTTGCCGATGATAAAATTTCAAGCTTTCAGGTGAAAATTAGATGTTGGAAAACTAGCATATGCTCCCACAAGGTGGAGAGCCTTCCAATATGTAAACACTTCTCGGACGTGATTAGAGATGATATCAAGCAGTATGATTTTTTATGGTGTCTAATGAAATGTAGCAACATTCGGAAGGGCTGCCTCACACAGCGAACCAGCATTTTCCAAGGGGCCAATGCATAATGTTACAAAGTGATGCATGGAGAGAAGATCCATCCAAAATGCAAGATAGGAAAGTAGGTTTTAATATAACCAAGAATGAGAAGTTCATTGATATCATCCCATATTCCACGTTGCAACTAACTTTTGGGGACACTACCCCTTTCACATTTTGGTATGGTACACAAGCAGAAAAGCCGCAGTTATCTGAAAGTCCATTAGAGTCATTCTCTTTCTCCAACCACATTTCTGTGTGAGGCCAGGTGTTTCTCATATACCTCAGCCAAACACACTACATGCCATAAAGAATTAGAAAAGAAAAAAGTAGTCGTCTTCTAGTAAGCCAGATGTTAAAGAGGTGCGTAAAAATGAACAACAGTGCCACTCTTCTCACCGCGTTTTTCTTGGAAGCTATAGATTTTATTTTACTTTATCTAAATAAAATTTAATATTTAATAAATTTAATAAATTTTAATTAAATTAAATAAATTTATTTAATTTTAGCCTTGAAAATAACCTATCCATTGACAGATGAGTGGATAAGAAAGATCTGGTATATACCAACAATGGAATACTACTCAGCCACTAAAAAAGAATGAAATAATGCCATTTGCAGCAACATGGATGAACCTAGAGGTTATCATCCTAAGTGAGGTAAGTCAGACAGAGAAAGACAAATACCATATAATGTCACTTATACGTGAAACCTAAAGAATGATGCAGGGAATCCTGTGGTCCAGTGGTTAGGAATCGGTATTTTCACTGCCAAGGCCTGGATTTGATCCCTGGTTGGGGAACTAAGATTCTGCAAGCCTCGTGGTGAGGTCCAAAAAATAAAATAAATAGAACATGAGACAAATGAGCTTATCTATGAACAAGAAGCATACAGACATGGAGGACAGATTGGCACTCGCCAACAAGGAGTGGGGGTGGGGGAGCGGAGGACGGGGAGAGCGGCGTGAGTGGCTGCAGACTAGTATACATAGGATGGATAAATTACAAGGTCCTACTGTATAGCACAGGGGACCACATTCAGTATCCTGTGCTAAACCATAATGGAAAAGAATATATATGTAAAACTGAACCACTTTGCTGCAGGGCAGAAGTGAACACAACACTGTAAATCAACTATATGTCAATTTAAAAAGTTAATATGTTATTTATGTTACCACGTAATAGGTCTGTTACCTTTCTTTTTAAATGAATTAATAAATCATTTTTAATGTCTCAGTTAAGTTCCAATGTGGGAAATACACATTAACAAAAGTTAACATTAATGCTAACAAAACCCCACATAAACAGGAGTTCTCCAGGGTTCTCAATCAGGATGACCCTGAGGGATGGGATGGGGAAGGAGGTGGGAGGGGGATTCAGGATGGGGAACACATGTACACTCATGGCTGATTCATGCCAATGTGTGGGAAAACCAATACAATATTATAAAGTAATTAGCCTCCAGTTGAAATAAATTAATTTTTTTTTAAATAGTGTTTGAGACGCACTGGCCATGCCATGTGTCACCCAATCAACACTGATGCCACCCTACCTGCATACACGCTGATTCTTACGTTGGTTACAAGTTCCTGGTGGAGACCTCGTTTCCCAACAGTGAAGGAGACAGAAGAAGGTGCCTGGAGAAGGGGAGACCCTGCAGACAAGTGCCCAGCCCTGCAAACCTCATGATAAGAGGCCTCACTTTCCTGAGTCGGTGTAGGATACTCATTACATGTGGAAGGACTTGGATTGCTCATGGAGAGAGCAATGATATTTGTGAAGATGAAACCTTTCAAGCGCTGTCCTCTTGGACAGTGGTCCTCAAGGGTCAGGGGGTGGAGGATCTGCTGACCGGAGGATTCCTGTGCTATGTCCCCACCCTGAGCAATCTCATCAACTCTCAAGCTTCCAACTACCACCTGCAGCAGGACATCTCAGCCTGTCCCTGCGAGGCTGTGAAATCTCCCCATTATCCCAGTAAAAATGCAATATAAAAGCAAGACCAACAGCCCCAACTTGAAAGGTTGTCTAGGTGGTTAGGACCAAAGAGAGAATGACATTGCCTGACACTCTCTGAGTTGGAGCAAACTGTGTCAAAGTCCCACTCCAGGCAGCCCCCTCCTCCCCAAATCCCTCTTTTCTCCTCACTTCTTCCTGAGCATCCTTCCTCCCGCTCCCACTTCCAGAAAAAGTGCTCTTGGCTTTTTGGCTTCCAGGATCCATCCATCTTGGCTTCCAGGAGCCATCTTTTCTCCCCAGGTGAGCAGCCCCAATGGCTCAGTGGGTAAAGAATCCTCCTGTAGTGCAGGAGACACAAGAAACATGAGTTTGATCACTGGGTTATGAAGATCCCCTGGAGGAGGGCACAGCAACCCACTCCAGTATTCAAGCCTGGGAAATCCAATGGACAGAGGAGCCTGGAGGGCTGCAGTCCAAAGGGTCGCGAAGAGTCAGACACAACTGAGGAACTAACCATGCGCGCCCCAAGTACCTCTCCTGATTTCTTACACAGTCAGGCTAGCTTTCTTCCCATCCCTGGCCCACACCCTACACAGATCAACACAACAAAAGGCCCCCGTACACAAAAAAGCATCAGGAGCACCCTGATAAAAATACTTCTGTGCACCGTTTACAATAGCTAGGACATGGAAGCAACCTAGATGTCCCTCGGCAGACGAATGGATAACAAAGCTGTGGTACATATCCACAATTGACTATTACTCAGCTATTAAAAAGAATGCATTTGAATCTGTCCTAATGAGGTGGATGAAACTGGAGCCGACTATACAGAATGAAGTAAGTCAGAAAGAAAAACACCAATACAGTACACTAAGGCATATATATGAAATTTAGAAAGATGGTAACAATGACCCCATATGCGAGACAGCAGGTGAGACACAGATATAAAGAACAGACTTTTGGACTCTGTGGGAGAAGGAGAAGGTGGGATGATTTGAGAGAATAGCATTGAAACATGTATATTACCATGAGTGAAACAGATCATCAGTCCAAGTTCGATGCATGAAACAGGGCACTCAAAGCTGGTGCACCGGGACAACGCTGAGGGATGGGATGGGAGGGAGGTGGGAGTGGGGTTCAGGATGGGGGACACATGTTCACCCACGGCTGATGGCAAAAACCACCACAATATTGTAATTAGCCTCCAATTAAAACAAATAAATTAATTTTAAAAAAGAAAGAGAAAACAAAAACAAAGAAAATACTTCTGTGCAAATACTTTTGTACAAATTGCTTTTTTTTCTAATGGACAAATGGCATGCAGTTCCAAAGTCTATTATTTTTATGAGACTAAGAGTTACCCATGAAATGTGTTTCTAAATTTGGAGTTCTTAAACTAAAGTCAGACCCATATAAGAATTTACTGAGGTCTCTGCCAGACAGTATTGCTTTTCTCCTAATTCTGTGCAAATAAGCATTTGGAATTTTCAAGGATAATGCTTAGTCATTAACACATCGTCAATGTTGCCTTGAGTTGTTGTGATTTGGGCTTGCTGCTATTATTCCATTTTAATTAGAAATCTTTATTAGTTTGACTTCATCATTATCACTTTAATTTCTTGTGAGCTATTTGGTCGGCTATATAATGAGATGCCTATTAGCATCCATTGCAATTTTGGCCCATAATTTTCCAGTGCCCAGATTTAGGACAATGTGTTATGGTACAAATTTGAACCCTTCAGACTCCTATTGCTAAGATTTGTGAGGTGTTATTACAGATAATTATATAATGATAAATATACACATATCATTTTGTGATTATAGAAATAATTTCCTCAGAATGTCTTTGAATGGTGAAATTTTATGGTTATTGAAAGTATTCTTCAACTGGGAAAGCAAACAGGGCAATGTGGGGTCATAGTCTGTGTCTCAAATAACTAATGTCTAAAATATTTAAGTGGCTATGATTTGTTGCTGATAATTCCCAAATCAGAATCTCTTCTGATTCCCCCTCATCTCTACTTCCATACATTCAACCAAATAAATTATTTCCCACATGGAAACCATCTCCCCTCTCCCACACCAGACTTGCATCTGGTAGCTGCTCATGCCTCAGGAAATGACATCACGGTGCACACACTTCTGCATCTGCAAACCTGGCTCCTCCCTCTGCCCCAGTCTGGTCCCTATGTTCTGTTGATTCTGCCTCCAAGACACTTTTTGAATCCCTCCTCTTCTTTCCATTTCTTCTGCTAACATCCTAAGGCTCTGCCATCTTAATTTTTCACTGCTTTATGTCCTGCCTCCACAGTCATTTCTAGCACATAGTAGGTGCTTGTGCAGAATCATGTGTAGCACACAGTAGGTGCTTGTGTGATATCTTTTGCTTGTCTGTTTGGATCCACTCTCCTCCGTCTCCCCTCTGTTCTGGGCCCAGGAAGCTGATGTAATGGACCATCTCAGTAGGATGCCTTGCCCTCTGGCTCTTTCAGCAGTGCTATTCAAACAAAAATAAGATGCAAGCCACTGGTGTGAGCCTTGTGTTTCATTCAAAATTTTCTAGTAGCCACATTTTAAAAAGTAAAATGAAAAAGGTGAAGCCTTTTAATAATGTATATTATTGGATTCAATATATCTGAAACATTGCCATGTCAACTTGTGATCAATATGAAAAGATACTTGTGACATGTTTTACTATCCCTTTTCTCATCAAACCTTTGCAATCCAGTGTGTGAGACACAGCAGATCCCAATCCAGATTAGCCACGTTTCAAGGGCACCATGGCCATGTCTGATGAGTGGCCACCACCCTGGAGATATCAGATCCAGAGCTCAGAGAGAGGGAAGGGAATAAGAGCAGAGGATTTACGCCCTTAAGTATCCCCACCATGGAGTCCTCACAGGCGGGCAGATCCCATCTCCTGCTGAGCACCCTCTCTGTTTTGATGCCCCATGTATGAGGGTCCCAAGGCTGCTGTAACAAAGGACTGCAGACTGGGTGGCTTAGAACAACAGACATTTGACTCTCTAAGTCCAGAGACTGCCATACAGAGTGAAGGCAGAGAAAAGCAAATATCATGTATTAATGAATATATGTGGGATCTACAAAAATGCTACAGATGAATCTATTTGCAAAGCAGAAATAGAGACACAGATGCAGAGAACAAATGTATGGACACCAAGGGGGAAACGGCGTGGCTGGGATGAGCTGGAAGATTGGAACTGACATATATATATACTATTGGGGGCAGGAGGAGAAGGGGGCGACAGAGGATGAGATGGCTGGATGGCATCACTGACTAGATGCACATGAGTTTGGGTGAACTCCAGAAGTTGGTGATGGACAGGGAGGCCTGCCATGCTGTGACTCATGGGGTTGCAAAGAGTCAGAAACGACTGAGCGACTGATCTGATCTGATGCATAAAACAGATAACTAATGAGAACCTCCTGAAAACAGATAACTAATGAGAACCTCCTGAAAACAGATAACTAATGAGAACCTCCTGGACAGCACAGGAGGCAGTGCTCTGTGGCGACCTCAATAGGAAGGAAATCCAAGGAAGAGGAGATACAGGTATACGTGCGGCTGAGTCACTCTGCTGCACAGCAGAAACTAACAAACACTGTAATGCTTATACTCCAATTTAAAAAAGAAAACTGACATTTTTCCTCTCATAGTCCTTGAGACTACGAATGTGAAATCAAAGTGTTAGCAGGGCTGTGTTCCCTCTGAAGCTTCTAGCAGAGTGTCTGTCCGTCTGGTGTTAACCACCATCCTAGGTCTCCCTTTGATGGGGAAACAATGGAAACAGTGAGAGACTTTATTTTGGGGGCTCCAAAATCACTGCAGATGGCGACTGCAGCCATGAAATTAAAAGACGCTTCCTCCTTGGAAGAAAAGTTATGACCAACCTAGACAGCATATTCAAAAGCAGAGACATTACTTTGCCAACAAAGGTCTGTCTAGTCAAGGCTATGGTTTTTCCAGTGGTCATGTATGAATGTGAGAGTTGGACTATAAAGAAAGCTGAGGGTCAAAGAATTGATGCTTTTGAACTGTGGTGTTGGAGAAGACTCTTGAGAGTCCCTTGGACTCCAAGAATATCAAACCTGTCAATCCTAAAGGAAATCAGTCCTGAATATTCACTGGAAGGACTGATGTTGAAGCTGAAACTCCAGTAATTTGGCCACCTGATGCAAAGAACTGACTCTGCTGGGAAAGACTGAAGGCAGGAAGAGAAGGGGGCAACGGAGGATAAGATGGTTGGATGGCATCACCGACTTGACGGACATGAGTTTGAGCAAGCTCTGGGAGTTGGTGATGGACAGGGAGGCCTGGCGCGCTGCAGTCCGTGGGGTCGCAGAGAGTCGGGCACGACTGAGCCGCTGAGCTGAGCCGAGGCCTCCCTTGGCTTGTAGGCACAGCACTCCAGGCTCTGCCTCATCACCGCTTGCCTTGCCATGTTTTTCTCCCCATCTCTTCTTACAAGGACATCGTTCATGTTGGATTAAGGGCCGCCCTACTCCAGCACAGCCTCATCTGAACCAGTGGCATCTTCAGTGATCCCACTTCCGAATCACACCATATTCCGAGGTGCTGGGAAGGATGTCATTTTGGGGGGAACAGTCTGCAGCCCAGGACATCCTATAACTGTCACCTCCTCTGAAGGGACATGCCATGGCTATTTCCTTAATGGTTTGAGATCCATCTTCATTACATACAAAATTTCCATGTGCAGTTGGGTCTATTTCCAGATTTTTCAACTCTGTTCCATTGGTCTGTCTATGCAGGCACCAGTTCCATGGTATTCTAGTTACAGAGCCTTTCTGGCGTGTTTTAATATTCTAATTCTAGAATTTGTATAGCATGTTTAACCTAAAGTTTAAACTGGCTCTTCTTCCTCTAGGTTCTCCTTGTGACTCTTCCTCATTTGTTCTTCAACGTGAACTTTAACTTAGAAATTGTCCTGTGAAGAACTGACATTCCTTTGTGAACTGACATTCACAGAAATATTTGTGAAAATGAGTTTTTCTATTCAAACATGGCACATATTTTTGCCATTTATGGCTTTTTTTGCATCTTCCAGGGTGCTAAAGTTTTCCATAAGGTTTTAGACATTTCTATGTAAGTTTATCTCTAAGTATTTCATTTTCTTTCTAGCTGTTAAAAGTGCAGTCCTCTCTTCCAGTAAGTTTTCTAACTGGTGTTTGCTTATATTTACTATTGATTTGTGTGAGCTTCCCTGGTGACTCAGTTGCAAAGAGTCTACCTACAAGGCAGGAGACACGGGTTCGATCGTTGCGTTGGCAAGATCCTCTGGAGAAGGAAATGGCAATCCACTCCAATGTTCTTGCCTGGGAAATCCCAGGGACAGAGGAGCCTGGCAGTTAAAGTTCATAGGGTTGCCAAAGAGTCGGCTACAACTAAACCCCCATTGATTTGTGTGTTGCTTTTGTAACTTAACTTACTAAATTTCCTTACTCTTATATAGTAGTTTCCCACCAATTCTTTGCATTGCTACACAGTCATACTATCTATAAATAGAAATGTACTTATATTATTTCCTAGTATCTACTCTGTAAATGCTTTATTTTGTCTGATTTTATTGGCTAACAACACAATATTTAGCAGTAGAAGAGACATTAGTGGCCATTAGTTCTTATTCCAGACCTTGACAGCAAAGCCCCAAGTGCTCTTGGGGAAAAAGCTAACTTTGGTCTGAAGCATCTCTATCTGTCATGTTTTGGCAGTATCCATCAGTTCCTATATTGCTAAGTGTTTATAAAATGAATGGGTGTTGTTAGGGACTGAAGTCCTAACTCCAGTACTCAGAAGGCGACTGTATTTGGAGAAAAGGCTGTTAATGGGGTAATTAAGTTAAAATGAAGCCACTAGGGTGGGCCTTAATCTGTTCTGACTGGTGTCCTTATAAGAGGGAACTCAGACCCACGGAGGGGCTCTAGGAGCAAGTGCACACATAGGAAAGACCAGGGGAGGGAGGGAGAAGGAGAGCACGCGCAGCCCAAGGAGAGAAGCCACCTTGATCTTGACCTTCGCAGCCTCCAGACCTGTCAGAAGGTATGTTTCTGTTGTCTATGCCACGAGTCTGTGGTACTTTGGAATAATACCTGTAGCAGTCTAATATATATATGGAATTGTGTCAAGTGCCTCTTCTGTATCTGTGGAGACGATTATATGATTTATCCCCTTAGCTCTATTAATTGTTGTTGTTGTTCAGTCGCTAAGTCATGTTTGCAACCCCATGGACTGCAGCACGCCAGGTTTCCCTATCCTCCACCATCGCCCAGAGTTTGCTCTAATTCATGTCTATCGTGTTGATGATGCCATCCAACCATCTCATCGTCTGTTGGCCCCTTCTCCTGCCCTCAATCTTTCCTAGCAGCAGAGTCTTTTCCAGCGAGTCAGCTCTTTGCATCAGGTGGCCAAAGTATTGGAGCTTCAGTATCAGCATCGGTCCTTCCAATGAATATTCAGGGTTGATTCCTTTAGGATGGACTGGTTTAATCTTGCTGTCCATAGTATGGTGTATAAATGTATTTCCTACTAACAGACATCCTTGCACTCTAGAATGAATTTCACTTACCAGTTTTGTTATGTTTGGGGGCATGCCCCATTGGTGGCAAGACCTTAGTTCCCAGACCAGAGATCGAACCCAGGCCCTGGCAGTGAGAGCACAGACTCCTAACCCCTGGATCACCAGGGAATTCCAAACCCTCACTTGTTCTTAAGGTGTCTTTCATGTGCTATTGCATTCTCTGGGATAACCTTTTACTTAAAACTTTAACATAAATCTTTATCAGTAAGATCAATCAGAAGTTTTACTTTTTAGTGAAATCTTTCAAATTTGAGGATTAATAATATATTCACTTTTCAGCAAAGAAAACCCATTCTTTATATTCCCATTGCAACTTTTCTATAATTTTGTAATTCTTTTTGTATTAAAAAAATTAAACATAAAAATATTTAAGCTCTTTGACGGCTCATTGTCAGAGGCAACTTCAGGACAGTGTTATTAATAATGTTCTTTCTGTTGGGGTTGATATGCAATAGCCCTAATGTGTCAAATCTCTTGAACAAAGTAGATGGATCCCTTACCACGTGGACAAAAGTCTCCAGGATTTATCCCAGTTCCCAGCACATATTCGGTGCCCTGCAGAAGTTCTTTGAATGAGCGAATGGACAAGGATGGATTCTGCACATATGCATCAAAGTATTGATTGTACAAAAAATCCATGGAACTTTTCCCTTAATATTTTGTGATGTGAGAAAAGATCATTAATGTTTGAGAGTCTGATCCCTGTTTAAGCAGTTAGGAAAGTAGAAAGGAGATTTTTTTCCATCAACTAAAATAACTCTGCTTTCTGCAGACTGTGTAACAGGATAATTGAAGATTCATGCAAGACTAATGGATTCTTTGTGAGAAGGATGGATGCATGAAGGGAACCTGATATCCCTGCACAATGACAACAGCAGCAGCTATTTATCAGAAAAGTAAATGAATTTACTCGGCCTGTGGCGTCACCCCTACTGTAATGCCAGGTACACACTTGGCGCCAGTTACCTCTTTCCTCCCGACCTCCCTCCGCTTTGCTTTACCAGCACCTGTTGGCCCTTCTTGTATCAGACTGTCGATTTACATGACATTAGAAATGAGTGCAATCCTGAATGTGGTCATAAAGCCTGATCAACACCATTGTGAGCATAACCCCTCAGAAAACAAAAGCCCCACTCTTTGGAGTAATTAGTACTCAGCCTGGTTGCTTCAAGCCTGACCCAAAAGCCTCACATCACGTAGAAGCGTTGGACCCTGACCCCACCAGAAAGATGTCAAGAGTCCAGTCAGGAAATCTAACCCCATGTCTCATGTTAAGGGAAGAGAATTCTATCACTTTAAACGAGCTCCTTCCGACCCCCTACACCATCACTGTATGACTTTGATAAATCACCCAGTTCCCAGGGTCTCAGGCTTGAACACCATCCAAGCATGTGCTCTGGGGCTTTGTTCACATAGGTTCCTCTTTCTGGAGCATCCTTCCCTACCTCCCATCCCTACTGAGCTGAATCATCAGAGGCCCAGCTCTGATCCACCTGCCAGGGAAGCTTTCTGGATCCTGCCTTTCTGCTGCCTTTATTAGACCCATGAGTATACATGCCCATTCTCTTTAGTAGGCCATACATGCCGTCAGAGAGCAGACCAGGTCTTGGTCATTGATGAATGCCACAAAGCAGTGTCTCATTGCAGCAACACTCATTTGTTGTGAAAAATTCATCCATTAAAATAAATTCCCCTGGGATGGATTCAATACCTCCTTTAAAATGAAACTGACTGCCTTCTGATGTTTGCATCGTCTTAAAGTTTTCAGAAATTTTTCTTAAACTTGAGGTTTCCATTTTGAACCTAGATAGATGTGTTTACCTGTCAACTACAAGACTAATTTTGAAATTTCAAAGTATAATAATCCAATTCCTATGGAATAATAGAACAATGCTAAGTAAGGGTTTATGTTTGTGAACTACAAAATGCCCAAGAAGAAAGAAATGCTGCTTGAATATTTAATCGGCAGTGATGTAAAGAAGCTGAATGAAGTACCTGTAAAGCCGTGCCTTCTGATTTTTCAGCTCCCTGAAAGCTTGGAGGTGCACTGTTTGCGCGGCCAGGAGGGGAGACAGTTTCATTTAAAGTCAAAATGGAAGACCTGAAAATAGGAATGCTTGCTCTACTGGAAAAAGTCACATATTTGCTACAAAAGATGATATAAGATAGATCTCTCTGTAAATTTGTTTCTCAGTACTGTCCAACTCTTTGCAACCCCAGGGACTGTCACCTCTGCCCATGGAATTCTCCAGGCAAGAATAATGAAGTGAGTAGCCACTCCCTTCTCCAAGCAATCTTCTTGGTCCAGGAACTGAACCCAGGTCTCGTGCATTGTGGCTGAATTCTTTACCATATGAGACACCAGGGAAACCCCATGGAAGATGATACAAGTTAGTGTTCTCTCTGTAAGCCAGCCTCTGAAGACATCTTTAGAAACTTTTTCCTATTTAGAAAAAGGAAGAGTAGAATTTCCCATGAAAATCTTCAACTAAAGGTTGCCATGCAGAGTCATCGAACTGACTAAAAGTTATAACATGCAAATGTCACTGGCAGATACTTACATAAATTCTTGATGTCCACAAATTCTTGATGTAGCATTTCTTGACTGCCAGTTATGCACTGCTAGACCTACCTGAAGTAAGTCTCTAACTCCCTTTTAGAAAATGACATCAGTTCAGTGCAGTTCAGTTCAGTCGCTCAGTCGTGTCCAACTCCTTGTGACTCCATGAATCGCAGCACGCCAGGCCTCCCTGTCCGTCACCAACTCCCGGAGTTCACTCAGACTCACATCCATCGAGTCAGTGATGCCATCCAGCCATCTCATCCTCTGCCGTCCCCTTCTCCTCCTGCCCCCAATCCCTCCCAGCATCACATGACCATAAACAGTATAAATCCACAATTTGCAGGTTTTCTTAAGCGGAATATCTTGGTAAGAGATCATATTTCTATCATCTCTGAGAAAACTCTTCTCTGTTAATTAGAAGAACTAAGGAACCTCTATTTTCTCAGCAAATGCCTACCCTGGAGGACTAGAGGGTTTAACTACAATATTTGTCTTGTGACTCATTTTGGTTTTGACAGTTTGACTACCATAATTATCACTTTCTCAGAAAATATTTAATGAAGATAATAAGATAATCCTGTGCATGACTGCACTTTCTCATGGAATCTTCTTCATTCGTTATTTAAATGATAGAAAAATGTGATTTTCTTATTAAGCTAATGCAAGGCTGAGTTTTCATACATGTTGCAAAAATGCATATAATCTTAAAGGGCAGGCTCAGCGGGTAAAGAATCCTCCTGCAATGCAGTAGACACAGGAGACTTGGGTTTGATTCCTGGGTCAGGAAGATCTCGTGGAGAAGGAAGTGGCAACCCACTCCAGGATTCTTGCCTGGAAAATCTCATGGACAGAGGAGTCTGGAGGGGTACAGTCCATGGGTAGTAAAGAGTCGGACACAACTGAGCACATGGACCATATGCTGTCTTTATGGAATAAGATGGGTTTTTTTCTAAATCATTTTAATCAAAAGACCAACATTCTTTTAGGGAGGACGCTGGCTGTATTTTGGAAAATACCTCAATAATCTGTTCATGGGGTTTAAAGAGAGGCTCCGCCATTCAAGTTGGCTTGAAGCAGGTCAGTAAAAGACAGGCTGATGATGCTCTGGATGCAGAGATCAAAGAGAGAAGAGAGGAGGAGAGAAGAAGGGAGCATTGAAGCAGAGGATCCCCGGGGGCTTTGGAGGACAGGATATTTAAAATTTATTGTGAGTTACCAACAGCTCCATCACCACCAATGTTCCTCCAAGTCCACTGCCCACACAAATACCTTGTGTGTGGAAGCAGGGGCAGGACAGAGTTACCCACTCGGGATGGCATGGACCAGAAACTCAGTGCCCCTAGGGGCTCACCCGAACCGGGGGGGGCTGGATGAGGGGACGTGGGTGGACCTCTGCGTGGCACCTGGAGATGCCCTGCCTTCAAGTCTCTTCTTTTGACATTGCCATTAAATTTTTTAAAAGAAAGCATTTTTCTCTGGAAACTGGTTTCCACAATTTTTTTTTCCAACTTGAGAGATTTATGACTTACAATGCAGCTTCCCCCTACTCACTCCCCTACCAGGAAAAGCTTTATCTTCAGCAAAGCACATAAGAGATTCAAGATGAACCAGCTCTCAGTTTGTCAGTTGGGTGCTTTCTCCTCTCACTTTCTCAGTATGGACTCACAGATGGTCAGACTTCCTATATTCCCCAAACTGATGGAAAATCTGCAGGGAACTGGGCTGAGAGCAACTTCTGGTGCCCTTGCTCAGGGCTGAAAATCCGTGAGGCTCTGTGGGCTCCACACCCTCTTCCTGAATCACAAACTGGAATCTTAAAATATACTGAGTCCTTTGCCTCCTTTTCTCTCTCAACTGTCATCCATTTAAAATGTGTCTTCCAAGCGCTAACTCTGCATAACATACATTATACAGGTAGCCTTGCTAGAAAGGAGTATTTTTCAATTGAGCAAGAAATTAGAAATGGCTGAAAGAAGAAGAAAATATTAGGAAAACTCACCCGCTAGAGTAGTGATACTGCTAGCTAACCACCAGTGATACAGAGCTATAGATGGCAACTCAGGCTGAGGCTCCCAGCACTGCTGATGCTTGCAGATGCCAAAACTGCTTCCTCTGAGTTTCTGGATAATTCCTCACACCAGGGTCTAGGAGACAGTGACCAAGTCCATTTCATGCAGAAACTGCATAACAAGGCAAGATGGTCACTAGGGTTGTTTTGAATCCAAGTGAAGAGAAACTGGAAAACTGATATACATTTGTGAGCAGCTTTGGTTTTTTTTCCTGTGCAGGAGATGCGTGAACTTGCATTTTGATGGTGTCTGTTCCTTGGCTCTGGGGAAACCAGCCAAAGTCCTTCAGTGTCTGCAAGCCAAAGAAACCCTACAGAAAAGGAGAGCTTTGAGAAAACGTGGCACCAGGTACCATGAATGCACCTTTGCGTCTTCCTCCAAGATGATGCTGTTTTTGTGGACAGAGCAGGGTATCAGTGATGGAGAAGGGCTTCTTTCTTAAGGGAGGATTGGGTCTGCCCGTATTGTGTGTCTTTACAGAACTCTGGGTGCGTCCTCACTGCAGGTTTAGGCCAGTGTGGATGGGGCGCTGAAGCTACAGGAAAGACACACAGGCCCATCTGGCCCCAAGTCAAGTCCAGACCAAGAGGAGGGACTCGAAAGGACATCACTCCCCTTGGCCCAACCCAGCCTTGACGTGGGTGGGATTGAAGACTGGTTTGGAGAAACATGCTCATGTTCTATGGGGGCAGGTGGAGGGAACCAATGATCCTAAAGAAATCAAGGTTGATGAAGTTCTTCTCAGAGTTCAGGGGGAAATGTCCTCAGAGCCTTGGGGTCTGAGGCCAGTCTTGGGGGTGCACTGGTGGGGGGACAGAAGTGGGCCATGAACCCAGGGATGAGGGGGCTGGGAGAAGACCCTCTTCAGCAGCTGTGTGTGACTCTGCCCATCTTCTCTGACCCCAGATCCGTCATTAATATTCTTCTAGATGCTGCAACCTGGTCTCTGCTGGGCTGCAGGACCCAGATGAGCCGAAAGGACACCAAGCTCAGCCTTTGTAAAATTAGCTTCCTGCTGCTGCTGTTGTTAATTACCACCCACTTAGTGACTTGAAATAAGTCTTTCCTACAGTCCTGGGTCAGAAGTCCACAGTAGGTCTCAGGGAACTAAAACCAAGTCTGGGGTTTCTTCTGGGGACTCCAGGGAGAATCAGTGACCTTGCCTTTTCTTCCATCTAGAGGCTTCTGCACTCCTTGGCCTGTGGCTTGCACTATTCCAGCCTACATTCTCTCCTTGCGTCTTTTTCTCAGACTCTGACCTTCTTGTCTCCCTCTTATAAGGACCCTTGTGAGCATCCTGGGCCCACATGGTGAATCAGGGGAATTTCCCCCCAGCAGTATTCATAACTTAATCACATCCTGCAAAATCACTTTTACCCTGTAAAGCAGCAGGTTCACAGATTTCAGGGTTTGGAACCAGAACACCTTTAGAGGTCATGACTAGCTTTCCATAGCCTTCCAGCCCCACCCATGTGAGAATCCCCATCTGCGCTGAGAGGAGCCCACCCAAGGGGCAGAAGCGGCTGAGGTGGCAGAGGGGAGCCCCAAGATGCAGGAGGCCAGGGTGCAAAACTGGGGGCCAGGGGTGGGGTGGGTCCTCAACACTCTTCATTTAAGATTAACAAGTCCTTTGGAGTATAAGCAAAACCCAAATATGACATAGGACATATTTATACTAAAAATTATCCCACTGTTTATCTGATAGTCAGATTGAACTGGGCATCCTATATTTTCACTTGCTAAATCTAGAAACCCTGGAGGAACTTACAGAAATAGTTCTGAGGCATCTGGAAGGAAGACACTTAGCGGGATCTAGCATCTTACAATGGGCCATTGCAGAGCTCTGCTGATGTTACTACATCACACGTTGTACTCAATGATTTTGTAAATTGCCGTCATGGTTCCCTTAGCACTTTCTTCTTGCCACGTTAATATTTCTCTGATCTTAACTGTCTTTTCTAATGTTAGGTTTTCTGCATTTTTTTTAAACTTGGCTAATTTTACCCTAGTACTACATATGTACTCAAAATGTCATTCCAATCAATATATCAATAACTGAACTTTTTGTTTCCATACAGCAAAGACATCACTTGTTGCCTACAATAAACAGATGGGTGGCTCATACAGTCACACTCATAGCTGAGCCATTTAGTGTCAGGGTTCTTGGACATCAAGATGATCCAGCTAAAGTTAACAACCAGTTATGTTCTTTGTGCATCAGGAAATTCCCAGAGGTCTTATGTAAAACACCATGACTCTTCAGATGGCATCATAATCTGCGTACTGAAAAGACATTGAAGTAAGTTACTACATCATGGAAGCTTCCCTACGCAGTGGGCAATCAGAAGTGTGAACAAGCCCCAGGATGATTTGGCACCATTTTTAAAGAGCATATATTATCACTTGAATTACATAATAATCTGAACTATGTAGACCAGCCCTGACCAACAGAAATAATGCCAACCAGACATAATTATAAATGTTCTAGGAGCCACACTAAGAAAAAAGAAACAGAAGTTAATTTCAATGATGTATTTCACTCAACACATCCAACGTGCCTTTCCTACAACATGTAATAAATGCAAACACTCTTCAAGAGATGTTTTTACGTTGTTTTTTTTTTTTTCCTATTAAAGTCTTTGAAATCTGGAGTGTATCTCATAGCAAGAGACCATCTCAACGTGAAGTAGACACATTTCCAAAACTCAACAGCCACACACGCCTGCTGAGTTCCATGACTGGCTCGGGCGGTCCCACAGTGGACTCCACATCCACCAACACAGCGGCTCTTCTAAACACAGAAGCCCAGACAAGTCAGAGACTGCCCGTGCTGACGGGCGCTACTAGGGTATTTCTGAATCCTCCCAGCATCAAGGAGTACTTTAAACCCAAAACAGCAGCCTCGTTTGTTTGCACTGTCATTCCTTCAGACATGAAAGACGGAGTGCTCAGACACACAGAGACGATTAATTAGAATCAAGTAATGAGGAGAGAACTGTATGTTAATTGATTCCTTTACACCCACAGGAGCAGAGAAGCAGCAAGTCTAACAGCCCAGCGCTGAGGACAGGAGTCACCCTTCTGAAGCAGAGTGAGCTTCCGAAGTTGCCTCAAATGTAAAATGCACCTCCACCCTTAAAGGTGAGCATTTGGCATTGAGCATGCTGCAGGCTCTTAGGGAAGAACACCTGACCTTTCGACCCTAAATGGCTATGAACCTGGGCTGATCCTTCCAGACACGAGAGAGCCACACTCTGACAGTCATGCAGTAGGACTCGGCACAGTGGCTAGGACACGCAAGGCATCCTGAGCTCCACGGGAACACCTTTATCCCATAAAGCAGGGGTGCCTGGGACTCTTACCATATGCCTCTGTCAGTGGCCTCTGCCTGCCCATGCATGGCCGGGAGGAAGCCGGCACCCAGCTGAAGTGGGTCCTGAGCTTCGTCTCTGTGCGTGAGTGTGCATAAGAACTCACTGACACGTCGCGTGACCTGAGTCTGCAGTTCACACAGTCCACTTTTGAGGCTAATAAAATATACCTGGTTACTGTTGTTTAGTCGCTAAGTCTTGTCCGACTCTTTCAAAATATGCCTTGGGAGCTGTCATTGTTTCTGTGCAGCACAAGATCTTAGGGCACCAGGGGGTCCCCGTTTACAAGAGCCTGTGAACAGACTCAGAGCTGCAGCCGTGAGAGCGTTTGTGCACCGACAAGAGGGCCACACTGATGGAACGGTCACACGTGACAGAGCGAGGCCCTCATTTCCAGAGGCATTTTCAGTCCCCGTGACTTATGGTCCTGATCTGAATTCCTGTCACCAACATGCATAACATTCTGGCCTCAGTTTCCAAGTTTCTTACTGAGAAAAGACTAATACTGACTCAAATATCAACATTATCTGAATATTAAATCTTTAAAACACCAAGTGTGTGTGTGTGTGTGTGTGTGTGTGTGTGAGTGTGTGTGTGTGCGTGTGTGTGTGTGTGTGCGTGTGTGTGTGTGTAGGGAGCTCAAAGCCATGGATACCTAATATTATAATGCCCAGCTTACATCCTGCCCTGTAAGATCTAGAGGTTCATCTGGCAAATGACAGTAACTACATTTTAGTCTTTTCTCTTTAACTTTTTGTTTTATATTGAAGTATGATTGATTAACAATGCTGTGTTAGTTTTAGGTAGATAGCAAACTGATTCCACTACACATATACATGTATCTATTCTTTTTCAAATTCTTTTCAATTTAGACTGTTATTAATACACAATATTGAGGAGAGCTCTCTGTGCTATACAATAGGTTCTTATTGGTTATCCATTTTATTTATTTCTATTGGAAGATAATTGCTGTTTACTATATAGAAGACTACAGTCTACCAGGTCACGAAGAGTCAGACACGACTGAGCGACTGAACTGAACTGATACAGAAGACTATAGCAGCATGTATATGTCAATCGCAAACTCCTTAACTACCCCTTCCCCACCACTCCCCACTGCTAACCAAAAGTTTGTTCTCTGAGTCTATGAGTCTGTTCCTTTTTTCTCAAATAAGTTCATTTGTATCATTTCTTTTTAGATTCTACATATGGGCAATATCGTATGATATTTCTCTTTCTCAGTCCAACTGACTTCACTCAATGTGACAATCTCTAGGTCCATCCATGTTGCTGCAGATGGCATTATTTCATTCTTTTTAATGGCTGAGTAATGCTCCAGATAATAACTGCATTCTATTTATATAGCACGGGAAATGGGAAGTTCTCATGCAGAAGACTCTTTAGAAGGCTACGCCATCTCCTAGTCTCTGTTTGTACTAGGAAAAGAGGCTGATACAAAGCCGTCAAGGTTAACAATTTAAAACTCATCTTCCTTTTATTGGAAGATTTCTGCTAAGGGAGATTTTCTTGAAGAGGAAACAGAGCAATATGATGTATTGACTCCAGACTTCTTTTCATGGCAAAGAAGCCTCCAGAGTTCATGGAATAAGCACGCCTTTGCTGATCCCCTCAGCGAGTGGAGAGTTGCAATTTCATAGCATCCTCCGACAGCTTTGCACCATCCTGCTCTCGGGGAGACCTCTACTCTCTGGGTTGAGCCACATGTCTGCTGACTCGCAGTCTCCAATGGGGCTGACAGCCGCTGATATTTGCAGTTTTAAGAACCCCTCAGAGGCTCCTGGGGCACCCCAGATGGTGCTTTAGGAAAGAACCGGCCTGCCAACGCAGGAGATACAAGAGACGCAAGAGATGCGGGTTTGGTCCCTGGGTTGGGAAGATCCCCTGGAGGAGGGCATGGAAACCCACTCCAGTATTCTCTCCTGGAGAATCCCCATGGACAGAGAAGCCTGGCAGGTTACAGTCCATAGGGTCGCACAGAATCAGACACGACTGAAGTGACTTAGATAAAGACTCTGATGAGCCCATCGTCAGAAAGGACATGCCCAGAGAAGGGACTGGTCAGGTTACAGTCCATAGGGTCGCACAGAATTGGACAGACTGAAGTGACTTAGATAAAGACTCTGATGAGCCCATCATCAGAAAGGCCATGCCCAGAGAAGGAACTGGTGAGCTTTAAAGAAGGACACCTGAAATTAACATGACATTGTAGATCAGCTATATTTAAAAAGAAAAATAGATCAATAGAAGATTTCCAAACTAAAATTAAAAGAATGAAAAAAACCCAGGACATTCTAGAGTAGTGGGCAGGGGAGTTTCTCTGGTGGCCTAGTGGTTAGGATTCTGGGCTTTCACTTCCAAGGCCCAGGTTCAGTCCCTGGTCAGGGAACTGAGATTCCACAAGCCACCCAGCACAGCCAGAAACAAACAAAGAGAGAGATGGGACAATTTCAAAAGGTGTAATACATGCATAACTGGAATACCTGGAGGGAAAAAAAGAAAATGGGACATAATATTTGAATAATAATAATAGCAAAGAACTTTCTAAAATGAATAATCTCTCCATTTCCAGAATAACAGAGAACACTAAGTAGAATAAATGCAAAAAAAAAAAAAAATCTACCTGCAGGCATATCATATCCAAACAGCAGAAACCCAATGACAAAGAGAAAATACTGAAAGAAGAAAGAGGGAGGGAAATAAACACTTTACCTTCAGATGAAACAGAATTTTAGCAGACATTCCATCAGAAACCATGCAAGACAGAACGGAGTCAAAGCTTTCTTGTTGAAATAACAAAAATACCAATCTAGAATGCTATGTTCAGAGAAATTACTCTTCAAAACTGAAAGAAAAAGATTTACTCAGATAAATGTAAACTGAGGAAACCCATCACCAGTCTCACAAGAAAGGTTAAAAGATTTTCTCAGGCGAAGGAAAATGATATAAGTCAAAAACTTGTGTCTACATTTTAAAAAAAGGAAATGCATTGAGGGAGGAATAAATGAAGGTAAAGAAAGAATTTTTATTCTCAATTTACCTAAGCAATAACTATTTGTTTCTCTTAATTGATCTAAGCAATTGATCTATTATTATTACAGAAACCCAATGACAATAATAACAATAATAATAATGTATTAGGTTACTGTAGCAAATATGTAAGCGAAATGAACGGCAGCAGGCCATGAGGATGGGAGGGAGAAATTGGGAATTCTCTTTTGTAAGATAACCTCCCCAGGTGGTGCTAGTGGTAAAGAACCTACCAGCAAATGAAGGGGAGACAGGAGACACCGGAGGTCCTCCCTGATTCTGGAAGACCTCCTGGAGGAGGGCATGATATCCCACTCCAGTATTCTTGCCTGGAGAATCTCAGGGACAGAAGAGCCTGGAGGGCTACAGTCCATGGGGTCACAAAGAGTTAAACACGACTGAAGCCACTTAGCAGAAAGATAACCTCACTGCATATAAAGTGGAATAATGTTATTTGTAGGTAGACTTAAATTAGCTTAAGAGTAAATATTGTAAACTCTCAGAGCAACAGTTTTTAAAAAGTATACTTGCTATGCTTAGAGAGAAGATAAAATGTAATCATATGAATTGCTCAAATAAAATCAGAGAAAGCAGAAGTCTCTGACAATAAACAGAAAATGGCTACATAGTTGATATAATAATCCAAATATGTCAATAATCATATTAAATATTATTCCAATAGACTGCCAGAGTTAAAAAGACTAAAATATATGCTATTTACATGAAAAATGAAAGTGTTAGTTGCTCAGTTGAATAAGACTCTTTGCAACCCCCTGGACTATAGCCCACCAGGCTCCCCTGTCCTTGGAATTCTCCAGGCAAGAATATTAATATTAAGTCAAATGTAAAACCAGGGGAAAGATTGTGATTGTTGTTGTTGTTTTTGTTCAGTTGCTAAGTTGTGTCCAACTCTTTGCAGCCCCATGGATTGCAGCACTCCAGGTTACCCAGTCCTTCACTGTCTCCCAGTTTGTTCAAATTCAGGTCCAGTGAATTTGAGTCAGTGATGCTATCTAACCATCTCATCCTCTGCCACCTTCTTCTCTTTTTGCCTTCAATTCTTCCCAGCACCAGGGCTTTCCCAATGAGTCAGCTCTTCGCACCAGGTAGCCAAAGTATTGGAGCTTCAGCTTCAGCATCAGTCCTTCCAGTGAATATTCAGAGTTGATTTCCTTCAGGATGGACTGGTTTCATTTCCTTGCAGTCTAAGGGACTCTCAAGAGTCTTCTCCAACAACACAGTCTGAAAGCATCCATTATTTGGTGCTTAGCCTTCTTTATGGCCCAACTCTGACATCCACATATAACTACTGGGAAAACCATTGCTTTGACTATACGGACCTTTGTTGGCAAAGTAATGTCTCTGTTCTTTCAATACATTGTCTAGGTATGGAAAAGACAGACCTTGCTAATAGTAGTTTAGTGAAAGCTGGACTAGCTATACCAATTTCAGTGCAGATTTTAAAACAAGGAAAATTATCAAGGGCACTACATAATGATGAAGAGCCCATTTCTCAAAGAAGATGTGCCAGTTCTAAAGGTGTATGTACTTACCAAGAAGGCACTGAAATACATGAAGCAGAATCTGATACAACTGAAAGGAGAAATAGTCAAATCCACTGTTAAAGCTGAGTTCAACACCTCCCTGTCAGTAATTGATAGATCAAGCAGACAGATAATCAATAAGAATACAATAGACCTGAATAATACTATCAGTCAACTTGATCTAATTACCATTTATAGAATACTCCATCCAGCAATCACAGAGTATACATTCTTCAAAGCTCTTAAGGAATATTCAGCAAGATGGACCACATTCTGGGCCAAGAAATATATCTTAATTAATTTAAAAGAATAAAAATCACATGAAGCGTGTTCTCAGGCCACAGAGGAACTGAACTAGTAATCAGAAACAGAAAAATGGCTACAAGTTCCCAAATATTTGGCAATTAAGCAGCACATTTCTAACTAATAACTGGTACCAAAAGGAAATGTCAAGAGAAATTTAAAAATATTTTGAACTAAATTAAAATTAGAGCTCAACTTATCAAAATTTGTGGAATATAGTAAAGTCAGTGCTTAGAAGAAAATACACAGCATTGAAATGCACTTATTAGAAAAGAAGGAAACTATAATATCAATAATCTAAGCATTCATCTTAGAAAACTATAGAAGGAAGATCAAGAGATGCCTAAAACAAGAAAAGAAAAGAAGCAATGAAAATTAGGGACTTCCCTGGTGGCTCAGGGGCTAAGATTTCACGCTCCCAATATAAGGGGCCCCGGTTTGATCCCTAGTCAGGGAACTAGATCCCACATGCCACAACCAGGAGTTCACATGCCACAGCTAAAGACCCTGCATGCCTCAACTAGGAGCTGGCACAGCCAAACAAATAAATAAATACTTTTTAAAAGAGACAACAAAAATTAGAGCAGAAATCAATACAATTGAAAACAGGAAAATAATGGAGAAAGATTATAAAACCAAAAGCTGTTTCTTTGGCAAGATTAATCATATTGATAAAGCTCTAGCCCCAGCTAAGCAAGACAAAAAGAGAAGGCACAAATGATCAATATCATAAATCTAGGTTTTATGATTTAAGGTTCATCATTATTGATAAAATGGACATTAAATAGAGTCAGATAAAGAAAGGCTATTAACAGCTCTGTGCCCACAAATTTAATATTTTAGATGGAATGAACCAATTCCTTGAAAGGCACAGACTAATAAAATTAAAAGACACTTACTCTTTGGAAGGAAAGTTATGACCAACCTAGACAGCATATTAAAAAGCAGAGACATTACTTTGTCAGCAAAGGTCCATCTAGTCAAGGCTATGGTTTTTCCAGTAGTCATGTATGGATGTGAGAGTTGGACCATGAAGAAAGCTGAGGGCAGAAGAATTGATGCTTTTGAACTGTGGTGTTGGAGAAGACTCTTAAGAGTCCCTTGGACTGCAAGGAGATCCAACCAGTCCATCCTAAAGGAAATCAGTCCTGAATATTCATTGGAAGGACTGATGCTGAAGCTGTAACTCCAATACTTTGGCCACCTGATGCGAAGAGCTAACTCATTGGAAAAGACCCTGATGCTGGGAAAGATTGAGGGCAGGAGGAGGAGGGGACAATAGAGGATGAGATGGCTGGATGGCATCACCGACTCAATGGATATGACTTTGGGTGAACTCCAGGAGTTGGTGATGGACAGGGAGGCCTGGCGTTCTGCAGTTCATGGGGTCGCAAAGAGTTGGACACGACTGAGCAACTGGACTGGACTGAACTGAACTGAGTAAAATTCTCACAAGGAGATGCAAAAAACATGAATAAACTTATATCTTTTAAAGAAATTGAATTAGTAATTAATATCCCTCCAAAAAAGAAACACCAGATCCAGATAGTTTCATGGGTGAATTTTACCAAACATTTAAGTAAGAAATAATGCCAATTAGGTTGTTATAGAATATCAGGCAGAGTTCCCTGTACTATACAGTAGGTCCTTGTTGGTGATCCATTTTAAACAGAGCAGAGTGTACATGTCTGTCCCAGACTTCCCAACTATCCCTTTCTGTCACCCTTCTGCCCTGGTAACTGCCAAGTTCATTCTCTGTGAGTCTGTTTCTGTTTTGTAAAGAAGTTCATGTGAATCACTTCTTTTCAGATTCTGCATATAAGCGACATCATACAGTATTCATTTTTCTGTCTGATGCCCTTCACTCTGTATAACCATCTCCAGGTCCAGCCATGTTGCTGCTAGTGGAATTCCATTCCATTTAATGGATGAGTAATATTCCACTGTATATACGTACCACATCTCCTTTATGCATGCTTTTTTCCATGAACATTCAGGTTGCTTCCATGTCTTTGCTATTATAAATGGTGCTGAAATGAACATTGGGGTGCATGTACCCTTTCAGACCATGTTTTTCTCTGGGCATATCCAAGGAGTGAAGTTTCTTAAGGAACCTCCATGCTCTTTTCCATAGTGGCTGCGCCAACTGACATTTCCGCTAGGAGTGTAGAAGTGTTCCCTTCTCTCTGCACCCTCCCCAGTATTTATTGTTTGTGGACTTTTTTTTTAATGATAGCCATTCTGATGTGAGATGATATCTCATTGTAGTTTTGTTAAGAATTTGGAAAAGAATAGATACATGTATATAAAGGAAATCAACCCTGAATAGTCTTTGGAAGGACTGCTGCTGAAGTGCCAATACTTAGATCAATACTCTTTGATGCAAAGAGCCAACTCATCAGAAAAGACCCTGATGCTGGGAAAGATCAAGGGCGAGAGGAGAAGGGGACAACAGAGGATGAGATGGTTGGATGGCATCACTGATTTTGACATGAGTTCGAGCAAAGTCTGGGAAATAGCAAAGGACGTGGAAGCCTGGTTTGCTGCAGTTCATGGGGTCACAAAGAGTCAGACACAACTTAGTGACCTACAGTAACTGAATCTCTTTGTTGTGTACCTGCAATGAGTACAACATTGTTAATCGACTATATTGCATCACCAAATAAAAAGTTAAAAAGGAGGAAAGAAAAATGCCAAGCCTCCACAATATCTCCCAGAGAATAAAAGCTTCCTAATTCATTCTATGAGACCAACATCACCCTAAAACAATCTCAAAGAAGTTACAAGAAAGGAAAATTACAGACTAATATTTTTTTTTAATTTTATTTATTTTTTTTTATTTTTTAAATTTTAAAAACACGAACACATACACAAAAATCCTCCAAAAATATCAGAAAACCTGATTCAACAATGTATAAAAGTATTGCATTCCACAGCCAAGTGGGATTTATTCCAGGAATGCTAAAAGGCTGGTTCAACATTTAAAAGTCGACCAATGTAATCTACCACATGAACAGACTAAAGAAGAAAAATCACATTGTCTTATTGACTGACACCAAAAAAGCATCTGACAAAATCTAACACACATTAATTAATTTTTAAAAATTCCGAGCAAACTACGAATGAAGAGTAACTTCCTCAATCTGATAAAGAACATCTATAAAGACCTATTTAAGATATATGTGTGTTTGTGTGTGTGTGTGTGACTAAATCACTGCACTGTATACCTGAAACTAACACAACATTGCAAATCAACTCTACTTCAATAAAAAATAAACATTTAAAAACCTATTTCACTTTTATAGATAACTATTCAGTATGATAGCAAATAGCATACTTAATGGTGAGAAACTGAACATTTCCTCCCTAATACCAGAAATCAAACAAGGATAGTCTCTCTCACCACTTCTACTTAACATCGTGCGGGAAGTGAAAGCTGGCAAAATAAGATAAGAAAGTAAATGGTATAACAAAGTAAAAAGGAAGAAATAAAACTTCTTTAAGACGGCATAATTATATAGAAAATTCCAATCAACCAAAATACAAGCATCAACTAATAAAAGTCTTCTAGAACTAATAAAAGAGGATAGCAAGTTTATAAGATACACAGTTAGTATATAAAAGTCAGTTGCTTTTACCAGCAGTGAACGATTGGCATTTGAAATGAAAAACAACATAATTTTCAATAGCAACCAAAAAGTACAATGCTTAGGCACAAATCTCATAAAATATGTGTAGAATCTATATGCAGAAAGCCATCCAACTGATGAAAATCAGGAAAATCTGTGTAGAGAGATATTCCATGTTTATGGAATGGAACCCTCAATATTGTTAAGATGTGATTTCTTCCCAACAAGACCTAAGGATTCAACTTAATCCCAATCAAAATATCAGGATGGCATTTTGTAGATATTTACAAAACAATTTTAAAGCTTACAGGAAAAGGCAGAAGACCGAGAATAGCCCGCACAACACTGAAGGAGTGCAAAATGAGAACACTCACACTGCGAACCTTCAAGATGAGAACACTCACACTGCAAACCTTCAAGAGTTACTATAAGGCTACGGTAATCGAGACAGCACAACACTGTTGAACGGATAGGCGCACAGATCAACAGGACAAAATTTAAAGTCCAGAAATAGACGCACACAAACACAGACAACTGATCTTTGACAAAGAAGCAAAACCAATGCGATGGAAAACTCCAAAGGCGGCTTTTTCAAAGACAGTACTGCATGCAAAACTAGGAACCAAACGCAGACCTTACACATTACACGGAAATTAGCTCTAGATGGATCATACACCTAAGTGTAAAATGCAAAACGATAAAGCTTCTTAAAGAAAATCTGTACGACCTTGGGCTTGGGGATGTGTTTTTAAATACAGTATCAGTGGAATGATGCATGAAAGAAAAAGTTGATAAGTTGGACTTTATTATAATTAAAACATGCTCTACATAGACACTGAGAAGAATGAAAAGTTGAGCCACAGATTAAGAAAAAAATATTTTCAAAATGCAGATCTGATAGAGGATTTGCATTCAAAATATGCAAAGAATTCTTAACATTCAACAATAAGGAAATAAACGACAAAATTGAAAAAGGGGCCAAAGATCTAAAACGGCATCTCAAGAAAGAAGATAAGTAGATGGCAACTAAGCGTATGGAAAGGTGCTCAGCATCGTTTGTCCTTAGGGAATTGCGAGTTAAAGCAACTATGAGACATCACTGCACACCTATTTGAATGATTAGAATCCAAAAGATCACAGTATCAACTGCTGGAAAGAATGCAGAAAAAAATAATTCTCTTTCACTGCTGTAGGAAATGCAACATGATATAGCCCTTTTGGAAGACAGTTTGACAGTTTCTTACAAAACTAAACACAGACTTACTGTAAGACCCAGCAATTGCCCTCCTGGGTATTCACCCAAATGATTTGAACACTTTTTTTCAGACAAAAAAGCTGCTCAGGTATGTTTGCAGCGGTTTCATCTGAAATCGCCGAAGATGGGAAGCAACGAAAACGTCCATCAGTAGGTGAGTGGATAGACAAACTATTGTATGCTATTGGGGAAAAGGCCAACTGTAGAGAGAGTAAACAGATCTGTGGTTGCCAGGAGAGTCAAATCAGGGCACAGGAGTTGAGTAGGTGGAGCACAGATTTTTAGGGTAAGAAACCTATTCTGTACAGTACTGTAATGATGAATACAAAACAATAACATTTGTCAGAACCCACAGAACTCGACGGCTCAAAGAGTAAATCTTAATCTATGCAAATTAGGCAAATTTATTTTTAAAAATCTCTTAGGATGTGGAGGAATCCCAGGATGGAAGTCAAATGTGACAGAAGAACCTAAATGCAGTTTAAAAAAAAAAAAAAAAGAAAGAAACAATCTGACTAGGATGGGGAATAAAGAGCTGACCTGAGAAACTTTGGAAATGAGTAGAAGCTATCCAAGTAAGCTATAATAAGCACCTTAGCTGATGAAGTTGTTCCCCGGGGGATATGAGTTAACAATTCTGAAACCATTATATGTATATAATGGAAATGAGCAGTTAATAAATGAGTCAGGTTTCTCACTGTTATAATGAGAGTGGATTAGAGTTGGAGGTAGGAGTATGCTAACTCATGTTCAGCTTGATATAAACACAGATGATTATACATAGGAACATTTATAGACATGTGTATACACGTGAACTAGTTCATGCATATGGCACTGCTCTGTTAGTTGAAAGGGCCTAAAAGAAATGGCATTCCAGGAGCACCAAGCACAACTAGCATCATTAGTTTCTAATACCATTCTCCAGTGAAAGAGAGCCGGGCTTTTCAGAGAAATGACTGATTATAGACTGAGACAGGAAATACACAAGATGGGCCGGGAACATCCGTAGTCCACAGAAGCGCCAAAGAGAAAAAGAAAGGGGAGGGTATTTTAAAGAGTTACAAGAGCAACTAAAAGAGCTCCCAATAGCCAAACTGGAAAAACTTGAGCAATTGAATAAAATACAGCAGTACTGGATTATAACTCAAATCATATAATGAATATGTAGGAAGGCGGCTCAGATGGTAAAGAATCTGCCTGCAATCCCAGGTTCGATCCCTGAGACAGGAAGATCTGCCCCCCTGGAGAAGGCAATGGCTACTCACTCCAGTATTCTTGCCTGGAGCATTCTATGCACAGAGGAGCCTGGCGGGCTACAGCCCATGAGGTCATGAACTGAGAGTCGGACACAACTGAAGTGACTTGGCATGCATGCATGCAAGCAAACAAGTAAGAAAGATAAAGAATAAAATAAATAAGAAAAATAAATAGTAAAATCTTCCATGCAGAAGAATTACAAATGACTTAGGTATACTCAGTCATGTCCGACTCTGCGACCCCATGGACTGTAGCCTACTGGCTCCTCCGGTCATGGGATTTTCCGGGCAAAGGTACTGGAGTGGGTTGCCATTTCCTTCTCCAGAGGATCTTCTTGATCCAGGGATCTAACCCAGGTCTACCTGCATTGCAGGCAAATGCTTTACCCTCTGAGCCACTAGGGAGGCTTAGGTATATTCCCTGGTGACTCAGACAGTAAAGAATATGCCTGCAATGCAGGAGACCTGGGTTTGATCCCTGGGTAGGGAAGACCCCCTGGAGAAGGGCATGGCAACCCACTTCCAGGTATCCTTGCCTGGAGAATCCCCGTGGACAGAGGAGTCTGGCAGGCTACCGTCCATGGGGTCTCAAAGAGTCAGACAGGACTGAGAGACTCACATGAGGTATGCCTCCACCTTGAAGGAAGGGCAGCATACTCACTTAAGGGTGGGCTTCCTTTGGTGACTCATTCTAACCAGGACCCGCAGGGAAAGGGAGACACAGAAGAACAGAGATTTGACAAGCGCACCTCAGCCCTGTGATCAAGGTCAGCATCAGAAGCGATGAGTCGTATTGACAGGCTGTACCCTGGATATGATCTGGTGAGAATAGCACTTTACCTGTGTGGTCCTCCTGCCCCGCATCCCGTGACTCCTATTTACTCATGAGGAAAACATCAGACAGATCCCAATTGGAGGATATTCTAGAAAACATCTGACTGGTAATCTTTAAAACCGTTAAAGCCATCAAAAACAGGAAAAGTCTGGGCAACTGCCACAGCCAAGAGGACCTTTAGGAGACATAACGACCAAATGTAATGTGGGATCCCAGATGGAATTAAGGGGGAAAAAAAGCATATTAAGTAAAAAGTAAGCAAATATGGAAAAACTATGACCTTGGGAATTCCCTGGAGGTCTAGCAGCTAGGATTCTATGCTTTCACCAGTAAGAGTGTGTGTTCAATCCCTGGTAGGGGAACTAAGATCCCACAATTAAAAAAAAAAAAAGAATTTAAAAAATTACCCTGTGATCTTTAATCAATAATAATATATCAACTTTGATGCAAGAATTGTGACAAACATATTAATGCAAGATGTCAATAACAGGGAAAATTGATATAAGGTATGTGAAAAATCCCTGTACTATTTTGGCAATAATTCTGCAACTTTTAATTTAGCTTTTTAAAGTATATTGTTTTAAATCAAAGGGATAGATGGTGAAGTCAAAATTGAAACAAAATTCACAGATTCTGAAATCCAGGCAATATATTTGCAAATATAGAAATTTTAAAACTTGCTTTAACCTACCAATATGTCCATCATAACATCATCATCAGTTAATCTAACTTGATTCTGGACTAAACTGATTTAATTATATCCAATTATAGGCAGGATGCAGACACACACCAAGCTGTTCAAGAATCGGATGAGCTGGGATAATATCTTAATATCATGAGTGGCTTGTGTTTTAAAATGCTAAATCAGAACATGAAGACCTAGGTATGCATGCTGGCTTAACCCACACAGAGGTGGACAAGTAGAACCTCAAACATTGCGCAGCTAACTGGTGATATCATAACTAAATTGGACAGTTTGAGGAACATCAGAGAAGAAAGACAAATAATAAAAGTGGACTTAAGAAGATTATAAGCAGAGCCAGAAAATAAGAAAATTAGATTCCCGCTGGATAAATGCCAGTTAGAGCATCTGGGAAAAAATAATCCCAAACACAGATACAGTTGCAGGGAATGAGATGCTTTAAAATCCCAAAGAAATCAAGCAATGAAAGCAGATTAGATGCTAGCTTGTGTGCGGTATGGCCAGGGGAGTAGAACAAGGTGGGAAACAGGATGTGGGCCTCTTTTGGGCTTCCAAGATGAGACAGACAAGCCAGCGGACCTCTTCCTGGGTAAGGCCCATGGTCGTCTCAGAAGCCGGGAAAGCTGGAGAGAGCAGGTGTGGAGCCGGCTTATCTCAGAGATCAGGGAACTGAGACATTCCATGCGCTTCAGATTCGTGATGAGAAGGCTGTTCCTCATTTCCACTAAGTATTCAGAACTGAGCAGTCAAAGCAAGCCACAAAGCATGAGGACTGGAAACGACTTTGAAGCCAATGTCCAAAAGCCTTAGAGCTCCTGTTAGTTGGCACACTGGGCATCACTGCGAGGACACAGCTTAACACCACTGGTTTCAAAATATAAGAACAGTCAACAGCATTTGTTGAGAGCTTACCTCATGCCAGCCCCGGGCTAAGCATCTTATCTGCAATGTCTCATCTAATCCTCACAACATCCTCTAAAGAGAGGGCTTGGTACTACAGGTCTCCCTCTCTATCCAAACGCAGAGCGTTCCTATGAAAACTCCCGTAACTGAAACTGCATAAAGAAGCAATTACCCTGGGACACATCTTGCTAACAGGTGCGCAAAATAAATGGAGATAAAGCACAGATGCTCAGACACGGTTCAGAGCTCTGGTGGCTGGTTGCTGAGATGCTGAGTGTAGTTCTGGGGAAGGAGCTTGGTGGAGCCATTCAGCTGCTTGGGGGCCTCTGCCCCGAAAGCAGATGTGGCAAAACAAACTCTAAACACAACTTTCACAATTTTTGCCTTTTGCCTTTTTTTTTGGTAAAAGTGAAAGTCTTCTTCCTATTTTTTTCAGCTCATAAAAACAGGTACTAGTACAGGTCTTTCGTAAAAGCAAAGTAGCATGAAGCAAACTTTCCAAAAGTAGGGGATACTTGTATCCCCATTTCACAGATGGGGAAGATGAGGCCCAGAGAAGTGAAGGCACTTTCCTGAGGCCCCCAGGCAGTTGACAGCAAGGCTAAAATGATCACTAGAGCTGCAGAGTTCCCACATGCCTACACCTACTCCCCCAAGGAGGGTCCCCTGCTGGGCGAGCACTCAAAGTCAGCCCTGCTGAACAGGTGGCCTGCTGGAAAGGCTGAAAGGTCTGAGTCCTGGACACGGCAAACAGAGGAGGCACTGGGCCACCTCTTGGCTTGTGTGCTCTGCTTCCTGAGGAAGTGAGTTCCACGGGGCAACTTGTAGCCCTGGGGTAGGGGGAAGGCCAGAGGATGTCCACACCACGGACTTAGAGAGCCCTGTGTGCCCACACACCTGAGCCTGTCCTCTTGCTGACTCTTCGTCGTCAGGAAATGGGATGTGTTCCTCCATTTGCTTGACTCTTCTCGTGAAGGACCTCTCCCATCCTTCCCTCTCCCTATCTCTGTCTCTCCGTGTCCTCCCTGTCCTCTCTCTCTCTCTCTCTCCCTGTCTCTGTCTCTCTATGTCTGTCTGTCTCTCTCTGACCTCTCTGATTTTATATTGACCTCTTATTTCTTCTTCTTTTCTCTTTGGTTGTTGCCTGGACTCGATTATTTTCACCTCCTTCTATTGTACCATATTTTCTGTTAGTCTCTATCGCACTTCAGCTGTGCATTATGTCCTGCGTGGATGTAAAATCCTCTTGCCTCAGTGAGGTCACCCCCAACTCCCCAGGAGATGGCAAGGCTTCTGATTCCCCTGGTGGCCCAGTGGTTAAGACTCCATGCTGTCAATGCAGGAGGCACAAGTTCGATTCCTGGTCAGGGAACTAATGCTGCATGGCATGGCCAGAAGATTAAAAATATATCCCCTCAAATTTCTTAGAAAAGGCAGAAGAACCAGAGATCAAATTGCCAACATCTGTTGGATAATCGAAAAAGCAAGAGAATTCCAGAAAAATATCTATTTCTGCTTTATTGACTACGCCAAAGCCTTTGACTGTGTGAATCACAACAAACTGCGGAAAATTCTGAAAGAGATGGGAATACCAGACCACCTGATCTTCCTCTTGAGAAACCTTTATGCAGGTCAGGAAGCAACAGTTAGAACTGGACATGAAACAACAGAGTGGTTCCAAATCGGGAAGGAGTACGTCAAGGTTGTATATTGTCACTGTGCTTGTTTAACTTATATGCAGAGTACATCATGCAAAACGCTGGACTAGATGAAGCACACGCTGGAATCAAGATTGCTGGAAGAAATATTAATAACCTCAGATACTCCGATGACACCACCCTTATGACAGAAAGTGAAGAACTAAAGAGCCTCTTGATGAAAATGAAAGAGGAGAGTAAAAAGTTGGCTTAAAACTCAACATTCGGAAAACTAAGATCATGGCATCTGGTCCCATCACTTCATGGGAAATAGATGGGGAAACAAAAGAAACAGGGAAAGAGTTTATTTTGGGGGGCTCCAAAATCACTGCAGATGGTGACAGCAGCCATGAAATTAAAAGACACTTGCTCCTTAGAAGAAAAGCTATGACCAAACTAGACAGCATATTAAAAAGCAGAGACATTACTTTGCCAACAAAGGTCCGTCTAGTTAAAGCTTGGTTTTTCCAGTAGTCATGTATGGATGTGAGAGTTGGACTATAAAGAAAGCTGAGCACCAAAGAGTTGATGCTTTTAAACTGTGGTGTTGGAGAAGACTCTTGAGAGTCCCTTGGACTGCAAGGAGATCCAACCTGTTCATCCTAAAGGAGATCAGTCCTGGGTGTTCATTGGAAGGACTGATGTTGAAGCTGAAGCTCCAATACTTTGGCCACCTGATGCAAAGAACTGACTCATTGGAAAAGACCCTGATGCTGGGAAAGATTGAAGTTGGGAGGAAAAGGGGATGACAGAAGATGAGATGGTTTGATGGCATCATGGATTCAAAGGACATGAGTTTGAGTAAACTCTGGGAGTTGGTGATGGACAGGGAGGCCTGGCGTGCTGCAATCCATGGGGTCACAAAGAGTCAGACACAACTGAGCAACTGAACTGAACTGAAAAGGAAAGGAGGTTGGTCTGTTGCCTAAAACTTGTGATTTTTTTTAGGAGTCTTCATCTACAGATACTTTCATTTACACCCTGTAGGTTTTAAACAAAGATAATTAAATGGATCTTTCAAGGAAAAGACCAAACAATGTGACAGAAAATTATGGTTCAGCACACGCTTCTAATTGAAACATGCCACTCAGCAAACAGACCAGCACCTTCTGTCTCGTTTGTGCCAAGGCCAACAGCTTGAAGATTCCATCTCCACCACCAGATGTGGTTAACTAGAAAAGTGAAGGGTCCTGAACAAGCCCAGAATGTGATCTCATCCACCGAATCTTTTAGGCTTTCTCCTGGGTCCTCACTTTCAAGTGCCAGAGCCTCAGAGCCATCCAGCTTCAAAGCCCACAGTGTCTTGCCCGGACAAGCTGCCAACCCGAAGGCCCCGCGAGGCTTCTGTCAGCCACACAGTTCTTCCTGACGGATCTGACCATCCTGGAGGAAAGAGCTCCTGGAAGTCGGGGGCGTGGCTAACGACACCACACGTGCATGTGGGGGTGACCGGAGCCTGCCCATGCACTCACTGCCGCCTGACGCCTGGGTTGCTTCCTCCAGCTCCAGCTCACAAGCTACCCTCCCTCTGCCGACAACTGCCCTCTGCTGCCTGCTTCTGCTTCTTCTGGTGAGGTCAAACTTTCCTGAGCCCCTTGCTCTGGCCAACAGCGATGGTTAAACACTGCCCCTTGCCTTTTGCGTTCCAGGGAGCGGCCCACCGCAGAGACCCACCCTTGTCTACAAGATTTAGATCGGAACTGCAGATGCCCCCCTTGTTTACCCACGAGAAAGCCAGACACAGACCCCCAATTCCCATTCTTTGTCTCAAAAATGACTGGTGAGCTGTTTGTCACCACTGACCAATCTGGATGAAATGTCTGCTAACATGACCAGTTTCACCGGGTTCTCTGCATCACAACGGCCTTTGAAGTCGTCCTTGGGCACTGGAACAAGGGGAAACGTGTCTTAATGGAATCCACTGGCCTCAGGGCCAAACACTGCCTCATCCCCTCTGATCATGGGCTCCTCCTCTCCCTCCCACCCCATCCCTGGTGCATTCTAGCTTGTTGACTCCTCCCTGTAAAAGAAAATCCCTTGCAATGTACACGGACCTAGAGACGATCACACTAAATGAAGTCAGTCAGACAGAAAGACAAATCTCATATGATATCATTTATACGTGGCATCTAAAAAAGGGATACACAATGAAAGTGTTTACAAAAGAGAAGTAGACTCACAGATGAAGAAAACCAGCTTATGGTTACCAAAGGAGCAAGATGGGGTGAGATTAACAAGGAATTTGGAATTAACAGGTACACACTACTATATGTAAAATAGATTTTAAAAAAAAGGACCTACTGTATAGTACAGGGATCTCTATTCAATACCTTGTAAAAACCTATAATAGAAAAGAATCTATAATATACATGTATATGTGTGTGTGTATATATATATACACCGAATCACTTTTCTGTATACCCGAAAAAATATAAATTAGCTATACATCAATTTTTAAAAAAAGGAAGAAAATCCCTTTTCTGCCTAACCTTGAAGAGTCTGCAGTTTTATGGTCAAGAGTCCTCCTTATTAAAACAGTATTCCCCTCCCCCTACTGCAGTAATCCTTCTAAGCCAAGTTTCTCTGTATCTAAATCCAGATTCACTTTTATCTGACATGACCAACTCCAGTCCTTCATACGCCCTCTCTAAGCTCCCCCACCCCACCTTTCTGCTTGATTAGCTGGAAGCCCAGTGTACCTTTTCGGACTCACCTCCTCCATGGAGCCTCCCCTGACTGCAGGCTTAGCCCATGGAAAGCACATGGTGTCTGACCAGCCGGACTCTGGACTGCTGCATTGCAATGATGGGCACTTGACCTCAGGCAAGTTCCTTTACTTCTCAGAGCCAGGTGCGCTCCTCTACACAACGCTGTTGAAGTCGCTTTCCTCCCAGGAAGAATAAATTGAGGTGCAGAAGGTGGGAGAGGGGTGCCGAGGGGTACATGTAAAGCACTCCAGTGTCCAGACGCCACGGCGGTAAACACAGAGCACGCATGCCAGGACCACTTCAGCCCCCAAGACAAATATCACCAGCCAGGCACATCCCTCTTGCCCTCCCAAGGAGAGGACAGGTACTCATACAGAAAGGAGACCCCCCGGGGCAGCTCCAGGGAGCCAAGTTTCCAACATCGGAACACAGACCTCGTAAGGCATCCCAATGCTTCCTTCCCACCTAGTGATTTCCACACAGCTGGAGTCTGAAATGGTAATAGTGCAGCTTTACTGACTCTCTTCCCCATGCACTCATCTGAGTTAAGGCTGCAGAAGCTCATTAAGATATCCATTTTCAAAATTTCTCTTGTTGGCATCATAACATTCATTGTGGTAGCACTGGCTATTAACAGCTATTTGAGAATGCACTTTGCAATGATCCGATCAACAAGGGCTTAATTTCCAAAACATACAAACAGCTCATACAACTCAACAAAAACACCCAGTTTTAAAAAAAAAAAAAGGGCAGGAGCCTAAATGGCTATTACTCCAAAAAAGACAGACGGTGACCAATAAGCGCATGGAAAGACGCTCAACATTGTTAATCATTAGAGAGATGCAGATCAAAACTACAGTGAGGTGCCACCTCACACTGGCTGGAATGACCATCATTAAAAACTCTACAAACAGCAAATGCTGAAAAGGATGTGGAAGAAAGGGAGTCCCGCTACACCACTGGCGGGAATGTAAATTGGTGCAGTTACTATGGAGAACAGTATGGAGGAAACAGTATGGAAAATTAAAGATAGAGCTGACATAATAACCAGCAATCCCACCCCTTGGCATACATATGGAGAAAACTATATTTCAAAAAGATTCAAGCACCCTATTGTTCATTGCAGCACTATGGAAGCGACCTAAATGCCCATCGACAGGTGAATGGATAAAGATGGGTGGGTGGGTGTGTGCGGGTATGTGGGTGTGTGTGGTGGGGGGGGGTGTGGGGGGGGTGTGGGTGTGTGTGTGTGTGTGCGTCTGTGTAGTGAAATACTACTCAGCCATAAAAAGAGAATGAGATAATGCCATTTGCAGCAACATGGATGGATTATTGTGTGAAGTAAGTCAGAAAGAAAAAGGCAAATATCATGTGCTATCACGTATGTGGAATCTAAAATATGACACAAATGAATTTATTGACAAAATAAAACAAACTCACAGAAAACAAACTTATGGTTACCAAAGGGGGAAGTCATGGGGAGCAACAAATTAGGAGTTTGGGATTAAGTTATATACACTACTATATATAAAATAGATAAGCAACAAGGTCCTAATGTATAGCACAGGGAACTATATTCAATATCCTATAATAAATGAGATTATTACTATATATATGTGTATATATATATATCTGAATCACTTTGCCATATAGCAGAAATTAACACAGTCAACTACAATTCAATAAAATTTTAAAAAATAATAAGAAATATACTTTGTATACAAAATCTTTCCCTAAGTGAGATCCATGGAAAGAAAAATTTCTGTAAAATATCCTACAGCCAAAGCCCTGAGAAATTGGGGGTCTCCTGACTTTAGGTTACAATAACCAGATTTGCTTCTAAGATACGTTTTACTTGGCCAGCACACAAATCTTAGGGATTTTGTTTCTTTGTTTTCTTACACATTCGAATATTGACCATTCAAATGGGGGCTTTCTGTTTTCCCACTGACCCCTCACCACTCTGTGACCCATCCCCAAGAGACTGCCACAGCTGTGACCCTATGTACATTCGATTCTGTCTTCAGTCAGGTCTCCCAACTCTTTGACCAGTGATTTTTCTGTAGTACCCAGTGGCCAGATATGAGCTTCAGCCATTTCTCAAGGAGTCTCAGCCCCAAGTCTGCCTCAAAGGCCAAGAGTGTCCTCCAGGTTCTCAAGAGACACATTCAAAGTCCAGGACTCAAAAATCTCATCGATTTAACTTAGAAAGTCTAATTTTTCTTTCTGACCTAGCTTTTCTACTTCTAGAAACATATCTCCAGAAAATATGGTCCAGAAATCATATGAACAATGAGCATTGATTGAATACCGAAAAAAAAAAGGCACTCATTTAAATGTCTAGCAATGTAGCACTAATCCCAATTTATAAGCACTGAGAGATGATACAGCCACTCAAAAATGATATACATGCTATAATCAGATATATGTTTAGTAACATATCAATGGCATAGAGTTAAGTGGGACAATTATGCCTTCTCTTGTGGTAATCCAGTTTGCTTGGTCCCCTGATCCTGCCACCCCTGGGGCTTTGACTGCTTGCTCAGTGAGAATCCCCCTGCTGCCACCAAGACCTATTTAGTCTCCTGACCCTGCCCAGTGCCTCAGTCTCCCTAGACAAGGGCTGGGCTCAGGCTCAAGCCCATGGCCCCAGCTGCTGCTCCTGCTAAGTCGCTTTACTCATGTTCGACTCTGTACAACCCCATAGATGGCAACCCACCAGGCTCCCCCATCCCTGAGACTCTCCAGGCAAGAACACTGGAGTGGGTTGCCATTTCCTTCTCCAATGCATGAAAGTGAAAAGTGAAAGTGAAGTCACCCAGTCGTGTCCGACTCTTCGCGACCCCATGGACTGCAGCCCACCAGGCTCCTCCATCCATGGGATTTTCATGGGGCAAGAGTACTGGAGTGGGGTGCCATAGCCTTCTCCGCATGGCCCCAGCAGGCAGGTTCAAATTTTTAAAAAGCCCATGTATGGCACCTCCCCCCATTGCTATCGTTCAGTCACTCAGTCCTGTCTGGCTCCTTTCGACCTCATGGACTGCAGCACGCCAGTCCTTTCCCTGTCCTTCAGTATCACCCAGAGTTTGTTCAAACCCATGTCCATTGAGTCAGTGATGCCGTCCAACCATCTTATCCTTGGTCGCCCACTTCTCCTCCTGCCCTCAATCTTTCCCAGCATCAGGGTCTTTTTTACTGCATCAGTTCTTTGCATCACGTGGCCAAAGTACTGGAGCTTCAGCTTCAGCATCAGTCCTTCCAATGAATATTCAGGGCTGATTCCCTTTAGGATGGACTGGTTTGATCTCTATGCAGTTCCCCGGTTACCAGGCCCAAATGAGCTGCTGGGCAGGACCTGCTTTCTCTATCACCTGCATGGAGAGGCTGGTAACAAAGCATGGAAATTCCATGAAGTTGATGCCAATGGGGCAAAATCTCACCAGTGAGAGGCAAGAAACTAGAAGGAGCCCTCAGGTAAGATCCTCTCTCTTCCAGCCCCTAACAGACTCTACTGAGATTCGGAGGTCCCACGAAGGCTGTTTTCTTGTGAGGCTCTTTATTGCTCAATAATTTACCACGTTATGTTTTCTGTTTTTTTAACCTTCTCTACCTTCTTCCCCTTTTTCCTCACTGTTGCTGCCCTGGGATTGCACCTTCCAAGAAAGCCTTGGCATATAAACTAGGTATCTGAGAAAAAAAAAATTTTTTTTTAAAGATACTGTGTGTGTGTGTTCATGCAGAAGAGCATGTGTGTGAGAGAAAGAATTGTGGTCATGGGTGATTTTCACTCATATTTTAAATGTTCTATCATTTTAATCATGCCCACTCCAGTGTTCTTGCCTGGAGAATCCCAGGGACGGTGGGGCCTGGTGGGCTGCTGTCTATGGGGTCTCACAGAGTCGGACATGACTGATGTGACTTAGCAGCAGCAGTTGTTACATGTATCAATATAATCTCTAAAGTTTATTTTTGAGAGTGTCATCCACTGAATATTTGAACCATTCCCGTAAAGGTTGGCCAACTGCACGGTTAGAGGAAGCACACAGTCCAAGAGATCACTTCTGACACAAGCAGCAAGTCTGGAGGATTCCAGATCACCCAGAGGTTTGATAATTGGGTAGAGAGACTAACGGAAGTCACTGACAGCTACTGTGCTCGTGGTTATGGTTTATCACAGGGAAAGGACAAAATTACAATCAGCCAAGTGTAGGGGGAGGGGTAAATAACCTGTAAGGGAAAATCATCTGAAAAAGAATATAATTAGATAGATATAGAGACATAAATACACTACACACTGACCTGAATCACTTTAATGTATACCTGAAACTAACACAACATTGTAAATCAAATATACTACAAAAACAAAAAATAATCAAGCAATTCCCTGGCAATTCAGTGGTCAGGACTTGGCACTTCCACTGCAATCTTTGGTTGGGGAACCGTGATCCCACAAGCCCCATGGGCCCCCCCAAAAAAAATCAGCCACGGGAAGAACAGAGTCCAGGAAAAGTCCCAAGTGCAAAGCGTCCATCGTCCTCGCCCTGTGGAGTCAGGGATAGCACCTCCTTCCTGACATCAGTGTGTGAGGAGCCGGTCCATCTGCAGCCACTCTGGCCCCTGGCCCAGAGTCCCCATCCCACGTCACAATGCTGCTGTCCTGCTTGGCCCAAGGCCCCCAGGAAAACAAGGATGCTCCCATCAGGCAGAACATTCCAAGGGCTTAGACATCACCTCCTAGAAACCAAGGGCAAAGGTCAGAGGTCAGGTCTCATCTGGGCAGTGTTAAATTCTCCACTGCTCACTGCCTGAAAACTGCTCAGGGTTCCTGCAGTGCCTTCATGATGAAGCCAGACCTTTGCAGACCCTTTACAATCCCACTGCTGCCTCTCTCTGACCACGTGTCTCCCTCCCAACCACCCACGTTTTCCTGCCATCCTGGTCTGTTGCAAGCGCGGCTCTCTCTTGCCTCCAGGCCCTTGCACGGTCTACTTCCTCTGCCCTGAACATCTGGCTGATCCCACCTCCAGCCCAGACACACTGAGAGCCTGCTTCCAAAGCCTCAGAGTCTTACACCCACAAAGGCTTCCTCTTCCTTTGAGGCCATGTCTCAGGCAGCATCTCTCATGAAGGGATTCTTTTTGAAACACTGTTTTTTGGGGGAAAGAATGCCAGAAAGAAAACCGGTGCTACTGATGGAAGTAATGCATCTAAGAAAGGATGATTCTTGGCCAGAAAATGGAAGTTAAGGATAGATTTCGGAGTGGAATGTCACTTGTGGTAGCCCTTCAAATCTATGCCTATTACAAATTAGTTTCTTTCTGGAAAAGCTATACAAGAGTTAACTTGACAGGTAGTCACGTCATTGCAAAAATTACACACTGAGCTAAAGACAAAACTTCAGTGATATTCAGAAGGACGGTTAACTATGGTGTATCAATATGTAGAGAAAACATGTAACTATCAGCTGATTTACATAATTTACTTAATCTCTTCTTAGAACCCACTGTGTGTCATATATTGTTCCAAGTCCTTTACAAATAACTTTTAAAATAACTTATTTAATCCTTTTAACAATCCTATGAGGTTAATACTAATGTTAACCTCTGTTTACACAGGAGGAAACTGACACCCAGAGAGGTTAGGTAACTTGCCCCAGGTCACACAGCCTATAAGTGGGAGAACCAGGATGGCTCAGCATCTGAGTTCTGATTCTATGGAAAAAATGTAATCCATTAGGGTATGAACACCAAGACACAAAGAGCTAAGGTTAATTTGCTCATAGCTATATCCCCTGTTATTAGCACAGTTCTTAATACCAAATAGATCCTCAACAAAGGTTTATTGTTAATTAATTATGAAGACTAAATATTTTTCATGTCCATCAATTAATTAATCACACTGAGGGTTAAATATGTGAAACCTTTAAGTTATCTGCCTGGTCAAACGCACTCTATAATCTAGGGAATATTATGTGGCTGCAAGAGAAAGCAAACGAGCTCAGGGAAGGATCCTAGGAAAGAAAAATTTGAGAGTCCTCTCCTAGTAAATAAGAGTTGGCAGATGACTTTCTGGGATGAATAAGCTAAGATACAATTAAACAAATTTCTTGTTGAATTCTTGAGTATGCTGTCAGACTCATTACTCAATGCCCACAAGGCTTAGACTGAAAGAATCCCAGAATTTCAATGATGGAAGTAACCTTAGAGGTCATCAAATTTAACTTTTCATTTTGCCTGTGATTTTCATAAAAAGAAATCAGAATGTTTCATAAGAAGAAACCCAGAATGTTCAGGTAGCTGGCCAATGATTATCCACCCCTCTGTGTTGAAAGCCCCTCATTCCGCTCTTCAGAACGTCCTGGGTCAATGCATCCTACAAGGCTCTCCCCAACCCATCCACCCCCATGTGGTCTTTCCTGCACCCTCAAAGCCACTGAAAGCCATTTATCTCCTTTCAACTCCCATAACACCCCGTTTCTAGCACTCTTTAATGCTTAGCTTTCTTCAGCAGCTGAGAGTGTGTGTAACTGTCCCAGACGGGCACAAAGGTCAGCAAGGATTTGCTGAATGAACGAACCCACGCTCCGTGTTGGCACAGGAGGACACACCTAACCCTGCGTCTCATGACGCAGCAGGCCGCCTTGGGGGCTTGGGATACGGGGTCCAGAGAACACTGATGTGAACCCGCGCTTGCATCCAGAAGCCAGTGACCATGGCGGCTAGCAGCCTAAGGCTCAGAACCTGCGTTCACCTCCTTTCTCCATTACTAACCAGCTGAGTTATTCAGGCATTTACTTAACGTCTCCGCACCAGTTGTTCATCAAATAGACCACATCTCATAGGGTTTGCATGAGGATAAAATGGACAATGCTATGTAAACCACTTAGAACAGTGTTTAGCACAAAGCAAGTGTTCAGTAGATGTTAACAAAAATATAATTATTAATTTCTTATTGTGTCTCCAATAAAGCCTGACATATGATAAAAGCCTAATAAATGGTAACTGCTATTAGTTCCCTCAGCATCTAGAATCTTTGTCACTGTTTTTGACTATACCTCGGAATAGAAAATTTCAAATAATCAGAAGAGCAAAGAATTCAGAATAGACAGATGAAGCTGCACCCCTCTGAGGGAAGTGGTAGGAAAGCTTATCTGTGCAGGAAGAAAAGTACATAATATAACTACTACAGACTCTTAAAAATTCCATAAAGTTGCATGAGCAATTAAAACACATTAGGGACCAATTCCAGATTTGCTTCCAGAACCAAATTGTGCAATTATGTCAGTGAACTAATATCATCATTTCCATTTAGCAGAAAGAGTTCTCAGGTCATAAACACAATGGCTTGCATCTTACCATAGCCAACTGCTATGAGAATAATGGAGACCTAATGACCCAGCCAGTTTAATCAAAGTAAGGAATCTTCTTTCCAGAAGCTTCTGTCACTTGCGCTGTGTGATCTAAACTTAAAATTATGTCACAGATCCAACCCAAGACAGTATTCATTCACCTTTATGAAGCTCTTAGCTCTGAAGATTTAAAATATACTGCACTGAGTACTTAGAATTCAGGGTAAAAATAAGTCTCCTCAAGTTAAGTAACAGGGCTGAGAAGAGTTATGAGGCGTTATTAACCTTTCCTGCCCTAGAACCACATTTCAGAGATGATGGAGGAGAATTCTGCATTCCACACTTCACATGAGTTTTCTTTCCTCTGAGTTTAACTATTAGTCTCGGATTCTTGTGGTCTGTGATATAATGACAAGGTGCCCACATCCTATCTCCTTTTCTCATCATTATTGCATTTCCTTGTTGTTGTTGTTTAGTCACTAAGTCGTGTTTAACTCTTTTGCGATCCCACAGACTGCAGCCCCCCAGGCTCCTCTGTCCATGGGATTTCCCAGGCAAGAATACTGGAGTGGGTGCTGTTTTCTTCCAGCAGAGACCTTCCCGACTCAGGGACAGAATCGGCATCTCTTGCATCTTCTGCAGCAGCAGGCAGTCTTCACCACTGAGCCACCCGGGAAGCCCACTGTATTTCCTACATTTGGGCAAACAGTCTAACTACCCAGACTTGTCAGTAGCAACATGGATCTCGGCACCTCAGGGGGACCTCACAGACCATCACCAACCTGCCCTCTCCTGCTCTTTGCATGAGCTTTGACAGAACAGATAGATCCGGGACTGAAGGAAGGTCTTTGTGTCCAGGTTTATAGGTCTGCTTGACACTGAGCAGCCCTTGCAGTCAGAAGATAGAAACCAAAGCCCTGCTCAGAAATAGCTTCTTGAGCACGGCCTTTTGAGAAAAGAAATGAGACCACTTAATTCCATTGTCAGGCGGCACTATAAGTACGTATAAGAATCCCTGCCTTCCTGTTCTTGAAGACGGAAGTTTCATTGTGAGAGACATTCTTGATGTATTTCTGTCTAAATTTCATTTGAAGATCATTCTTTTGCACTTGTAGAATGTTTCTTTTATCTTGGTTGAAGGGAAAGCAGCCCTGCTATATTATGCTAGTTTTTTTTTTTTTAAATAGGAAGGATGGTACCTATTGCTTGTACTTTTATAGGAACCTGATATTCCCGTGAATAAGATAATTAGAAGGATATAACTGAATGGCAAGTGAGTTGAAACATATCCTGAGCCAGTTAAGTAAATCATTGTGTTCACAACAACAGAATATTATAAAGCTATTTCAAAAAATGAGGCAGTTCTTGTATTAATATGGGATATCCTCCAATATACCATATTGTTAAAAAAAAAAAAGCAAGCTCATAAACAGTGGATAGAGTATGCTCCCATTGGTGGGGTGTTTCAGAAAACACACATCCTTGTACTTACATATACACATAATTTTACCAGGAAAATCCACTAGATTTTCATAACAGTTTCTGCCTCTGGGCAGATAACCAGAGAACCGGTGTACTGTGGAGAAAGAGGTATGTACTTATTGTTTTTTTAACTGCACATTTCATTTACTTTTACTGAGCTCTAGAACTCTCCTGGGGGGCTTCCCTGGTAGCTCAGATGGTAAAAACTCTATTGAGAGAGAGATACATTTTTGCATATTTTTTTAGACTCCACATATAAGCAATATCATATGATATTTGTCTTTCTCTGTAGATTTCATTCAGTCTGATCATCTCTACATCCACCTGGGTTGCTGCAAATGGCAAGAAAAAGATACATTTTTTTAAAAAAAAAAGAAGGTAGTTTCTACAACAATGTTACAACAATTGTCAGCCACACACAAAGAATAAACTTTGGCCTATATAAAGATCAGTTCAAAGAGAATCAGAGATCTAAATATAAAATAAATATGATAAAACTTTTTAGAGGAAAACCATCAAAAACTAGGGTAAGATGAAGAGTACATAGAAATGACACCAAAATCACTAACGTTAAAAATAGAACTTCTCATCAGCAAATGTTAGAAGAGGAGGTATTTGGCTCTTACTCCCACTCAGCAATAATAATTTGACAGGCATAAAGCATTAAAAAAAGATAAGGTGAATTTTATTAAGATTTGAGATTTGTCCTCATTCAAACATACCATCAAGAGAATAAAGAGACAAGCTACAGACTGGAAGAAAATATTTACAAATCACATGCTCAACAAACTACTTATACCCAGAATATAAAAGAACTCTCAAAACTCAACAATTAGAAAGCAAACAATCCAGTTCTTAAAATGAGAACAGGACTTGAACAGACACTTCACCAAAGACTGTTTGAAGATGGTAAATAAGCACACAAAAGATGTTTAACATCATTAGCCATTAGAGAAATGCAAATTAAAATCATAATAAAATACCTATACACCTGTTAGAAGGACTAAAATGTTTTCAAATAATAACAATCACAAATGCTGGCAAGGATATGGAGCAACTGCAACTCTACACATTGACGACAGGAAGATAAAATGGTACAGTCACTCTGGAAAACAGTTTGGCAGACAAACGAAGCTAAACATGCATTTATCGAATGACCCAACAATTCCATTCCTGAGTACCTGCCCTAAAAAAAATGAAAACTTATGCTCACACAACTGTGGTGTTGGAGAAGACTCTTGAGAGTCCCTTGCGCTGCAAGGAGATCAAACTAGTCCATTCTAAAGGAAATCAACCCTGAATATTCACTGGAAGGACTGATGCTGAAGCTGAAGCTACAATACTTTGGCCTCCTGATGCGAAGAACCGACTCACTGGAAAAGACCCTGATACTGGGAAAGATTGAAGGCAGAAGGAGAAGGGGATGACAGAGCATGAGATGGTTGGATGGCATCACCGACTCAATGGCCATGTTTAAGCAAGTTCCAGACGTTGTTGATGAACAGGGAAGCTTGGTGTGCTGCAGTCCAAGGGTCGCAAAGAGCTGGACACAACGGAGCAAATGAACGGACTGAACTGAATGCTCACACAAAAACTTGTACACAAAAATTCATTGTAGTTTTGTGAAAGCTGGAAGCTGGAAATATTCCAGATATTGTTCATCAGGTGAATGATAAAGTGTGGCCCATCTGTCTAAATGACTATCATTCAGCAGTAAAAAAGGAACAAGGGACACACCATTGGTCATGGGACAAATGGATGCAATACAAAAATGTTCAGCTCAGTCGCTCAGTCATGTCCAACTCTTTGTGACCCCATGAATCGCAGCACGCCAGGCCTCCCTGTCCATCATCAACTCCCGGAGTCCACCCAAACCCATGTCCTTTGTGTCGGCAAAAATGTACTATGAGAGAGAAGCAGTCTCGAAGGTCTACATGTTGGACAAGTCCATTTATTTGACATTCTCAAAGATAAACTATAGCCACGGAAAATGGATTGGTGGTTGCCAACAACTATAGGTAAGGGGAAGGTCTCACTATAGAAAGGCAACATGAGGACATCTAGGGGGCAGGGGTGGCCGGGTAATGGAACTGTTCTATACCTTGATTGAGGCAATGGTTACATGAAGACACACTGGTGTCAAAACTCATAGAACCAGGGACTTCTTGGTGCTTCAGTGGTTAAGTCTCCTCATTCCCAGTGCAGGGGGACCAGGTTCAATCCCTGGTCAGGGAACTAGACCCCACAGGCAGTAACTAAGACCCAGCACAGCCAAATAAATTTTTTTTAAGTTCTAATTTTAAAAAAAAATCTCATAGAATTGCACCCCGAAAGAATTTTTAAACTTTATGTATGTTTTTTAATTTTTTTTTAATGAAAGGTGAGTTCAGCTTCTAGTACCAGTGCAGTAGATTGGTGGAGCTACGGAAGCTGCTCAGTTGTGTCCACCTCTTTGCCGCCCCGTGGACTGTAACCTACCAGCCTCCTGTGTCCACGGGGTTTCCAGGCAAGAACACTGGAGTGGGTAGCCATTTCCTTCTCCAGGGGATCTTCCAACCCAGGGATCGAACCCAAGTCTTTCACACTGCAGGCAGACGGTTTACCGTCTCAGCCACCAGGGAAGCCCTGTTTATAATATTCCTATATTATACATAAACTAGTGTAATGTTAAATTTAAGTTGATTGTGATCAAAGATAGGTAATGTAATCCCTATAGGAAACACTAAAAAATAATTAAAATAGAGACAGCAAAAACACCTTAAGAGGAACCAAAAGAAATACTGTATTAACGCACAAGAAGGCAAGCAAAGAGAAACAGAGAAACAAAAAGCAGATGAGACAGAGAACAAATCACAAAAAACACTCACCTAAATCCAACTATATCAATAATTATATTAAGTGTAAATGAACTAAAAACTCTAACCATAAAACAGAAATTCTCAGCTGGATAAAAACTAAGATCCAAGTATATACTGTCTACAAAGGATTCATTCATTCCTACAAAGGATTCATTCATTTTTAAAAGACATGAATAGGTTAAAAGTAAAAATATGAAGAAACATTATACCATGCAAACATTAATCATAACAAAAGTAGAGTGGCTACATTAGTATCCATCAAAACCAATTTCAAGACAAGAACCATTACTAAAGATAAAACATAGCATTTTATAATGATAAAAAAATGTCAATTTAGCAGGGAGGCATAACCTATTTATAACTGTATCCCTAATAATAGAGCTTCAAAATATAAGAAGCAAAAACTGATAATAAAAAACGATGTCCATCAACAGATGAATGGGTAAAGAAGATGTGGGATATATATAGATAATGGAACATTACTCGGTCATAAAAGAGAATGAAATCCTGCCATTTGTAGCAAAATAGACCTGGAGACTATGCTTAGTGAAATAAGTCAGACAGAAAAAGAAAAATACTGCATGGTATCACTTACATGTAGAATCTAAAGAAATAATCTAAACAAAAGTATTTAGCAAAATAGAAACAGATCTCCAAGTATAGACAACAAATTAGTGATTACCAGAGAGGAGATGGGGGCTTCCCTGGTGGCTCAGTTGGTAAAAAATCTGCCTGCAGTGGCAGGCGACCTGGGTTGGATCACTGGGTTGGGAAGATCCCCTGGAGAAGGGAACTACCCACTCCAGTATTCGGGCCTGGGGAATTCCATGGACTGTATAGTCCATTGGTCGCAAAGAGTCAGACACAACTCATGGCCTTTCACTTTCAGAGGGGAGAGGGAAGGGGGAAAGGGCAAGTTAGGGGTATGGGATTAAGATACAAACTACTATGTGTGAACTAGATAAGCAGCAAGGACATACTCTATAGTCCCAGGAATTATGGGCTTCCCAGGGGGCTCAGATGGTAAAGAATCCACCTGCAATATGGGAGACCTGGGTTTGATCCCTGGGTTGGGACAATCCCCTGGAGAAGGAAACAGCTATCCGCTCCAGTTTTCTGGCCTGGAGAACTCCATGGACAAAGGAGCCTGGTGAGCTACAATCCATGGGGTCACAAAAAGTTAGACATGACTGAGCAGATTTCACTTTCACTTTTTCACAGGGGATTATAGCCATAATCTCATAATAACTTTTAACGGAATACAATCTGTTAAAATATTGAATCCCTGTGCTGTATACCTGAAACTCATATAATATTGTAAGTCAACTATACTTTAAAAAAAGAGTAAGTTAACATAAATTTTTTCAAAAAAGGAGGAACCAGCAAAACCATAATCAGAGTTGGAGATTTTAATCTCCAAGTACTTGATAGAACAATTAGAAGAATTAGCAATGATACAGAAGATCTGAATGGCACTATAAAACCTCCGACCTCATAGACATTTACAGAACACAGTGAAGAAATGTGTGCTGCAAAGTTTGTACATTTCACCTCAAAAAATAGCAACTGTAAAAATAAATATGTGAGGAGTAGATATAAATACCAGTGAAAATATTCTGGGTGAATGTTTATAACTGTTGAAAGTGAATGATGGGTACATGGGTGGGTATACTGTATGACTCTGTTCATGTATGTTTGAAATTGTATATATTAAAGGTTAAAAATTAAGTTTAGGTCAGAAAACTTGACCTTCAGCAGGTAGTGTTTTTTCCTTTTCCATTATGGTTTATTACAGGATGTTGAATACAGTTCCCCACGCTATACAGTACGCCCTTGCTATTTATGTATCCTACATAAAATAGTGTTCATCTTGGCCGATGATGTTTAGACTTTGCCCACACACAAAGGCACATTGATTCTGACGAAAAAACCTCAGGGACCGAATATTGCCTGAACAGGGGTGCACACCTGCTCCCTCGCCTGTTCTCTTTATCTCCTTAGATCCTCACGCCCCCGAGGCACACCAAGTGCTCTAAGCATCTGTAGGGTTATTCATACCATTACCCCAAACCCCTCCTCTTCCTCGTCCCCTACACAGGGCTAGAGTCCACCACGTCGCCCTCAACCCCAATTCCCCTGAGGACTTCTCCAGCCATCACCTTACTTCACTGTGTGAAGACACTGCCCAGAACTTGCCATGACACCTACCTGGCACTCTGCACACATAGTCCTATATTGGCAAACTCTTTCTCATTAAACCTCATAGTTCACAAATGGACACAAACTATAAAAATTGTCAGAGCGTCTACATTCTGGGCAGAAAGCTGACATTTTGTTTTGGCAAATACACTGGTGAACTCTTTCCTTAGACAAAGATGGCTCCCTTAACCTGGGCTGGAGGGAGCAGGTCATAAAAGAGAAAGTTAAGTAGGAATAGGCTAGCCCTGACACCATCGTGAAAAAGGTCCCATCCCAGCCAGGCAGTGGAGGAGCTGGGTCTGTGTCCATCCTCACGGCATAGGTTTGCGGGGGGAGAAGGAAAAGAACAGGGACCCACATGGCCAAGGGCAAGCAAGACACGCTTCTGAACTCTGAACTTCTTGCTTTCCCATCCCAGAGTTTCTCCCTTCTTCTGTGATAGCTAAGCTTTGGCTAAAGCAGTTTAAAATCTCCATTTCTATTCTGATAACATGAAGTGGTCCACACTGGAGCATAAAGTATAGATCACACTCACTTCTGAAACAGACTCACACAGCAACCCTTTCAAAATAAACACCCTGACCTCATGGATAGGCTTCAGCTTGCACTTAAGTTTAGGAAACAGCAAAAACCATACCAAGAAAAAGAAAGAAAAACATTTTAATCATGCATCCTTCAAACCTAAAAAAAAAGATATAAACATTTATGAAAATATGAAAGAAAAACATGACATACAAGACCATTTCGTTTTTTAAAACTTCCTAGAAGAGTATGAATGTGGCGTTCCTAACTGCACGGTATTCAGTTCACTTCAGTTCAGTCACTCAGTCGTGTCTGACTCTATGCGACCCCACAAACTGCAGCACGCCAGGCCTCCCTGTCCATCACCAACTCCCGGAGTTCACTCAGACTCAACATCCATCGAGTCTGCGGTGCCCGGCCGTGCAAAAATCAACAACTACCTGCACCCTTACTTAGTAATTCATGACCCCTTAAAATTGGGAACAAGGGGAACTTTTTGGTTAAAGATAGATGAGTAAACCTGCTTCTCCCACCCCTTTCAAAGTCACTGTAAACAATCTGAAAATGAAGAGAAAGCATCATCATAAAATGCACAAGGAAAGAGCCAGAGCTCCAAAGCACAAAAGGATCGCATACCTGCAGAGTGCTGTAAAACAGCTGAAGACGCGGGAGGCACTGAGAGATAAGGCAGCCCTCCAAATCTGAAGCTGCTCACCAGTGCCATAAAAGTTAGCGTCACAGTCCTGATACTGTCTTCATCAGTCTTTCATTAGATCTGTGACTAGGGCAGATCATGCAAGAAGCAAACCAATCAATGGTCAGCAGAAATCAATGTAAAGGAGAAACCACATAGAGACCCCACTTTCATTTATGGAAGACGTGGCATCTGACCTGAGGGAAACTGCCCAAGAAAAGAGGAAGAGGAGGCCATCACGCCAGATCATGAAACGGAGAGGCTATGGCTAAGGACTTTGTAAATCCCAGTGACTTTATGGTTGCTGAAAATTGAAAGAGTATTTCTTGCCTGTCTCAAAGATATCAGAAGTGCCATGGACAGAATGTTTTTTTAAGTCCCCCTAAAATCACAAGCTGAAATTTCATTCCCAAGGTGATGGTATTAGGGGATGGAGTCTTTGCTTACATCATGAGGGTAACTGTAAAGCCCTCATGAATGGGACTGGTGACCTTATTAAAGATCCCCTGCCTCTTCCATCCTGTGAGGACACAGGCAGAAGCGTCATTTCTGAACCGGATGCGAGCTCCAGCCAGACACCAAAGTTGCGGGCACCATGATCGTGGTTGCACTCCCAGCTTCCAGGACTATGAGAGATGACTATTTCTAGTTTATAAGCTGCCTGGTTCATGGTATTTTTATCACAGCAGCCCAAATGGAATAAGACAAAAACAACCTGATTCTCTAACAATCAAAGAAGAGAGGAAGATTCAAAATAGATGCTATAAGGCATCAGAAGAAGATAAGCAGGTTGGAAGACACAAGAAAAATATAAACATTTACAAATTCAAATCAGTCCCCTGGTGGCCCAGTGATAAAGAATCTGCCTGCAATGCAGGAGAGAGACCCAGATTCAATCCCAGGGTGGGGAAGATCCCCTGGAGGAGAGCATGGAAACCCACCCCACTATGTTGCCTGGAGAATCCCATAGACAGAGAAACCTGGTGGGCTACAGTCCATAGGGTCACAGAGTCCGACATGACTGAAATGACATAGCATGCTCAGAGACACACATCAGTTATACTTCAATTCTTAAAAATCCTAAAAATAAAAATAAGAAGTAACTTGGGGAGAGGGATAAATTAGGAATGTGGGGTTAACATATATACCTTACTATATATATATAGATAGATAGATATAGATAATCACAAGGACCTACTATACAGCACAGAAAACTCTACTCAATTCTCTGTAATAGCCTGTAAGGGAAAATAATCCAGTAAAGAATGGAGACCTGTATATGCATATCTAGATGACTTTACTGTACACATGAAACCAACACATCATAAAGCAACTATACCTCAAAATAAAATAAAAATTAAACTTATATTTTTAAAAATATGCAACTGCCTTCACAATTTATAAAATGCTCACAAAGCCTTCTGACATAATTAAAACATTTAAAACTGTTCCAATGTAAAAATATTTTTTATTAAAAAAAATTTAAGTAATTTGGGAGCCCACAATTATAAGATTGGAAGTTACTTTAGTCTCTCTTTTTTATTCCTCGAGGGGGAAAATAAAGAATTCAAATTATATTGGAAACAACCAAAATTAGTGCTCAGAAACACAACCAGGACAAAACAAAATGCAAAAAATAAAACTATAAGCTTATCGGAGTTCCACCTTCTGGTCATACAGAGCAGCATGTGTCAAACTGAGCCTCATGTTGGTTATAATAATTATAAACTCTCAACAAAAATCTTTAAAAAATAATTTTTGGAGGCACTGGAGAGCAACCAAAATTAGGCAGAAATTGGAGGTAGTTCAACCCTTGAAAGAAAGTCACAGAGGGTATGATTCACATTTAATTGCTTCTCCTTCAAGAACTCTCCACCCCACATGGTGGGGGCCCTTAGATCAGCCTGTTGACAAGAGGACTTGGGGAGAAGTCAGGGCTGCCAGGATGATTAGAAATTACAGAGGAAATCCAGGAAAGGAGAGAGGCCCAGAAAGGGGAATCTGTGGCTGTGAATCATTCTGCCTCTGAATTACTGCCTGGCCCTGAACTCCATGTACGGGGACAGCAGGGAAGCCAGATTCTAAGCAGAGATGTCTCTTCCCACAGGGAAACTGTCTGGAATTTCAGTGACCAACTGAGAGGCACTTGTAATCACCCAGGCTTTCAGTGAAGTCCCAGAAAGGCCAACCCAGAGTCAAGTCCGTGTCACAGCAAGGCACCGGGAAGCCAGACCAGCAGGGTCTCATGGCCCAGGTCATCGTATTCTAGCCATGGGGTCAAAGGACAAAGCTGAAACCAGGCCAGGAGGTGGACGTACAGCCTGGGTCCCTGTGAGGGTCCAGGTGCACCAAGGGCCCTGCCCTCACTCCAGAACCTTCTTTCCCTGAAGTATTCCTGGGCTTCGCTTCTCCCAGATGCGGTCTTTCTCTGAAACTCAGCCACTTTGCTCGTCCCTTTCCCAGGGTTTACTGAGTAAGCCCCTGTGCTGGCTGCTGCGTTTCCTCCAAATGGTTCCTTTCAGCTCCAAGCCTTCATTCTGGATCTTCCCTTCTGACAAGACAGCATCCCTCTTTGGCCCCTCAGTGCCACATCCTTAATGCAGCCTGAATCCTTGGCAAGGGCAGGGCCAGATGCCTTTATGTGTGGTTAAGGTGTAAGGGACATGGTTAACTGGCGACATGTATGAACCCCGGTCATGACAAGCGTGTCACAGAAAGGATGTGTTTTCCTCCTCCACTGGAAATTTGCCAAGACTGCTTTTCCCTCCCACATACACATCCTTCCCATTAAACAGCAATCAACTGGGGATCTTTCCACGAATTGTAACTCTCTATTTTGAAGATCTTTAGCTGCAGTGAGTACAAACTGGAGAGAGTCATTTTGAAGCTTTCTGAAATTCAGCATCTCTAATGACTTTTAAATGTTGTCTATATGGCTTCACTCTTAAGACTCCGAAAAATATGTGTTTCTGAGACAAACGAGTTGTTCATTAATTCAAATGTCTGTGCTTTGTTCACAGGAGACTGATTCAAAACACTATAAGACAAATGCTAACTATGAACTTAGCTCTGTGACCCTGGGCAAGCTACTTATTAGCTCTAAATTTCCATTTCTTCTATAAAAAGGGAGTTATAATGTCACATACATGATAGAGGCATTTGATAAACAACATATGGGAGCATTTAGCCCACAGCTGAATCAAAGGAATCAATAGAGTTAGCACAAGAAGGATCACAGGGATTTGAATCCACAGCCTGCTCAGAACTCTGTTACACCTTCTGTAGGACGAAAAGCCCTCTGCTAAACTGAGTGCTCAGGAAATACAATAGATCATGGTGACTGTGGTTCTGAACCAGATGCCATACCAGCAGGGACTTACAAATAAACCCCTAAATAAACAAACCAGTGCACAAAGATGGCAAAATGAACAAAAAATGTTTTAGAATAATGAATTATGATCCTTTTCTTTCCTTTTCCCTTAGTTTTATGAAGTTAAATAAATGAACACTTGAAGGAAACAGTTGTAGTTACAGCGTAAGTTATCAGTGTAAGTGGAACCAGATACAGGGATTCTGGGAGGGAGTAGGAGGCGTTCCCAGAGACAGGGACAGAACTGTGACACCCTACGTAGCCAGACTGAGATTTACAAAGATACATGCACCCCATCCTCATAGCCGCCCTATTCACAATAGCCAAGACATAGAAGCAACCTATGTGCCCATCGACATGAGAGGATAAGGAAGATGCAGTGTGTGTGTGTGCGCGTGTGTGTGTGTGCGTCTGTGTGTCTGTGTATCTATGTGTCTGTGTGTGTGTGTGTGTGTAATGGAATATTACTTAGTCATAAAAAAGAATGAAATCATGCCACTTGCAGCAACATGGACGGAACTAGACATGATCCTATTAAGTGAAGTAAGTCAGACAGAGAAAGACGAATCTCACATGCTATCACTTATATGTGGAATCTGAAGTCTGACACAAATGAGTTTATCTACAAAACAGCAACAGGCACAGACAGCAGACCCGTGGCTGCCAAGGGGAAGGGGGCAGGGGAGGGCAGATTGGGAGTTCAGGGTTAACAGATGTAAGCTATTATATAGAAAATGGATAAACAACAAGGTCCTACTGTATAACACAGGGATCTATATTCAGAGTCTTGCCATAACCTATAATGGAAGAGACTATACATACGTGTGTATCATGTGTGTGTGTGTGCTCAGTCACTTCAGCCATGGCCACCTCCCTGTGACCCTGTGGACTGTAGCCTACCAGGCTCCTGTGTCCGTGGGATTCTCCAGGCAAGAATACTGGAGTGGGTTGCCATGCCCTCCTCCAGGGGATCTTCCTGACCCAGGGATCATTCCTGCATCTCCTGCACTGCAGGCAGAATTTTTACCACTGAGCCACCTCGGAAGCCCCATATATGCATCACTTGTTGGCAAATAGAAGGGGAAAAAGTGAAAGATTTTATTTTCTTGGGCTCCAAAATCACTGCAGGTGGTAACTGCAGCCACGAAATTAAAAGATGCTTGCTCCTTGGAAGAAAAGCTATGACAAACCTAGACAGCATATTAAAAAGCAAAGACATCACTTTGCTGACAAAGGTCTACACAGTAAAAGCTATGGTTTTTCCAGCAGTCATGTATGGATGTGAGAGTTGGACCATAAAGAAGGCTGAGCCCCAAAGAACTGATGCTTTCAAATTGTGGTACTGTAAAGACTCTTGAGAGTCCCTTGGACTGCAAGGGGCTCCCCAAACCAGTCAATCCTAAAGGGAATCAATCCTGAATATTCATTGGAAGGATTGATGATGAAGCTGAAGCTCCAATACCTTGGCCACCTAATTCAAAGAGCCGACTCACTGAAAAAGACCCTGATGCTGGGAAGACTGAAGGCAGAAGAAGAGGGCAGCAGAGGATGAGATGGTTGAGTGGCATCACCAACTCAATGGACATGAGTTTGAGCAAACTCCAGGAGATAGTGAAGGACGTGGAAGCTTGGTGCGCTGCAGTCCATGGGGGTCACAGAGAGTCGGACATGACTTAGCAACTGAAGAACAACAATAACTGAGACACTTTGCTGTACGGCAGAGATTAACACAGCACTGTAAATCAACTACACTTCAATAAAATAATTTTTTAAAAAAGAATTCTGACACCCAAAAAGAACCTAAGAAATACCAGTGTTTGAGTAAAGTCCAGGACCATCATGATTTTAATAGGTGACTCCTTCTAGATAAATTAATATACAAAGCAATTTAAAAAAAAAAAGGTCTACTCACTTTTTTTGAAAGTTTGAGAAATATGCCAATTTGGAGATATTCAAGTCATAAAGAGTTAAACTGTTTCCCATTGTTTCACTGAGATGCTATGGATTAATAATTTTTTTAAATTTTAGCCTTCTTAAGGGTCAGAATCAATAGACCCTGAAACCTAGGAAGCCAATGGCACAGACCATGTCTTTTCCTGTCCCCAAATCCTGAAATGCTTCCTGTTTCTTGACTTACTCTGTGCTGGGTGGGCACTTTGCTGAGTGCCTCTCTGACACGGTTCTCATCACCCAGTCACAGTGATCATGGATGCTGGGGCCAGGATCTGGACTCACGCTGGTCCAGTCCCAACATGGGTGTCCTCATCCCCACCCCAGAGCATACACCTGCCGCTCAGTCTCACTTCCTGTTGTTGCCCGTCACCGACCCACCCCCCGAGCAGCATCCACATTTTCCTGCTGCTTTCATTTTGCTCCTGTTGCTCTCTCTGCAAAAATGCCCCCAATAAAACCATGGACGTTCACTCAACTTGTTGTGATGATAATTTCAAGATGTACATAAATCAAATCATTACGCTTCTACGGGGATATATGTCAGTTACAGCTCAATAAATGGGAAGACAGTCAATGCCCCTCCCCTGCCAAGTCTGTTGAAAGCCAATCTGCCCTCTATGTATTCAATCCTCAGAGGTCGCTTATCCCCTCTAGGAGGGAGATTTCTGGGCTCCTGCCCCACCCCTCCACCTCAGGTTCTCCCTGACTGTGCCCACAGCTGTTTTTCCACACCTGGTACACCTGGCACCTCTCTTAAAGAAATCAGAAGGGTATGTGGAGGGCTCATGGGGTTCTGGAAAGTGCCTGGGCTTTCCCACTGGAGGTGGAAACCTGTTCTGTTTCTTGCTGTCTATGTGATGCTGAGTAACCTCCTCAGAATCCCATCTGTAAAACAGATGCAATCTCTCCCACTCGGAAGGGCTCCCGTGAGGGTCGAATGGGATGAACCCATGAGCCCCCACTTCCTTCCCATTCCCCCCCCCCACTGACAGCCTGCCTACCTGTGCTTGGCCTGGAGGTAAGATGGTATTTCTCTTGCTGCCTGGTTAAGTTACATAAGACACACAGACGGACCATGGATTATTCATTATGTCTTTCCTGCCCAGGCCAATACATAGTAGGGCCTCTGACTACCCATCGAATTGGATGAAATGCACATCTCTTCCAGAACGTGGAACATCAGTCACATCACCCTCATGTATTCAGTCCAGATCTCATAACATACATCTTTAATGTAATAGGAATTATTCAGTTATTAACATTTAGAAACAGTCTTTGCAAAGAACTTCTAAATCTTTAGTAAGAGCTGTGTTTACATAAATATTTATTGAGTTTAAAGATTTCAGTGTATAGTATAAACACCACTTCCAGGCATCGTTCTTATTATGGATCAGAATAGACAGAATTTAGTTGCTCACATTCTGTTCTTAGTTACTAAGGATACATCACCCTGCCTGGGTATCTCTGGAACCGCCAGCAAATAGAAGCAAGTAAAGAAAGAACACAACTTCAGGATCCTCAGTTAACATTATCACTCGCCAGCCATGGGATGGGTCCATAAACTCATCTAAGCCTTTATTTCCCATTTTTAAAATGGGGATGGTTTGGGCACTGTTCTCACAGCATTGTTGTAAGAATCCAATTAAAAACTGAATACAAAACTGCTAACATGTCACAGATGCAATGTTACTAACGATCACTGGCACCAAACATAGCTCTGAGCTTCCTGGGTAACCAGTTTCAAATGATAACCACAACTTACGTGGTTTCTGAAGTTCAATAAGAGCAAGTTTTACAGTTCTTTGGAAAAGAAACTCTAAGACTGTGCTCAGGGGAATCTGCCATCTTGACACACACAGGAGACCAGCAATTTTCTAACAAATAGTGTGCTTTGGGTGGCTTTGGAAGGAACAGACCTTGTTCCTCAGAGTATTTCTCCCGGTGACTCCTGATGGCAGTTAAGGACACTGTGCTAGACTGTCACTCAGGGAAGGGGTTCCCAGGCAGCAGGATTTCCTGCTCCTTGCAATTCCTTCTGGGGCTTGAGAATGTTTCAGAATGATAAAACGGCTCCATTATCTATAGATCCTCCACACGGCAGAAAAGGGAGAGGAGGGAAGACAGAGGGAAAGAGAAAGGACCTCTCAAACACCTACTCAAAGGTCAAGGAATCTCGGGGATCTTTGATTTTCCAAAAATGTCTCATTTGACACACTAGAGAGAGATGAAAATTTTTACTAGAGCACAGCAGTTCACCAGGAGAAAAATGCTGAACTAAAATACTTCCTTGTTCCGAAGTTAATTATTAAGCCACAGTTGTTTTTTTTTAATCAATTAGCACAACCCTCATTTATCTAATGCTCAATATTTAGCAAATATTCATTGGACATCTATTACAGGCCTAAGGATATTATTATTGATAAAAGCATATAATAAAAATAATAGCAGGCATTTACTGAGTGCTTTCTATGAGTCAAGGGAAAATTCTGGATATTCATGGTAAAAAAAATTGGGTTAGGGTCTCAGCCACCGCCCTGGAGAATCAAAGACTTTCCTCTTCCCCCTACCAGGATTTAGGGAGCAGGGACCTGGTGTTCTCCCTGGGAAGGAACCAGGAGAGCACTGAAGGCTGGGAAGATGTGAAAGTGCATCTCTTGTCAAAGGGCGGTATGACCCTGTCTGCAAGATCAAAAATCCTGTAACAGGGAGAGGGGAAGACATTCAAGAAGGAAAGGCAAAGATGGACTGTCCCGGGAAAATGGAGATTCCAGGACTGACCCTACATCCTTGCAAAGAGCAGGTCTGCAGCTATTTCCTGCAAGTCATGCACCACAGTCTGGAATCTTCTGTCCTGCTCCTACAGATGCAAGCCATCCTCCTACACCATGCTTCCTAAACGCCCCCTCCCCCGTGCTCCGCAAGCATCCAAAGAACGCCCTGGATTGCAGGTCTGCCTCCTCACTGCCCCCACTTGGAAGAAAGCCGGGGTCGGTTCCCAGCACCCTCAGGATACACGTGGCCTCTTCACAAGTCTGTTCTCACCAGCCTCCCCAGGCTCTGCTCCCCTGAGTCCTTCTTGTCATCCTCAGACCCGGGTTGAAGAGCCATCCTCCGCCCACCAGCTCCTCACCTAGGGGCCAGCCAACCTCAGGCAGGGCTTCGCTGAAAGCGCCAAGACAGGAAAGCCCTGGCCAGTTCCTCTCGCGTCCACTCACCGTGATGTCCCTCTCTGATTGGTCAGCGTGAACGTGGTCAACATCAGTCTCCTCCATCACTTTCTTTGAGATAAGGGCTGTCAGCCTACTTTAATTGGTGGAATTCCCTTGTGAGCTCTGAGATCACCATGCACAGAATAGCAGAATACAAATTCTGCATCCCTGGGGTTTGAATGGGGTAGCGGAGGGTGGCCACTTTTCTGAAATCGAGTGATTTTTTTCTTTCAGTGACACATAGCTCAGTGCAATCTTTCACTTGTGTTGCAAAACACTCTGAATTTTAACGTTGAGGGTGCACAAGTGAAAATGATGGAGCTAAAAGGCCAGAGCTCTGCCTGCATCACTGGACCCACCTCCCCTTCACCACACACCACAACACACTCCAGGGAGCTGAAGCCTCCAGAGCAAGACTTGATGCCAAATTCAGTGAACCTGGCAAGTTGCACTGGGGATCTCAAGGAAAATGAATAGACTCCCTCTCTGAATGGGATCAAAGAAATCTAAGCAGAAAATACCAACAATGCTTTGTTTCCACACCAAACTCAGCCCCTGGGGAAATTACACTCAGATGATTTATGGAATGTGGGTCTTTAACTGCCGTACACTCTGCAGCACCGGCAAAGACAACAATAATGTATAATTGATTCCACTTGGGTCTCAGCGAGTCAATAAAGAACTTTGTTTATACATAATTTTGTTGGGCAAATCTCCCAGATGGTACTGAAATGTTGCATTTTTAAGATGTTGAGTTTGGTCCAGGAGGATCATAAATTATAAAGATAATGTGTCTTTTGTATCGTTACAGTCATCTAATTGTAATCACAATTATAGTCACTGTGAAATCTAACTACATTCTACTTCAGCATTACTCCCGACATTTTTTAAAGCTTCATTTATTTAAGAGCCAAAAGTCAAAATAAGGGTTCCAGAATCCCAGAGCTCCACCTGCTAACACAAGAGCAATTGTGCAAATTAAAACCTATCATGAAAATAAAATTTTAATATTTTCATAATAGGAATTAGCAGCAGTGCAAATATCAACTCTGACAGGTTTCAGGTTAACTTTCTCACTCTGTAGAAAGATGCTTTAGCTAGGTTCCTAGGAAACTAACACTCTATCTCTGCAATAATTTTATACTCCCTGAAACATGTAATTTGTGCTTTCATTAAAAATAAAATTATGCTTCTCTCTGCTGCATCACACAAAACTGCTTGAGCAGATTAGCACAATATTGGAAGGGTAGGTTTGTGATGGCGGGATTTAAAATATAAGGTCCCAGCTTAGGAAAAGCCTTTGGGGGCCCCTGGTGGGTGCATTTCAAAGAGCCTGGCTTGTGTCCCAGAGCAGCCGAGAGCACCCCAACCCGCCCCCACGTGACTCCCTCCCAAGGGAGCAACAGGGCCTGCATATTAAAACTCTGTGAACAAAGAAAGCAAGCAGTAGTTTCAAAAACAAGCACTTGGATGGAAAATTACCCAGGCAGAGGCCAAAGATGGCCGGCGTATAATTGAGCTGCTTCTCCTGAGAGCAACGTTGCATCACCTGCTCCAGGTGAGAGGCCTCGGGATTTAGGTATCAGTAGATGGTTAATGATTCTCTCAAGTCATGGCAGGAAGCCCAGCTGGCTGCTGAACAGACAGGAGGTTCAGGGCAGGGGAGGGGGACCTGGAATAAGATACTGGTGCTGCACATCTCTGGAGAAAGCAATGACACCCCACTCTAGTACTCTTGCCTGGAAAATCCCATGGATGGAGGAGCCTGGTAGGCTGCAAGTCAATGGGGTCACTAAGTCAGACATGACTGAGTGACTTCACTTTCATCTTTTGCTTTCATGCATTGGAGAAGGAAATGGCAACCTACTCCAGTGTTCTTGCCTGGAGAATCCCAGGGATGGGGGAGCCTGGCGGGCTGCCGTCTATGAGGTTGCACAGAGTCGGACACGGCTGAAGTGACTTAGCAATAGCAATAGCAGCACATCTCATACCTGAGTAAGCTTCCCAGTCACCAGAGAGGGCCGGGCTGGTAGCTGCAGTTCTAAGAGGTCTCTGGCTTCTGCATGTGGTCTGCAAACCACATGCACAAATCCACGGCACGAGATCCTGTGCTCTGTTCGGGGCAAGTGGTCCTTGCCTGGACCCAGAGCAGCACCTGGCACCTGTTATAAACAGACTTTCAGACCCACCCAGGACCTATTGATTCAGAATCCACAGCTTAACGAGATTCTCCAGGTGGTTTGCGCACACATTAAGTTTGAAAAGCACCGTAGTGCATGCTATTTAAGGCCCTTTTGCCTCCAGGATTCAGCTAATTCTGTGTCCACATGGTTCCAGCATGAATGTGTGTTGGGGGTGGAGTGGGGCTGAAGGAGCTCATGATTGGGGATGGAAAGGAGAGTGTGGTTCACTTTTAACCCTTGACTGAATTCCTCTTTCCCACACCCTCTGGCCCCCAAAACATACTGAGTAAAGTAAGGTTTTGCATCTACCCTCCTGGACAACCAGCTGATATAAATGCAAAGCACGTAAATCAGCCCTGAGCCAGCCATGCCCATCAGAGCAGCATAATGCCTGCTGCCCATCCTTGAGGGCCACCCTGGCCCTGTGTCTGAGAGCAGAGTGGCACCGTTCTGACCCCACATTCTCGCCATGGTGTGGTCTGGGCCAATAGATGCGTGTGGGCTGACCGAGGGCTGCCGGGTAAGGACGCATGGAGACACAGCCCCTGCTTGTGCTACAACACACCCCCGCCTCCACACCCCCTCAACCCCCAGGGCCAGCGCTATTCACAGGGCTCCCACCCCAGCTCTCCAAAGCCACAGCTCCTCTCCGGAAATGCCTGGGTTCTGAGCCTCAGCACCCCCCAAAACTGTCTGCTGGGTCCCAGCCTAGAGCAGGGATGGGCAAACGTTTCCTGCCAAGGGCCAGACAGTTAACACCTCAGACTCTGTGGGTCACACAGACTCAGTTGTGCAGCCACACTACTCAGCTGATGCTGTTTGCAATCAGCCAGAGACCATACCTAAGCTGCAAGCCAAGATCCAACAAAACTTTATTTATGGACACTGACATCTGAATTTCATATAATTTTTAATGTATTACAAAATATGATTCCTCTTTTGCATTTACTTTAACCATTTAAAAATGCAAAAGTTCTTATCTCAAGAACCATACAAAAAACAGGAAGTAGGCAGTGACTGGATCTGGACCACAGTCTGACCTCATCTAAAAATCAAGTGCAAGGGTAAGGTCAAGTCCTGGCTGCATATCTGACTAGCTGTGTGGCCCTAGCAAACCGAGGGCTACTGTCCCAGCAACAGGAGATGACACAGACTGCGGCCTTCAGTGAGTGAGCAGTAAATGGTGACCGTTGCTAATGTTGTCATGCTCTAGAAAAAGTCAGTGGATACAGGAAAGACCAAAATGCTTCAGTCAGGACCAGACTTTGTTTGATAAACACCTAAGGGAATAAGAACTCTTTAGAGGAAAGGGACGGTCTCTCTATGGAGCCTCAATCTGAAGGAGCTCTGTGGACACTGAGGTGTCCACACGGAGTCACCAGGAGGATGCAATGAAGCATTTGACATTTGACACGGGCAAAGACAGCATAGGAACAGGCAGGGGTGAGGTAAGTGCAGAGAGGGGTGCTCAGGCGAACAGAACAAGCCCCCGTCAACCTGACCCACAGGAGAGGGAGCCAAGGGGTCCCTAAAAAGGCTGGAGCTGGGAGTCTGGCTCTTCTGTTTGTGAGCCCCAGGACAAGCCAGAAATTCAGCCTGTTTGAGCCCTTGCCTTCATCCTCTATCATATATTTGTTCATCAGTTTGGCAAATATTTACTGAATACCTACTGTGTGCCAGGCACTGAGCTAAGTGCTGCAGACATATGTGTAATATAGTTTAAAAACCCTGATGATGGATCAATAGCTAGGTAAATGATAGATGGATAGATACATGACGGGTGGATGGGTTGATAAACAGATAAATACTAACAGCTACCATCAGCAACTGTCTCAGCTCAGGAGAATAACCTGGTCAGCTTCTGGGGTTGTGCACAGCGAGACCAAAGGCCTCAGGTCAGCCTGCAGAAGGACTCCCCAGGTGCCTGCTGTCAGGTGTCAGGAGTGACAGAACTCTGGCCAGATGGACAACAGATTGATTGACACAAGAAGGGGTGCTGTATTTGCCGGACTGTCCAAGTTTTCCAAAGAAACTCAAAACTGTGGCAGTGCACCCAATGGCAAATATTGCCCTCTAGCTGGAAAACTCCCAAAGGCTGTTGTCCAAATAAAGCACACCTGTGAGCTGAACACGTCTGGCCCATAGGCCACCCATCTGTGACCTCTGACTTAGAAAAAGAGTCAGCAAGACAAAGAAATTGCTAACTCACACTGAAGGAAGGGAGCAGAATGCAGAGCAGACTGTGGGCGACTTGGGGGAGGGAGGCTAATGGGGTGTGTCCGGGGCATTGTGCCCAGTGGGCTCTGAAGGACAAAAATGTCTCATCTCAACACTGCCTTATTGTGACACCAACTCCCTCATCCTGGCCAGACTTAAGCGATCTGCCTGGAGCAAGTGGTACAGGAAGAGATGCTTGTGCTTAGGGGCAGGGGGCGCTGAGGACCACCTCTGGAGAAGGATGCCAGTGGCAGGGTGGTGACCAGCAAGGGCAGGACCCCCAAAGCCACTTGACTGACCATGAAAACTAAAACCCCTCAGGATCACAGAAAGAGCTTACACATGAAAGAGGGGGATGGGGCCCACCTGAAAGGCCAGGGTCCCCCAGCCTATGACTGTTTAGACAGAGGAGGACAACGCCTGACCTTCAAGGGGTCTGCTGCAGACACGCACACCCTCACAGCACTGGGGAAGGGGGAATGATTCTCATCTACCCACAAAGAAAGCAAGGAACAGACAGTGTGACACTGTGTCCAAAATCTCACAGAAGGAGCCCCCCAGAACCTACCCAGGACTGTCTGATGTTATCGTCACAGCCCAGCTCAGTCTGGAGAAGAAGACACTGTGCCTGGTTCCCCACAGGGTACCTAAGAGTGGAGAAAGTCCATGGGCTCCACAGGACAGAGCGGGTCCCACACATGCTCCATCCTTCTCATTGGACTGTTTGCCCAGGAGATGCTGAGGACCCAGGGGAGGATGGAGCTGGAGTCTGACTATGAGGCTGAAGCCCAGCGTCCCACCTTCATCTGCTGTGTTTCTGTCTTCTAGCCTCTCAGTTTCCTAATCTGTGAAATGGGAATAATGATAGCAGTTTGTTACCTTGAGAGCTTCATCATGGAAAACTGTGTGATTAACAGTATGAAAGGCCATGTAAGATGCTCTGGCGTCTGCTGGGTTGGGTTTTGCTGTTGTCGTTGTTGCCATGGGGATCTGTGTGGTTTCACACACACCTCAGTCATCAAGGAAGGAAGCCCTGACTCCCAACCACAAAATATCTCCTGGAGCCGGACTCTGTGTCTACGGCGTGATCTCACACCATCAGTCGCTCCCTCAGGGACTCCTCTTCAGATCCACCCGTGTCACTAGGGCTGTGGTGACCCCAACGTGGGGCAGGGTCTCGGGGTCAAGAGAGCTGGAGTCCATCGAGGGTTCAGGCACCCACCACTGGGTCTCTCAGGGCTTCCGCCTCTGCAAACTCTCTGTCTTCATCCAGCTCTCCTCCAGGTGGGCCTCCACTCTCTCCTGACCAATGACCTGCACCCTCTCCATCAGGTCCTCCTGGCCAGTGTGCCAATGCATCACGGCCTATTAGAGCCCAGACAGGACTCTTGTCTTTATCACAACCTCAGGGGCACATCCACTATATGGGAGGCCAGGGGCCCTTGGCGTCTGAATCCAGTCACTATGGGTGGAATTTCGCCTGGAGGCCTAAAGGGTCACTGGGCTTGTTCTCTGCTCACAGTCTGCTTATATGTAGGGCTGGGCCCATGACCATTTTTTTGCTAGATTCATTCTGTTACTGAGCTTAGGCTCCTCTGCTTGGTGCTTGCCGAGCCAAATGTCATCAGGAGACACCTTGTTGGAACAAGGAATAATGACTCTCATCGGAAAGCAAGCGGACCAAGAAGATGGCCGACCAGCTTCTCCGAAAAATCATCTTCCTTCAGTCTGTAGGGCTCCTTTCATATATAGAAGGGGAGGGGGCGGGGCCTACTGTGGCATCAGCCAATGGCTGAGCGGGACCACTAACGGTCGCTGGCTGACAGTTTCCCGCTAAAAGTCCCTTGCTTGGGGGAGGAGCCCACCGCAGCGCCAAGCAATAGCTGAGCGGGACTTAGAGCTCATACCTGCCTGTTACACCCTGAGTAGAAAGGTGAGACCCCGGGCAGCAGAGGGTCTGAAGAAGTACTGGCCACTCTAGCATCCTTATTCTCCAGCTCTCTGTGGAGCGAGGCGCGCAGGCGGCAGAGACCGCGATGGCAGCGAGGAGGCAGTTGACCGCCCATTCACTTCAGTTCAGTTCAGTTCAGTCGCTCAGTCCTGTCCGGCTCTTTGCGACGCCATGGACTGCAGCACGCCAGGCCTCCCTGTCCATCACCAACTCCCGGAGTTTACTCAAACTCATGTCTGTAGAGTCAGTGATGCCATCCAACCCTCTCATCCTCGTCGTCCCCTTCTCCCGCCTTCAATCTTTCCCAACATCAGGGTCTTTTCAAATGAGTCAGTTCTTCACATCAGGTGACCAAAGTATTGAAGTTTCAGCTTCAGCATCAGTCCTTCTGACCGCTCCATTACTGGGATCCATGTCTGAGGCAGTGGGTGACCCCGCCTCTGGCTTCACCTGTCGGTTTATGACCGCTGTGATGGCCAGGGAGCTGGTGTCCTGGAGCGGAGCTCCCTGCTGCCCACTTGTGCAATGGGTGGGCTAGGCATGGCTGCAGGCAGGAGAGGACTGGCACCAGGGAGGAAGGCGGGAAGGGTCCATCGAACTTTGGGTTCAGGCTAGGGAGGCTGCTGTTGCCATTCTGACTTTGAGCAGGAGTCCCACCTACACACAGAGACTCTTACCATGACAATGTCACCTGTGCTAATGGTAAGCACACCTAATTTTTAAATTAATTAATTTTTTATGAAGGATAATTGTTTTACAGAATTTTCCAGTTTTCTGTCAAACCTCAACATGAATCAGCCGTAGGTATACATGTATCCCCTCTCTTTCAAATCTCCCTCCCATCTCCCTCCCCACCCCACCCCTCTAGGTTGATACAGAGCCCCTGTTTGAGTTTCCTGAGCCCTACAGCAAATTCCTATTGGCTATCTATTTTACGTATGGTAATATAAGTTTCTGTGTTACTCTTTCCATACATCTCACCCTCTCCCCCCTTCTCCCCATGTCCATCTCTATGTAAGCACACATATTTTTTTAATCTTCTGACTTGATGTTCACCCAAGTAGGTCCATGGGTGTGTACTGCATGGCGTACTACAATCCTATCCATACCATGCCAGGTCCTAGACATCAAAGTGGTGGCTATGCTAGGCCCAGTGACCCTACTGTTGGAAATTTCTCTTAAGTTCCAACCAGTGGGTACAGGAGACACTGAAAGAGCATGGTTTCCTGGGCCCCATCCTCAGCCTGTTGACAGCCTGTCACACCACGGCCAGCTAAGCTACATGCGTGCGCAGGCCGCGGCCACAGACATGAAAATAATAGGCATCTGCCTTCATGGCTCTAAAAGCATCATTCTCAGTATCCATATGCGTAGTGCACGTGCCATAGTTAGGAAATCACTGCCTACACCAGAGTGTATGCTTGCATCAAGTATACTTTCCACTTCCATGAATTTTGTAATTTAATAAAACACAATGTTGCTTGGTATGATCCATCCGTCAAATACCAAAGGAAGAGACATTACTGCTTGATGTTAAATACAGTTTTGAAATGTGCCACCTGGATGCCGCCATCCCCCGAGCCCTTTAAACCATATTCTCTTGGAAACGTCATGACATGTGAGCTGAACATGGTGTCTTTTTTCCCCCGTTGTAAATGAGCATTTTATGTCCTTCAAAAAATCAAAAGGATATTTTTACTGTTATGATTTTATTATGCTTCTTTATAGTGTCATTTGCTTTCGTGAAGTTAAAGAAAGCACTGACGTGGAAACCAGTAACAAATAGGGCACACTGAAATCAAGCTCCAGAGTTAAAAGTTTCCATTCATTTGATTGGGGAGAAAAGCATGTGTTTGTTTGGGTACCTGATTATTAGGAAAGGAGAGGTTCATTTGTCTAAGTTAATATCCCTTAACCAAGTTAGGAATTAGCATACATCTCTTTAATTACACCTGCTGTGACAGCCTCATGCATCAGCCACTCAGGCAGGATGGGAGGGGGTGTCCTGACCACCTGCCCCCCTCACACACTACTTGTTGCTGGAAGGGCACCAAGGCCCCCCAGGAAGCTCCAGCCACCCCTTCCCCATCACCAGCTTGAAAGCCCACATGGCCCTGAGTGACCACCCTCCAACAGTGTGCTTGGCCAGTGAACCCTCAGAGCTGTGTGATGCTTGGTGCATGGATGTGCACAGTACTTATTGAACGACCAAATGACGGAATGAATAAATGACAACTTAAAAAGTGCACTTAAGCCCTCCCACATCACGAGGCATGCAGGCTAACATTTGATCCCCAAAGCCAAGTGTTAATCAGCTGCATGGAAACCTTTGTGGCTCCAGTGACTGCTCCCCCTGGAGGTTGAGAAGGGAAGGACCCCTCCTGCTGTGGGGTTTGTGTTAATTTCTAAACCCATCATCTGGCGGTTTTGCTCATTCATTTGCTTCTTATCACTGAAAACAAATGATCTGGAGCTTAAATGCCTGACGATCGAGAAATGGTTGAGGAAATAATAGAATTGTAGTGCATTCACTTGCTATTTAAAACGATGTTTATCCAGGACTTACAATAACATTAGAATTCCTTATGATCTAATATTAACAGGAAATTAGTCTGTGCCATATAAAGTTATATTAAGACTATTGTGGTGCATGCATTTTTTAAAAAAATAAAAGAATTCTAATACAAGACCGGAAGAAAACAGCAAGACTGTTAACTGTCTTTGGGTGATGAGTTTGTGGCACTCAATTCTCCTTTCTGCTTCTTGGTGCTTGCTAGGTTTTCTGTAGCCACTGTTACTGTATAAAGAAATTGTAACGCTTTTTTTCTGAGAGGAGGTGATCTATAGTCACCTCTCTGCCTGCAGCTGGCTGTGATTGCTATTTTTGGTTTTCCTGAAGAGGGGGTTCTCAGGACACCTCATGTTCTGGAGGCTTTTCCATACCCGGAGGGCTGTGGGGTGTGGGCTGAGAGAAGTGCGGGCCCCCACCTTCTGAAGCTGCCCCTTTCTAGTGATTGAGGGCTGAGTTAGTCTGCAGATAAGAGGATCAGTGGAGGACTGGGGTCAGAAGCCCTGCCCTGCTTTTCCCATTAGTTATTCATGCCTTTACACTGCGCTGCCTCTCCTGGTACATTTCCAAGGCATTGTATAACACAATCAATAACTAATTTATTTACCATCAGACTTTCCTGATGGTCCAGTGGTTAGGACTCTGCGCTTCCACTTCAGGGGGCACTGGTTCAGTCCCTGGTAGGGAAAGTAATATTGGGCTTCCCTGGGAGCTCAGCTGGTAAAGAAGGCAGGAGACCCCGGTTCGATTCCTGGGTCAGGAAGATCGGCTGAAGAAGGGATAGGCTACCCACTCCAGTATTCTTGGGCTTCCCTGATGGCTCAGCTGGTAAAGAATCTGCCTGCAATGTGGGAGACCTCGGTTCAATCCCTGGGTTGGTAAGATCCCCTGGAGAAGGGAAGCCACCCACTCCAGTATTCTGGCCTGGAGAATTCCATGGACTGTATAGTCCATGGAGTCACAAAGAGTTGTACAAGACTGAGCGACTTTTGGGGCTTCCCTTGTAGCTCAGCTGGTAAAGAATCCACGTGTAATGCAGGAGACCCCGATTCAATTCTTGGGTCAGAAAGTTCCCCTGGAGAAGGGATAGGCTACCCACTCCAGTATTCTTGGGCTTCCCTGGTGGCTCAGATGGTAAAGAATCTGCCTACAATGCAGGAGACCAGGGTTCAATCCCTGGGTTGGAAAGATCCCCTGGAGGAGGGCATGGCAACCCACTCCAGTATTCTTGCCTAGAGAATCCCCATGGACAGAGGAGCCTGGTGAGCTACAGTCCATGGGGTCACAAAGAAACAGACACGACTGAGTGACTAAGCACAGTACAAGAAATAGTTACATGCTATTTTTCATCTTGTTGAAATGCAGCTTGAGCTAAACCCATGACTGACACTGGTTTTCAGCTCTGGTTGGGGCTCCTGGGATGAAACGGTCAGGGCAAGGGGATGAGGAGGGTTTATGGGTACTCCTGGTAGAGAAGAGAGAGGAAGGGAGTCAGACAGGAACTCCTAAATGCTGCTCCAGAGCAAAGCTACTGGGGTCAGAGGGGAGTGGCCGTTCTGTGTTCCTGCAAGGAAATTTCACAGCATACACAGTGAGAATATTCACTCTAGGGGTTCTGGTAACCAGTGTGTGTAGGGAGGATTTCCCAAGGGTCCTTGGAAGTCCTGTGATAGCCAGAGAGACCCAATCAGTGTGGCCATTACTGCTAATGTTGCCCCACGTGGACATACCTCTGGATTGTATGCTCAGGGTAAACCAGCCTATATTCATATATTAATACTTTCTATAATGTTTCATTTCTAAAGAAAAATTTTGAAGGTTTTATTTAACAATGTCTAACACATTGCTGTCATGGGGACCAAAATCCCTTTTTAAATTGCTTATTGAAACATTAGTCATTTGAGTTCACAAAGATAGGATAAAATATTTTTATCACAGTACCATTTAGTTATAGAAGCACTTGCAATTCATCTCCCCCGAGCTCTCAGGGCACATTTCTTTTGATTTGTCAGTATTTCTGAAATCCAGTGATGAAACTTGCTAGAAAGGGGGCAGGCACAAAGGACATGGGGATGGACACGGGTGGGGAGGTGAGGGTGGGGTGGACTGGGAGCATAAGTTTGACGTATATACACCACTGTATATGCACAAAATAGACAGTTAGTAGGAACCTGCTGTATGGCACAGGGAGTTCAGCTCAGGGCTTTGTGATGACCTGGACAAGTCAGGCGGGGAGGGGAGGGAGGTCCAGGGGAAAGGGGATAGCCGTGTACATGTCGCTGATCCACTTCGTTATATGGGCTTCCCACGTGGTGCTAGTGGTAAAGCACATGCCTGCCAATGGAGGAGACGTAAGAGACACGGGTTTGGTCTCTGGGTCAGGAAGATCCCCTGGAGGAGGGCATGGCAGCTCACTGCAGTCTTCTTGCCTGGAGGATCCCATGGACAGAGGAGCCTGGGTGGCTCCTCTCCGTGGGGTCGCAAAGAGTCAGACACGAATGAATCGACTTAGCACGCATGCACAACACTGTAAAGCAATTATATGCCAATAAACAAAATTTTAAAAAAAAGAGAAAAAAACTGGGCAAGTGAATAATGCTCACAGCCTGGGTTCCCTTTGAGGTCTCCTCAACCCTCAGCCATCCTGCACACAAAACACCAACAGCGCCTCCTCTCATGCCCCAGATGGTGCCATGAATGCTGCGTCCCCTGAAAGTCAGGTTCTCTCTCTTCTTCTCCAGTTGTCTGCCTCTCCACAGGCTTCCAGGTAGATCCACCACGTCATCACCCCTCTCCTGGCCCCTCTATGGGCCAGTTTTGGGGAAGAGGAGAGGAAGGGCAAAACACATGTTCAGGAAACAGGTGTGGTCATCAGGTCGGGGCATAAAAGGTAGAAGGGTGAGACTGTGAGATCCTTCAAGAAAGATAGAAACGGAACCCTTTGGCACACCCTTGAATGCAATGCCAAGGCACTTATCATTCATTCTGCACATACAAGGGAGCCATTGATGGTTTAGAAACAAAGGAGCGATGTGATCAAAGATTTGGTCTTGGAAAGTCCCGCAGGAAATGATTGGGGCTAGAAAACCCGCCCACCCTCCAGCTGGAGAGGCCTAGCTGCCCCGTTTGCCACCCCTCCTCGTTCTTTCCATTCACTGTTAATGAAGACATCATTCTACCCGCCACTGTGGCTTCTCTGTACTCATGAGTCTCACCTTCCTGCTGGCCTGGCAGCATCTTGCAGGCAGCTTTATGCCTTAGGTACCTCCCTGACCAGCACACGGGGCAGCCATTGGTACCACCCTTGCCGCCTGCCTCACTGCCTGATTTCAAACCTGTGCTATTTTGAAGGAGATTCAGGGCAAGTTGGTGGTGGTAAAGAAACTAGATGGAAGCGTGGATAAATAAAAGAATGAATGAGGACTTGAGGGAATCCCAGCTTTCATAGTCCAATGGCCCCTGCTTCTGCTGCAGCCCACAGGGCCCAGAGCTGGCTGTGCCCCCTTGGAAACCTCTGGGCATCAAAGACTGAATGAGGAGAAGACTCCTTCCTATCCTCTGTCACTCGGTGCCACATGGTCCCACCTCACACATCCGGGTTCCAGCTGTCCCCACTGTTCCCTGAAACCCTCTTCATCTTCCTTATCACATTTCTAAAGGATAGAGACTATGCTAGCTTTTGTGAAGATCTTTAGAACAGAAGGGTTGGGATTTCCCTGGTGGTCCAGTAGCTGAGACCCTGCACTCCCAATGCAGGGTCTCTGGGTTTGATCCTGGTTAAGGAACTGGATCCCACATGCCACAACTAAGAATTTGCATGCCACGACTAAAGATCCCTCGTGCCACAATAAAGATGGAAGATCCTGAGTCCCACAACTAAAACAAATAAACAAGTATTAAAAAAAAAAAAAGCAGAACAGAAAGGTTACTCCCTGGTCATGTCAAACCTCCTTGACCACCCATCTTCAGCCTCTCCTTCAGAAATATAGAAACCCTCCTTTTTTAGGTGATTAACCTGGAATCTGCCAAGATACCTGGTTCTCTTCCAGCTAAACCTGTATATTGTGATCTACCCCAGATCCAGCACCCAGGAATTTTGTTCTGACCACTATACCTTTTCCAGTTGTACTGGACCCCTGGGAAAGACAGCAATTTTAAAGGTTGCACTTCCATACAAATATTATTGAAGAAACTAGACTGTGAAGAAATACAATGTGTATTGGAATGATATATAAATACAGGGCCTTCAAGTCATGTCTATTTTTTTAAATAGCCTGTACCCCCAGGATCTTTATAATATAGAAAAATATACAGTTTGGAAAGCTGTAATAACTTTAACTACAGCATAAAGGAAGGTAATACGTAGCATGATTGGCTTGCCATTATGTTATTTCTGCTGTATAGATACAAAATTTTGGAATCAGATGTTTTATGGGAAATCATTACAATTCTGAATATGTGACTGAACTTTTCCTAAATATATCAAAAATGGAACAGCTTGTGAGCATACATAATTGAAAACAAAGTTTATGAGGCGGTAGATGTCTACCAATATCAACAGAAATTTAACAGAACTGCATAAAATTTTGTGTTTCGTCTATTACACTCAGATGCTTCCCTGCGTGGATCCACTCACTGTTCCTGTAGAGGATGGTGCTGAGCCCATTCACAGATGGATGTGGTAATTTGATGAGAGGGTCTGTGGGGTTTGAGACTAATGGGGCAACCACGTACAGTTGTGCAGGCTGTGCATCGAACAGCTACAGGACATCCCTTTGCCATAGAGAATAATGTGAAAGGCATCCCCTGGAGTTCATAGCACACAACCCAAGCAGCATAAGGCATTCTTTTTGAGCCATCACCTTGAGGGAGAAGCAGAATCCACCTGTAATCCTTTAAAGAACACTACCAAAAAGGGAAACCCAAGCCTCACGTACCGTTGATGCGAATTCAGATTGGGGCAGCCATTACAGAAAACAGTATGAAGGCCTCTCAAAGAATTAAAAATAGCATGTCTCATTTATACATGGAATCTTTAAAAAAAAAAAAAAAAGCTTATTATAGATTCAGAGAACAGAATGGTAGTTGCCCGAAAGTGAAAGTCACTCAGTTGTTTCCAACTCTTTGTGACCCCATGGACTGTACAGCCCATGGAATTCTCCAGGCCAGAATACTGGAGTGGATAGCCTTTCCCTTCTCCAGGGCATCTTCCCAACCCAGGGACTGAACCCAGGTCTCCTGCACTGCAGGCAGATTCTTTACCAGCTGCAGGTTCTTCCCTGAGCCGTAAGGAAAGCCCAAGAGGTTAGGGGTGAAATGGGTAAAGGGAATAAAAAAGGTACGTACTTCCAGGTATTAAAAGAAAAAATAAACTTCCCTAGCAATTATAATTACCTACAATTCAATTATTCATTCACTCATTCATGTTGCTGCTGCTAAGTCACTTCAGTCGTGTCCGACTCTGTGTGACCCCATAGACAGCAGCCCAGCAGGTTCCCCCGTCCCTGGGATTTTCCAGCAAGAACACTGGAGTGGGTTGCCATTTCCTTCTCCAATGCATGAAAGTGAAAAGTGAAAGTGAAGTTGCTCAGTGGTGTCCGACCCTCAGCGACCCCATGGACTATAGCCTTCCAGACTCCTCCATCCATGGGATTTTCCAGGCAAGAGTACTGGAGTGGGGTGCCATTGCCTTATCCAACTCATTCATGTACTCACTTGTTTTTCACTCAGCTTTTAAAGTGAGTAGCTCAGCTGGTAAAGAATCCACCTGCAATGCGGGAGACCTGGGTTTGGGAAGACTCCCTGGAGAGAGGAACTCCAGTATTCTGGCTTGGAGAAGTCCATGGACTGTATAGTCCATGGGGCTACAAAGAGCTGGACACGAATGAGTGACTTTCACTCACTTGAAAGTTGTGAATTCTCCCCTTAGAACCATCTCAGGGGGTGCCTGTGGATGCCTGCATCATGGAGAGAACTGAACTTCTGGGTCTGCTCTCACCTGAGACCCGTGATGTCACCAGCAAGCTGGATGCTCTTCCTCCCATATTCCTGCTCCTGGGTGCGTCTTTCTTAGACCCTAGGGTTTGTGGGTCAGAACTCATGCATCCTTCTGACTAGCAACTGGGATGGTTGCTTTGGCCATTTGAGGATTTGCATCTGAGAAAAGCTTCAGCCATGTCCTCCTCTGTCCTGTACGGTGGGCTCCCAAGGCTACCCAGCAGAAAGCTAAATGGCTTCTCTGGTGGCACGGTGGCTAGGAAGCTGCCACCAGTGCAAGGGACACGGGTTCGATTCCTGGTCTGAAAACAGTCTACATGCGACTAAGCCCATGCACTGGAGCTGCTGAAGCCTGCGCGTTCTAGGGCCCGAGAGCCACGGGTGATGAGCCCCTGCCTGGGCTGCAGCTGCTGAAGCCTGTGCTCCGCAACAAGGGAAGCCACACTATGATGAGAAGCTCATGCGTCACAACGAGAGGAGCCCTCACCGTCCACAACTAGAGAAGAGCCTGTGTCCGGCAAAGAAGACCCAGTGCAGCCAAAAATTAAGTAATTAAGCAGTAGGTACACGGCAAAAAAAATAAAGCAGAACAAAAAGAGTTGCCCTGGTCATTGACCTAGAACTACTCTATGAAACATGCTCTCATTTTAGGTCCAGCAAAAACAATTGCAAGCCAACAAATGATTTAGATCTGACAAAAAATACCTCATCAATAAAACAGATGTGAGAAACACCTGCTATGACTTTTGAAAATGTCCAGTCGGGCACCGATAGATTGCAGGGCCACCAACCTTTGCCATACTTACAGCACCCTCAAGGATCCCTGCTCTGGAGCTGGGTTCATTTCATCCTGGAAGTCCCTTTGCTGATACTTTCCTGCCTAATGAGTATTTAACACCATCCCACACATCAACACACACTGAGTAATTACAAGGAATGGAAGTCTCTTTTAGAGAAGAGAAAGTCAGATAATTCAGGACATGGAAAACAAGACCTGAGAGGGAAAAAAATTGATGGAATTAAGATTGTTTAACCCAGAGGAAAAAAAGACTGCTTGATGGGTCACTAATTCCAGCAAGTTGATTGAAAGTTATTTCACATAGGATACTGGCCATCTGGTTTCCCTTTCCTGAGCACAGAGGGGAAATGATTTTCAATTGCATCAGGAAGAGTTAAGGCTGGAAAATAAGGAAGACTTTCCAGATGCTTAGAGTTATTGAATACTGAGTGCTGAGAGGGCCACAGCATCACCTTTTTGGAAATGGTTCAGAGGATGACAAATTCTGTCCATCCAGGCCTTTTTAGGAGCAGCCTGAGTGGAGGACATAATAAGATGAGTAAAATGATCGCTTTGAAAAGCCTTCCTGCCTTATTTGTTGTACTAAAAGTGCCTCTTACAGAAGCATGGGGTTCCTAGGTGGCACTAGTGACAAAGAATCCGCCTGCTAATGGAGGAGACAGAAGAGACAGTGGTTCATCCCTGGGTTGGGAAGAGCTCCTAGAGGAGGAAATGGCAGCGCACTCCAGTTTTCTTGCCTGGGAAACCCCACAGACAGAAGAGCCTGGTGGGCTACAGTCCATGGGGCCACAAAGAGTCGGACACGACTGAGTGACCGGGTGCAGAGAAGCGCATGCAATTTCTAGGCTTCCAAAATACTTTCACTATCTCGTTTACGTAGACCTTTCCTAGAGGCAGAAAAGGGGAGTCACCTGGTTCTTGCCTCGCCTCTGCAAGGTGCTGGGATCTCTAGCCCCAGTTTCCCATCTGGAGCTGCCCTCGTGGAGGTAAATATGTTGGTGAGCAGCTTGCTATGTGCATCAGCTGTTGCTTCCATTCTGCTGGCTTCCCAGCCCCTGTGTCTGGAAGTGGAATCTACTTCCCTAGTTGCAGGGAAGGGCCCCCAACCAAGGTGGCAGTTGGCTGTCTTCTGTCCACTGTGAGTGGTCCTGGGCTGGGTGTGTAACCCAAGGTGGGTCCATCAGAACCTTTCCTGGAGTGCATTACCCACAGGTATCAGGGAAAGGCCTTGATTTCCTTGCTGGAAGCAAGTAGGCTAAATGGAAGTTCCTGACTGCCTAATGCCAAGTCTCCACTATCTGGAGAAAGCTGGTTTTTGTTTTTTGTTTTAAACAAACAAAACAAAACAAAACCAAAAAAACCCTGCGAGAGGCTTAAAGGACAGAGAGAAAACTCTCCAGGCCTACAAGTCAGCCCAGAAGTCAGTCCTCACCACCCTGATATTTTCCCTTGGGTTTTATGAATCGACAGAGTACTTTTTTCCCCTTAAGCTCATCTGAGTTCCGTTTCTATCATTTGCAACCCCAGCCCTAGTGATCATGGGGTGGAATGAAGTCCCAAGGATATGGGACTGCAAGAGCCAGAAGATGGGGCAGAAACTCTTCTGCATTAGTAAAATCTAATAGTAAGATTTATTCACACCTTAGGGAAGATAAGAGAGAAAGGGGACAGAGAAAGGCCGGAGAGTGAAGCCACCACACCGGCTGATTCTGCAGAAGCTCCGAACGTGCCTTACGAGCAGTGGTACAAAGGCTTCCCTGGCGGTCCAGTGATCAAGACTCCACGCTCCCAAAGCAGAGCACCTGGGTTCAATCTGTGGCCAGGGAACTGGCCCACACGCGGCAGCTAGGACCCCGAGCAGTCAAGTAAATAAAAAATAAGAAAGAAATAAACAAAAATCTCAAATCACTCTAAAAAAAAAAAAAAAGAAAAGAACAGCAGTACAGAAGGTGGGGTTTTCGAATGCTTGCTGCATCGTGGGCAAAGGGACTGCTTCCTGTGACTGTAAATATCGGGGAAAGTTCTTCCACATGGAAGCAGGCTATATTCAAGGCAGTTGGAACAAGGTGATGAACCCTGAGTTCACAGGTGGACTCACCATCATGCAGACACAAGGAATCATCACAAGAGGCAGGGCACAGATGGAGAATCTTCCAAGGAGGGAATCAAGAATCCTGGTCTGACCCCTCGTGGGAAGCTCAGCCGTTTGCGGAAACTGACGGATTGATTTTCTGATTTCCACGCAGCCCAGAATGGGTAGTTGAGCCATTGTTACTTAGATGGTGTGGGGCCTGGCGATCCCAGAAGACGCCCGGGGTAACAAAGAACAAGACTTGTTATCAGAGATGACATTAGAACGTGGACCAGATAACTTCCTCAAGTGTTATAGTGTATTCTGCACTAAGGAAGTGTGGGTGTGGGGATGGGTGTGTATGCAAGTCACTAAATTGTTTTCCTTTGATGAAATCACATTACACAGTGAGCCCGGACCCACACATGAGCACCTCCTCACAACAGGTAAGCCAGGCCCTCTCCCATTTTTCGTGGGGCATTTCGTAGCCAAAGGACACGCAGCCAGAGAGGAAGTTTCCTCCATGTTTCCCGTGGAGCTGAGCAGGAATCAGCGTGAAACAGAAACTGGACAGGACAGCATCAGTAAGCCAAGGCGATCATCGCACCTAAATTGCAGAATGGAAAAAGGCAGCTTTTCGAGTGAAATTGATCTGGGCAGAAATTGCCAAGAACACTACTTTAAGCAATAATCTACCTTAAAAAAAAATAAACTATCTAAGCTTATTCTGAAATGACATTACCATTACATTTTAACAAAGAAGATTTAATGGGAGAGAAGCTAAACTTCCATTAAGTCGCTTCGAACACCCCCGATTCATATTTACTAATAATAATGATTTCCAAAAGCTCATTTCTGTGACTCAGAGCAAGCGGCCCAGCAGGCAGATGCCGTGCATGGAGTAATCTCCATGAATAATTGCCTGTCAGCGTGGCATACTAAAGAGAAACAGCAAGATTACAAGACAGCGTCTTGGTCTGCTGTTTAACTTGAAGATACAAAGCAGAACACTAGGCTTAAGGAAAATGCTTTCTAACTTTCAAGTTTACATGAAATTTGGGAATTTTAACCCCTAGGGAAGGGATTGGAAGCATCAATAGATGCTCTGAAAATGTGCACCACATTTTTTTGTATGTCTGTATTAACATGCCTTTTTTAGGAAAGAGGATTCAGAGGGGATACTGCCCCAAAACATTTAAGAATCACTGAATACATGTACTTTGACTGATGCCATCCAATAGAACTTCTAGAATGATGGAGCTATTTTGTCTCTGCACCATCCAAAATGGTAGCCATTAGCCACCATGGCTATGGAGCACATGAAATGTGGCTAGTGCAACTAACAAGCTGTATTTTTAACTTTATTTAATTTTAAATTTTGTGAAAGCAAAATTATAGGGATTAAAAAACAAATCAGTGGTTACCAGGGGCTAGAGCTTGGCAGAAGGTTGAGCAGCCTGCCTGGAATAATTTGGATCAATGGAACATTTCTGCATTTTGACTGGAGTGGCAGATACTTGGTTCTACGCATTTGTCAAAGCTCATGGAAACCTCCATCAAAAACAGTGATTTACTGGGGCTTCCCTGACAGTCCAGTGGTTAGGGCGCCATGTTTCTACTGCAGGGATCATAGGTTCAACCCCTGGTCAAGGAACTAAGATCCCACAAGCCTCGCAGTGCAGTTAAAAAAAAAAAAAGTGATTTATTGTACACAGACTAAAAATAAACTTTTAAAAGACGTGATTGTAACGTAATTTAAAAGATGTGGCTAGTGGCTACCATATTAGTTGTGTAGCCTTAGACCATCATTTTAAGAGAGCTACCTGTGTTTGCCTCAACATCGATATGACTGGATTTTCCTGACCAACAGAGTCATTAAGCTTAGAAATGTTTCTACAAACCATTGCAATAATAAAGCACGTTGCAGCCTCCCTGGCAAGGACAGCATGCTAAGGACAGGATGCTGATGCCCTGTCCCGTTCCCTCCAGCTCTGCTGAGTGGTCTAACCCTCCTCGGCTACCACAAATTTTGAGGAGCAACCTTGCCACAAGTTTAATACCCTTGTCCCAAGCTCCAGTCTCCAGTCTTGGGATGGATCTCCTGTCTCAGCACCATCCAGAGATTCCTCCAGGCAGCAGAAAAGGCACAGTGAGCTGCAACTGATAATAGCTTGCCTTGGTAAGCGCCGCTGCCAACAGGCATCTTACTCAGAAGTAATCTCAAACACGTGCTCATGGAAACTCTTTTCAACACAATCCAATTTTTTCCCTTATGACCATTTGTCAGTATCCTAGGGCTGCCCAGACAAAATACAGCCAACTGGTAGCTTAGAACAATAGAAACTGATTGTCTCCCAGAGACCAGAAGTCTGAAATCCAGGTGTTGACAAGATTGGTATCTTCTCAGCTGCTGCAGGGAGAACCTAGTCTGTGTCTCCCTTCTGACTTTGGTGGCTTCAGCGCACCCTCTCTTCTTGGCCTACGGCAGCAACACTCACATCTCTGCCTCCATCTTCCATCTCCACAGAGCATCTTCCTGTCTGTGTCTCTCTGAGTCTCTGCATGCAAATTTCCCTCTTCTATACAGACACTGGAATTTGGATCAGGCCACTGCAGATGGTGACTGCAGCCATGAAATTAAAAGACGCTTACTCCTTGGAAGAAAAGTTATGACCAACCTAGATAGAATATTCAAGAGCAGAGACATTACTTTGCTGACTAAGGTCCGCCTAGTCAAGGCTATGGTTTTTCCTGTGGTCATGTATGGATATGAGAGTTGGACTGTAAAGAAGGTTGAGCACCAAAGAATCGATGCGTTTGAACCGTGGTGTTGGAGAAGACTCTTGAGGGTCCTTTGGACTGCAAGGAGATCCAACCAATCCATTCTGAAGGAGATCAACCCTGGGATTTCTTTGGAAGGAATGATGCTAAAGCTGAAGCTCATGCGAAGAGCTGACTCATTGGAAAAGACTCTGATGCTGGGAGAGATTGGGGGCAGAAGGAGAAGGGGACGACCGAGGATGAGATGGCTGGATGGCATCACAGACTCGATGGACGTGAGTCTGAGTGAACTCCGGGAGATGGTGATGGACAGGGAGGCTTGACGTGCTGAGATTCATGGGGTTGCAAAGAGTCGGACACGACTGAGCGACTGAACTGAACTGAACTGGAGAAGGAAATGGCAACCCACTCTAGTACTCTTGCCTGGTAAATCCCATGGACGTAGAAGCCTGGTAGGCTACAGTCCATGGGGTTGCAAAGAGTTGGACACGACTGAGCGACTTCTCTCTTTACCCTCACTCACTATGACCTCACCTTAATGTAATCACATCGGCAAAGATCTGAGTTCCCCAAAAAGGTCATATTCACAAGGTACCAGGACTTGAATGCATCTTTCCAGGGGACATAATTCAACCCATAAAAGACCCCAATCATTGTTGGACAGAATCCCTTTCCTGGCATAGAATATTCCAGACCAGATATGGCTTCACCTTGGATTTATCTTGAACTTCATTTGTGTGCATGTTTCTTTCTGTGTGTGTTCAGAGGTGTGCACGCATACGTGTGTGTGTATGTGTGTGTTTTCCATCTCAGGGTTTGTGTCCTGTCCGTGGCAAAGGGAGTAGTGTCCCTGCAGTGCCCACTTTTACTGAGCCCTTAACATTCAGGAAAACTTGCTTTCATTAATCGAAGAGCAGGTCCTGAGGCAGAGATGTGACCTCTCCCAGGTTGGTTAGCCGTGAGCTAGTTAGCAGAAGTCTGAGTACAGAGGTACAGAGGATGCTGAAAGACAAAACAAACTGGATTTGATTCTAAAGTTTTTTATCATGGGTGGCGGAAGGAGTTATTCCACTTTTTTTTTTTTTTAATGCCCCACACAGCATGCTGAATCTTAGTTCCCTGACCAGGACCCACACCACCTGCGGTGGAGGCGTGGAGGCGTGGAGTCTTAACCACTGGACCACCAGGGAGGCCCCAGTTACTTCACTTTTTGAGCCTTAATTTTCTCACTAGTCCCATGAGACTAATTCCTACGTCTTGGGTTGCTTCTATCAGTAAATAATAGATCTATTGAGTGCTTAGTAGCTAATCAATAAATGTTGTTTTCCAAGTCCTTCCTTTTTTGACAATTTTCCTTTCATTAGAAATCATTTCTATTTAATATAAGAATGAAGAAAAACGTGAAAGGTAAATGGAAATGTTTGTAATTCCCTCACCCAGAGATAATCGTTATTTAAATTTTTATGTTCTTTCCTAGCTATCTTTTTCAATGCATATATTTACATACACTATTTCTGCAAAATTGGTTTCATTCTGTACATATTTGTTTTGGAACCAACTCTCACTTAACAAGATAGTAAGTATATTTTCATATTTAATTAAATGGTCCTCTAAAGCACGGTTTAGAATGGCTGCAGAGTCATCCATTATGGACATAACATATTTCTTCAATAAATAACATTTTGTCAGCCCTTTTGGCTGTTTCCAATATTTTACTCTTTTAAACAATGTTGTTAGAAATGTTCTTATGTATAAAATATTGTGCCTGTCTCCAATTATTCCTTTTAGAATTCAGTTATCTGGGGGAATTCCTGGAAGCTCAGTGGTTAGGACTTGACGCTTTTATTGTGGTGAACTGGGTTCAATCTCTGGTCAGGGAACTAAAATTCCATGGTATGGCAAAAAAAAAAAAAGGCAAGAAAAGTTATCAGGAATAGGATGACTTAAATCCACTCTCTAAAGGACGATTTCATAACGTCTTCTTGCTTCCTTCTCTCCTTCCTCCTCCTCATCTCAGTTGATAACCTTCCCTCTTGATGTCAATGAGAAGACAGAAGCCATCAGATGAGAACTTTCTTCCCTCCCCTTGACCAAGTCCATCCACCTGCGTTCACCTGGACCATCGCACTGTCTGGCCTCCCTGCCACATAGGTGAAGTTCAGCCCCTCCACTCGGGTTCTGAGTCCCAGCCTCTCTCGCTGGCTCACTGGCGCTGCTCCTAAAACCTCTCTGCTTCCTCCCCTGCATCTTCAGAGACCTTCACCAGATCTGGACCATCTCATCCCCGACACCATGCCGACATCTAGAGATTCACCTCCTGCGTTTTCCTTCTGACTGCTATCCCCAAAGACCACAAACTTGGTGGCTTCAAACATAAATATATTGTCTTACAGTTCTGGAAGTCAGAAGTCAAAACTAGGTTTTTACTGGACTAAACTCAAGTGTCAGCAGGGTTGTGTTCCTTCTGGAGCTCCAGGAGAGAATCCATTTCTTTCCATTTTCCAACCTCTTATAAAGACCACTGTGGTTACCTTGCCATCAAGACAACCCAGGACAATATTCCCATCTCAAAACCCTTAATCAAGGGCTTCCCTGGCAGTCCAGTGGTTAAGAATCCACCTTGCAAGGCAGGGGACGCGGGTTCCATCCCTGGTCTGGGAACTAAGATCTCCAGGGCAACAAAGCCCACTCACCACAACTAAGAATTCACGCACCGCAGTGGAAGAGCCCACGTGACACGGGAAGACCTTGAGCATCGCAACCAAGACCCAGTGCCTCTCCCGCTCGGTGTGCCCAAGGCCGAGCTCCAGGCCCCTCCACCCCCACTCGCCCAGCAGTGCATTCCCATCTCACCAAAAGACACGGGGCACCCAGATGCTCCGGCAGAAAGCGTGGGTTCATCTTGAATCTGTGCTTTCCCTTGAAATCAGCACCCCAGGCATCAGCAAGTCCTGAAGGTGCCACCTGTACCATGCATCCCAAGATGATCTGTGCAACACCCCTCGAACGGTCCCCTCTATCCTGGGTCACTGCCCAGGCCTCCAAAAATCTCCCTGCTTCTTGTCCTGGCCTATAGTCTGTTTCCCATGCAGAAGCCAGCACGATCTTTAAAATGTCCATCAAATTCTGTCATTCTTGTACTCAGATCCTCCAGTCAGAGCATATACAAGATCGAGATGGTAACCACGGGACGTGTGTCTCAGACACATCCAATTAAGGACTTTGCTGATGACAAATGGCCAGGTAGAAGATTCAGGGCAACCTTAGTCCTGTTGACAGCATTGTGGGAAATAAGCTACAAAACAGGAAACAAAAGAGTGAGATGGAGACTTACAAGAGATAGGCGTTAGAATCAGGAATGCCTGATAAGCAGTGCACTTATTGGCAGAATTAACAGAAATGTGATAGACTGGGAGATCTTTGCAAATCTACGACTGACCAGGGATTTAAAAACAAAAAATTTCCAAGAGCTCCAATGACTGAGCCAGGCAGAAGCTCAGAAGCCTGGCTGTGCATTAGAAGCAGCTCAAAAGAATGTGGACCACATCACTGCCTGGGCCTTCCCTGGATGATGTCAGTCAGAACCTCTGGGCATGAGGTCCCAGCGTCAGCACATTTTAAAAGCTCTCCACACAAGTCTGCTTTGAGGACTGAGAACCGCCAGTGAAGGGTATGAACATAAGAGTGTGGAAATAAGGAGAGTCGACTGAAGAGAAGGCGGAAAATGAGAAGATGAAGCAGCTGAGAGGTCAAGGTGTCCAATGGTCATTTATGCAGAATCTGAAGTCTCCACCAGCTGCAGAGGAGAGGAATTCCACTGTGGTTAGAGATTCTTTCTTGAACTGACTTCCTGGGCACTTGGTTGGAAGAAGATGGGCAGTTTGTGGTGGGGGCCAGGAATGTGGGCTTCCTGGGGCCACTCGGGCCTCTGAGGATCTCCCTCAAGTCCTTGCAAGAGCACAGCTGAGGCCCAGGAGTGGGTGATCTCAGTAGGAACACTCTGAGCTCAGGGAACCACTTTCGCATCCACGGCAGGCAGAGTAACGTCCCCTTGGAGTGAACTGATTGGTGTCCCCCCAAATCCATGTCCCCCTCGAAAGTCAGAGCATTTTACTTGGAAATAGGGTCTTTGGAGATGGAATTACACTGGGATGAGACCACACTGGATTGGAGCAGTCTCTAAATCCAAAGGCCAGTGATCTTAAAGGAGGAAAGGACACTTAGATACACAGGAGAGAAAGGGGCCACGTGAAGGCAGAGGGACACATTGAGGACCTAGAGCTCCTCCCGATAGAAGGGGGCATGTGCACCCCTTTTTTAAAGATTCATTTATTCATTCACCTTTGGGCTGCGTTGCTGTGCAGGCTCTTCTCTAACTGCGGGGTGCGGGGGCTACTCTCTAATTGTGGGGCACGGGGCTACTCTAACTGCGGGGTGCGGGGGCTACTCTTTAATTGCGGGGCGCGGGGGCTACTCTAATTGCGGGGCGCGGGGGCTACTCTCTAATTGTGGGGCGGGGGGGGGCTTCTCTAACTGCGGGGGCCGGGGGCTACTCTCTAATTGCGGGGCGCGGGGCTACTCTGTAATTGTGGGGCGCGGGGGCTACTCTCTAATTGCGGGGCGCGGGGGCTACTCTAATTGCGGGGTGTGGGGGCTACCAATTGCAGGGCGCGGGGGCTACTAATTGCGGGGCGCGGGGGCTACTCTAATTGCGGGGCGCGGGGGCTACTCTCTAATTGCGGGGCGCGGGGGCTACTCTAATTGCGGGGCGCGGGGGCTACTCTCTAATTGTGGGGCGGGGGGGGGCTTCTCTAACTGCGGGGGCCGGGGGCTACTCTCTAATTGCGGGGCGCGGGGCTACTCTCTAATTGCGGGGCGCGGGGCTACTCTGTAATTGTGGGGCGCGGGGGCTACTCTAATTGCGGGGTGTGGGGGCTACCAATTGCAGGGCGCGGGGGCTACTAATTGCGGGGCGCGGGGGCTACTCTCTAATTGCGGGGCGCGGGGGCTACTCTAATTGCGGGGCGCGGGGGCTACTCTCTAATTGCGGGGCGCGGGGGCTACTCTAATTGCGGGGCGCGGGGGCTACTCTAATTGCGGGGCGCGGGGGCTACTCTCTAATTGCGTGGCGCGGGGGCTACTCTACTTGCAGGGCGGGGGCTTTTCATCGCCGCAGCTCCTCCTGCCGCTCGGCTCCAGGGCGCGCACGCTGCAGCAGCCGCAGCACGTAGGTGTGGTTGCTTCAGGGCTTGTGGGATCTTCCCGGACCAGGGCTCAAACCCACGTTCCCTTAAAACCACTAGACCACCACCAGGGAAGCCCACGTACACCCTTTAGTCCCTTAGAGCTTTTCATGATTTCAGTTTTTATATTTAATTTTATAATCCAACAGCCTTTAACCAATTTCTTGTAGATACTTTGGGAATCTGATGAAAGCTATTGACGCCTCCACCTCCAAAGAACATAAACATATGCATGCAAAACTTTGCCACAATTAAGAACATTTCCAATCCTGTTGCCGTTTCTCTTGGTTTACAGCCTGAAGCAGAGGCCTTGTTTCAAAAAGGCTCTCTTGTCCCACTACAAGTCCCACAAACAAAAGTTTCAAATATCAAACAGAAGGCTTTTATTCCCTCAGGCCAAGGTGTTCACCTCTAGAAAAAAAAAAAGGTTAAAAAACAAACAGAAAGAACACCTCATTTAAAAATGAACTGAGGCAACTGGGAAAGGAGGGACTCAGATGCGCGCAGACCAAAGTTCACAGAAGCATCATTCATGAGTGCCCAAAGGTGTGGACATCTGAAATGTCCCTGGATGGATTGATGGATAAACAAATATGGTCTATACCATATTATTCAGGATTAAATGAAATTCTGACAAGTGTTATAACATATATGAAACCTAAAAACAGTATGCTGAGTAAAATAAGCCAGACACAGAAGAACAAATATTATATGATCATCCTTATATGAGATACCTCACAGAAGCAAACTTATAGAGACAGGAAGTAGAATTGAGAACTGAGTGGGACTTCCCTGATGGCCCAGTGGCTAAGGCCCAGGTCCCCATGCTTGAAAAGCAGGGGGCCTAAGTTTGATCCCTGGTCAGGAACTAGATTCTACATGCCACAGTTAAAGATCCTGCTTGCAGCAACGAATCTGTTGATGCCACTGGGCTGCTCCTTTGTTGATTTGTTCATTCATTTGACATATGTTTACTAAGGACATGGAACAACAGACTGGTTCCAAATAGGAAAAGGAGTGTGTCAAGGCTGTATATTGTCACCCTGCTTATTTAACTTATATGCAGAGTACATCATGAGAAACGCTGGACTGGAAGAAACACAAGCTGGAATCAAGATTGCTGGGAGAAATATCAATAACCTCAGATATGCAGATGACACCACCCTTATGGCAGAAAGTGAAGAGGAACTAAAAAGCCTCTTGATGAAAGTGAAAGAGGAGAGTGAAAAAGTTGGCTTAAAGCTCAACATTCATAAAACGAAGATCATGGCATCTGGTTCCATCACTTCATGGGAAATAAATGGAGAAACAGTGAAAACAGTGGAAAAATAAAGTGTCAGACTTTATTTTTTGGGCTCCAAAATCACTGCAGATGGTGACTGCAGCCATGAAATTAAAAGACACTTACTCCTTGGAAGAAAAGTTATGACCAACCTAGACAGCATATTCAAAAGCAGAGACATTACTTTGCCGACTAAGGTCTGTCTAGTCAAGGCTATGGTTTTTCCTGTGGTCATGTATGGATGTGAGAGTTGGACTGTGAAGAAGGCTGAGCGCCAAAGAATTGATGCTTTTGAACTGTGGTGTTGAAGAAGACTCTTGAGAGCCCCTGGGACTGCAAGGAGATCCAACCAGTCCATTCTGAAGGAGATCAGCCCTGGGATTTCTTTGGAAGGAATGATGCTAAAGCTGAAACTCCAGTACTTTGGCCACCTCATGTGAAGAGTTGACTCATTGGAAAAGACTCTGATGCTGGGAGGGATTGGGGGCAAGAGGAGAAGGGGACAACCGAGGATGAGATGGCTGGATGGCATCCCTGACTTGATGGACGTGAGTCTGAGTGAACTCCGGGAGTTGGTGATGGACAGGGAGGCCTGGCGTGCTGCGATTCATGGGGTTGCAAAGAGTCGGACGCGACTGAACTGAACTGAACTGAACCAGATGTCAGAGGTTTCCCAGGTGGCTCAGTGGTAAAGACTCCACCTGCCAAAGCAGGAGACCCAAGAGACGTGGGTTTGATCCCTGGGTTGGGAAGATTTCCTGGAGAAGGAAATGGCAACCCACTCCAGTATTCTTGCTTGGGAAATCCCATGGACAGAGGAACCTGACAGGCTACAGTCCATAGCCTCTCAAACAGCCGGACACAGCTGAGTGACGGAACAACAGCAACCAGGTGTCAGAAGTCGTGCAAAACACAATGGACAGAACACACACACACAAGACCAGTTTCCTCTCATCCCTGAGCTTCAGCTGGATGTCAACGTGTGCCGCTTGGGCCCCCTTAGAACTGAGTCACCCTTTCTCTCAACCACTGCGAGTGTTGGCAGAGGATGTCACCCAGCGGGGTCTCTGTCCAAGCATCACAAAGACCATCTGAAGTCTAAGACTGTGCATCCCTCCTGGGGATAGCCCACATCCAGCAACCAACCCATGGTAAAGGCCTGGCCAAGGAGGTGATCCCTGAGAAGTCACTCCATCTCCAGAGCCCCCAGGGAACATGCTGAGACACAGACACAGAGAACAAACGTATGGACACCAAGGAGGGAAAGGGGTGGTGGGATGGACTGAGAAATGGGGACTGACACGTATGCACTGATATGTATAAAACAGGTAACTGATGAGAGCTTACGGTGCAGCACTGGGAGGGCAGGGGGAAGGAACAGCCTGCTCACAGACATATAATAAGGTGACCTTAAAAGTGCATTGCACTATACAGCAGGTGCTTCCCTGTGGCTCAGTGGTAGAGAAGCCGCCTGCCAAAGCAGGAGATGCAGGCTCGATCCCTGGGTCTGAGAGATCCGCTGGGGAAGGAAATGGCAACCCACCAGTAGTGTTGCCTGGAGAATGCCATGGACAGAGGAGCCTGGCGGGCTCAGTCTATGGGGCTGCTCAGAGTCGGACACGAGTGAGCAACTGGGCATATGCAGGAGGTGCAAACAGATACTGTTTGATTCCGCTTCGCCACAGTACTGACCACAGTCCAATTCATAGGATCAGAACGTACATTGGTGGATGCTAGGGGCCTGGGATGGGTGGGGAGGGGGAACGGAGAGTTAGTGTTTATCGGGGCCAGAGTCTCAGTTTAGGAAGCTGGAAAATTCCAGAAATGGCTGATGGTGAAAGCCGCACAGCAATGTGAATGTACTTAGTCCCGCTGTAATATTTAAACTGTAATATTGAGCTGTAATATTTAAACTGTACTATTTAAATATGGTAAATAATGTTTTCTAGTATGTGAGTTTTTTAATAAAAAATAAATTTTTTTTTAAAAAGCCCTGTATCACAGTTCAACTCCTCTTTTTCGCCCAACCCTGCTTTCCCCACCCCTGGCTCCCCTATAGGGTTGATCTGAAAGATTCTTCCCAGTACCTTCTCACACACAAATCTCCTTCACAGTGTCTCGGTAACCCAACCTCAGACAAAGGGACAGCCACGCAAGTTCAAAAGCACTGATAAGGCAACTCTGAGTGATTCCCACCGGGAGGAGGGAAGAGTCGTCTTCCTGAGTGGTCTTGGTTTTGGGGGGCCAGGGAGATTTTATCTGAAACATATAGCATGAGAAGGACTTCCAGTGGTCACAGCTAGGAGGGCATTGCCCCAGAAGGGGCAAACCTGATAGACGAGAAGGCAGGGGAGGGCCTGCTGCGTCCCCAAGATGGGAGGAGCCTGCTGGTAAGAGTCACCCTGCGTCAGGACATTCTCCCGTAAGTCAAGGAAGATGTTAGGACCTCAGGAAAATCAGGAACTTCGGGAAAAGGAGCTGGGAAAGGTTATGTGTATGCAGTATGGAGGTCTGAGAGGTGGAGAAAATGACGTGATGAAATAAATTGCTACAGACCCAGCTAAATGCTCTCTTTTGTAAGTTACATATGGATACATACAGAAACCAGCAGGAAAAAAACAGGAAAGCACTGTTTCCAACATCCCTTTTCACAGATGGTGATTCAAAAACACGGAGTGAGGTTAAGCAATTTGTCTAAGGTCAACGATGTGTAGATGTATATTCCTGCAGGGCCATAGGGGCGTAGAGCAGCATATTCAACAGGCACGTTGATAGAATTCGTAAGTACATGGGCTTCTGGGGAGCTTTCTGATCAGTTCAGTTGCTCAGTCATGTCCGACTCTTTCTGACCCCATGAACCGCAGCACTCCAGGCCTCCCTGTCCATCACCAACTCCCAGAGTTCACCCAAACCCATGTCCATCGAGTCGGCGATGCCATCCAACCATCTCATCCTCTGTCATCCCCTTCTCCTCCTGCCCTCAATCTTTCCCAGCATCAGGGTCTTTTCAAATGAGTCAGATCTTCACATCAGGTGGCCAAAGTATTGGAGTTTCAGCTGCAACATCAGTCCTTCCAATGAACACCCAGGACTGATCTCCTTTAGGATGGACTGGTTGGATTTCCTTGCAGTCCAAGGGACTCTCAAGAGTCTTCTCCAACACCACAGTTCAAAAGCATCAATTCTTCGGCTTCAGCTTTCTTTATACTCCAATTCTCACATCTATACATGACTACTGGAAAAACCATAACCTTGACTAGACGGACCTTTGTTGGCAAAACAATGTCTCTGCTTTTTAATACACTGTCTAGGTTGCTCATAACTTTCCTTCCAAGGAGTAAGTGTCTTTTAATTTCATGGCTGCAATCACCATCTGCAGTGATTTTGGAGCCCCCCAAAATTAAGTCAGCCACTGTTTCCACTGTTTCCCTATCTATTTGCCACGAAGTGATGGGATGCCATGATCTTAGTTTTCTGAATGTTGAGCTTTAAGCCAACTTTTTCACTCTCTTCTTTCACTTTCATCAAGAGACTCTTTAGTTCTTCTTCACTTTCTGCCATAAGTGTGGTGTCATCTGCATATCTGAGGTCACTGATATTTCTCCTGGCAATCGTGATTCCAGCTTGTGCTTCCTCCAGCCCAGCATTTCTCATGATGTACTCTGCATAGAAGTTAAATAAGCAGGCTGACAATATACAGCCTTGATGTACTCCTTTTCCTATTTGGAACCAGTCTGTTGTTCCATGTCCAGTTCTAACTGGTGCTTCCTGACTTGCATACAGGTTTCCGAAGAGGCAGGTCAGGTGGTCTTGTATTCCCATCTCTTTCAGAATTTTCCACAGTTTATTGTGATCCACACAGTCAAAGGCTTTGGCACAGTCAATAAAGCAGAAATAGATGTTTTTCTGGAACTCTCTTGCTTTTTCCATGATCCAGCAGATGCTGGCAATTTGATCTCTCGTTCCTCTGCCTTTTCTAAAACCAGCTTGAATATCTGGAAGTTCACGGTTCATGTATTACTGAAGCCTGGCTTGGAGAATTTTGAGCATTACTTTACTAGCATGTGAGATGAGTGCAATTGTGTGGTAGTTTGAGCATTATTTGGCATTGCCTTTCTTTGGGATTGGAATGAAAACTGACTTTTTCCAGTCCTGTGGCCACTGCTGAGTTTTCCAAATTTGCTGGCCTATTGAGTGCAGCACTTTTACAGCATCATCTTTCAGGATTTGAAATAGCTCAACTGGAATTCCATCACCTCCACTAGCTTTGTTTGTAGTGTTGCTTCCTAAGGCCCACTTGACTTCACATACCAGGGTGTCTGGCTCTAGGTGAGTGATCACACCATCGTGATTATCTGGCTCATGGAAATCCTTTTTATACAGTTCTTCTGTGTATTCTTGCCACCTCTTCTTAATATTTTCTGCTTCTATTAGGTTCCTACAATTATGTCCTTTATTGTGCTCATCTTTGCATGAAATGTTCCCTTGGTATCTCTAATTTGCTTGAAGAAATCTCTAGTCTTTCCCATTCTATTGTTTTCCTCTATTTCTTTGTATTGATCTCTGAGGAAGGCTTTCTTATCTCTCTTTGCTATTCTTTGGAATTCTGCTTTCAAATGGGTATATCTTTCCTTTTCTCCTTTGCTTTTCACTTCCCTTCTTTTCACAGCTATTTGTAAGGCCTCCTCAGACAGCCATTTTGCTTGTTTGCATTTCTTTTCCATGTGAATGGTCTTGATCCCTGTCTCCTGTACAATGTCACGAACCTCCGTCCATAGCTCATCAGGCACTCTGTCTGTCAGATCTAGGCCCTTAAATCTATTTCTTACTTCCACTGTATAATCATGAGGGATTTGATTTAGGTCATACCTGAATGGTCTAGTGGTTTTCTCCACTTTCTTCAATTTCAGTCTGAATTTGGCAATAAGGAGTTCATGATCTGAGCCACAGTCAGCTCCCAGTCTTGTTTTTGCTGACTGTATAGAGCTTCTCCATCTTTGGCTGCAAAGAATATAATCAATCTGATTTCGGTGTTGACCATCTGGTGATGTCCACGTGTAGAGTCTTCTCTTGTGTTGTTGGAAGAGGGTGTTTGCTATGACCAGTGCATTCTCTTGGCAGATCCCTATTAGCCTTTGCCCTGCTTCATTCTGTATTCCAAGGCCAAATTTGCCTGTTACTCCAGATGTTTCTTGACTTCCTACTTTTGCATTCCAGTCCCCTATAATGAAAAGGACATGTTTTTTGGGTGTTAGTTCTAGAAGTTCTTGTAGGTCTTCATAGAACCGTTCAACTTCAGCTTCTTCAGCGTTATTGGTCAGAGAGCTTTAAGGAATCTCATCCTAAAACTCTGAGACTCAGAAGGATTGAACTTACCCAAGATCACAGAGCTATGAGAATCAGACTGGGTTCCAGTGCTCAGGAATTCTCAGGACTAGGCAGCTATGGAAAGTTCTGTGGGCAACATAGTGCAATGGGGATGTCAATCCTACTCAGGCTTTAGACCAGTTTTATACGCAGCCCTATAGACAGTACACTTAGCTCAGTCCCCCATGACTGATGATCAAGAACCGTAGAAATTGTGTACTTCAGTGTGCTCCATTGAGATCCAGAAAAATTTTAATGTGGTCCACTGCTGGGTGATATGACATCAAATTGGTGGTGGTGGTTTAGTCTCTAAGTCATGTCCGATTCTTGTGACCCTGTGGACTGTAGCCTGCCAGGTTCCTCTGTCCATGGGATTAATTGGCATGGGTTGCCATTTCCTTCTCCAGAGGATCTTCCCGAACCGACCCGGAATCAAACCCGGGCATCAAATGACGACCTTCATATCATGACATCTTGTGTCTTGGGGCCATCTCATAGCATGTAGGCCTGCCATGATTCTCTATCACTCAGCTGCCCAGCCTCATCCTCCCCTGTTCAGTACCACCCTTGTGGGCCCCAGCGACACAGAGCCACGAGCCACCCCCAGGCCACGATGCTGTCGTGACCCAGTGCCTTTCCATTGCTGCGTGTGTTTCCTGGCTCCTGCCTTCCTCTGCTCTGCCAGGCAAGTCCTACTTCTTCAAGACTCAAAACAGAAAAGTCACTACATCTATACTTAGAGCTGCAGTATTCACGATAGCCAAGCGATGGCCACAACCCAAATGCCCATCAAAGGACGAACGGATAAACAACGTCTGGTACATACGCACGGTGGAATATTATTCAGCCTTGAAAAGAAAGGAAATTCTGAGGCACGTTATGACATGGATGAGCCTTGAAGGTACTATGCAAAGTGAAATAAGCCAGACCCAAAAAGACATATGCTGTATAATTCCGCTTATATGAGGTCCCTAGAGCAGCCAGACTCACCAAGACAGAAGGTAGAACACCAGGCTGCAAGGCGAGGAAACTGGGGGGAGGGAGCTATTGTTTAATGGATACAGAGCTGCAGTTTGGGAAGATGAAAACATCCCGGAAATTGATTGCATGACAAAATGAATACATACACTTAGCACTACTGAGCTGTGCCCTTAGAAATGGCTACACTGGGCTTCCTGGTGGCCCAGTGGTTAAGAATCCACCTGCCAATGCAGGAGACGTGGGGTCGATCCCTGGTCCAGGAGGATCCCACATGCCAGAGATCAGCTAAGCCCGTGCACGGCAAGTGCTGAGCCTGTGAGCCTAGAGCCCGCACTCCCCAGTGAAAGAAGCCGCCACGGAGAGCCCACAGACTGCAGCCTGGGAGCAGCCAGCACCTGGCAGCCTGTGTGCCAGGGCAGCCGCAGATAAAGAGTTCATTTAGAATTTTAAAAAGGAGAAATGGTTAAAATGGTCAATTTTATGTGATGTGCATTTTACTACAATTTGGAAAAAAATATTTTTAAACTTTTTGTATATATTTTTCAAAAACTCCATCCTCTGGTAACGATTTCTGGGAGCCCTCACTGAGGCAATTCACTCCTCCCAGCCAGGTCTGGTTATGACCTTCTGGACACACTTCTTCTGAAGTGTGCTGACCGCCATGGAACTATTAGCACCAAAGCGCTGCCTTCAGCAAATGAAGGACCTGCCTGATTGCTGTGGGTCTCTGTAGCTGCAGCCCCTATGCGAGCACATGGTTAGGCAATGATTGCTGCTCAATTAGGACCCTAAGTAGGATGTTACCGGGAGGCGTCAGGCCTTCCCCAGCTTTTGGATATAATCATAGGTCCATGATGCCTCTACGACTGACAAGCCATTTGTAAAGAATTGGCTTGACAGATTGAACACTCTCCCCTTGAAAAATGGAGATGAATAAGAAAATATTGAGCATCCTGAAGCCATGGGATGATTTACAGAGACATTAACAAGAGCTGAGTCCTGCCCAGCTCAACTTTGCATTGTTGGCATCTAATTCACCTCCAAACCCTTCTTCCCCTTATCAGGATCTGCAATCCACAAGCCCATAAATATCACAGTGGCATGTGACCAGGGGAGTCAGGAAGTCAACCGCGGTGATAAAAGTGTCTGTAGAAGAGGCTGGAGGGTGCATCACAGCGAAGGTGGACAGGAGACAGGCCATCTCCCACAAGGGTTCATTACCGGCCTGGGCTTTGGGATCCAGGCTCAAAGGTGTCTTGGAGGGCAGAAGGAAGGATGGGGCAGGAAAGCCCCTGAGGCCAGGAACTGTCCCTGGGCACCTCCTCCTCCTGAGCTGTCTCCTCCTCTCGGGGTTTGTGCTTTGGATCCAGTGTGAGGTGTTACTAAGTCCCCGTGTGTTCTCATAGCCTCCCTGTCTATCCTCCCATGGCCAGCCTCTAATCTTGGTTTGGGATGTAAAGAGGAGACAGCTAGATGGGGCAAGTGCCCCAAAGAGGGGTGAGCGGTCAATCCCGAGATACGAAAGGAGAGGGTTCATCACTGGGAGCCGGGTGAAGTGGCTGCAATTGACTGCAAATGAATCTCTCAGAACCAAGGTCACCCGGGGGTCAGCACAATGCATATGGGACCTCTAGGGCAAATGAGCCTTTAAAAGGGATACAAGGGACTTCCTTGGCAGTCCAGTTGTTAAGACTTGGTGTTGCAAATACAGGGGGCACAGGTGTGATCCCTGGTGGAGGAACTAAGATCCCATATGCTGTATAACATGGCCAAAAAATTTATATATATATGATCCTAGAGCAAACAGCAATTCCTAGACCCAACTAAATGGCTTTGCTGATAATAACCATGATAACTTACATTGACCAAACACTTGCTTAAAGCCACATACTGTGACCAGCATTTTTAAGTGGGCTATCTCATTTAATCCTCCAAGAACTCTATACGGTATCTTCCACTATCTCCATTTTTCTGTCCAGGAAAGTGAGGCATGGAGAAATCCAGTGACCTGCTCCAGGACCCGTGTGACATCCACACGGACGTGGAGAGGCCGGAAGGGATCCCCTGTGAATCAAGATGAAGAGCTGCAACCCTGGGGCTGGGTAGCCATGGAAACATATGCTAGAGACATACCAGCAATTGTCATTGCCCACAGGCAGAGGGTCCAGAGCTGGACACGGAGCATCATCCAGACGTTAAGCATCCATGTTAATCAGATTGGTGCTTCAGTAAAGGGAGCTGTGGAAGAAGTGGGGACAAGACCCACAGGCTGTGCCCACCTGGGGGTGGCGAGGTGTGGGCCGTGCACTGGCAATCGGGGGACCCAAAGCAGCTGCTGCGGACAGGGAAGGCACGCTGCCATGCCAGGGTCCCCTCCCACACACCCCAGCGAGACCTTGGCCACCGGCACAAGCTGTCCAGATCCGGCAGCTCATGGCTCATGGCTCACAGACATCCACGTCCTCGGGGGAAAGGAGAGGGCTGCCCCTCGGCAAGAATCCTCTGGGGACTCTGCCCCCTATATTTCCAGAATATTCCACCTGCACCTTCTCCAGAATCTGTAACAAAATTTGCTTGAGAACGCAGGCTTAATTTTTAATGATCACTCAGCAGAACTGGCAATGAAAATGATGAAGTGTGTTCCCTAGCAGATCCTGGGGAAATACACTCACTCAGATCATCTCAGCCCTGGAGATGTGCCACGTGGGTGAGGTTCACACCACACCTCACACTCAACACACATTTAGTGGGGTCCCCTGTGGGTCAGGAGCTAGCTATGCTGCGTTCTGGGGCTACGAGGTCAAATGAGACCTGGGCTCCGCCCTCGAGGTGCTCACAGTTCTGGGGATGGCATATCAGGAATGCACGTGGACTCTGCCGGAGCGCAGTAGTGGGTTGCTGCCCGGGTTTGGGGGCACCCAGACCTCGAGGTGAGAATTGGAACACAGAGAGCTACTCAGCAGGTCCCAGGGATGCTAGAAGAGTGTGGAGGATAAGACCAGGGAGGAAAGCAGCTAATGAAGAACGCACTATCCAGCCAGCATCCCTGTGGATTGAAGGAGTGTCATCCTGGGAACAAGTGTAAGACACACCTGCCTCTGAGCTACCCCCAGAGGATGAGGAAGTGGGGTATTTTTGTACCCACTCCCACCAGTCATGGGTTAAGCCTGCTCCCAAAGCCTCTAATTCTGACCTGCCACACAGGGAACAGCCGTCTCCATGAGCAAGCAGAAGCACTTGGGGTGGGGACTATGTTGGCACTGGGATGCCAGCTGCTCTAAACAGGAATGGTAAAGGCCAGTGGATGTGGCCGAGACCCTCCTAGTATCCCCTCAAGGCTCATGTACCTCCTGTGGTTATTTTTTAATTCTTTAAATTTTGATTTACTATTTATTTGGCTGCTCCAGGTCTTAATTGTGGCATGCAGATCTTTAGCTGCAGCCTGAGGGATCTAGTTCCCTAATCGAGGACTGAACCCAGGCTCCCAGCGTTGGGAGTGTGGAGTGTTTGCCGCTGGACCACTGACTGGGGAGGTCCCTCCCTGTGGTTATTTTTGAAGGGTTTGCTTTGCCTCACAAACAGGAATATAAACCCAACCAAGAACAAAGGCCCCTCCTACACCTCTAGTGGGGTTTCCCAGGTGGCGCTAGTGGTAAAGAATCCTCCTGCAATGCAGGAGACGTGAGTTCCATCCCTGGGTTGGGAAGATCGCTCGAAGGAGGGCATGGCAACCCACTTCAGAATCCTTGCCTGGAGAATCCCATGGTGAGGAGGAGTCTGGAGGGCTACAATCCATAGGGTTGCAAAGCAATGGACATGACTGAAGCAACTTAGCATGCATGCACACCTCTGGCATCCGGTCACACATATCACCACGTGCTTTACCAATTCCCTGGGCCCAGTGTCAGACCTGGAGGGTTCCATGTATAATGCTCCCCAAGGACTCTGTGCTATGAGACCATCAAGCCTGTTTCACAGAGAAGGAAGCAGACTCAGAGGATCAGGGCTAGGGTGTGTGGGCTGTGGGTGTTACACACAGCACACCCAAGCAGGAGCTACTCATCCAGACTTCTACATAAGTGTAGCCCCTAGCCTTGTGCAGTGCGTAGCCTGGGCAACCGAGTCCTGCGTGAGAAATGGTGATACCTTGCAAAACATCCCTCTACTAGGAAGTGGCAGTGTGGGGCACCCATCTGCTCCAAAGCCCTGACTTCCCATCCCTGCGTCTTTCCTCCTACAGCCCTGAAAGGCACTTCATAAACAAAATCCATCTTAACTCTTTCAGTCCCTTGGGCTGCTGCTGAATCATCCAACTTCAGCTTAAAGGATTTGCACAAGTCATCAGCCCAGGCCAGGGGGTGGCATGATTCATGATGGGGCAACAGGCAAGAAACAAGAATCAGAGAGGAAGAGTGAACAGAAAATTAGAGGACCTTGGAAGATGATAATGAAGCAGTTGGCAGAGGCAAACGGGCAGCAGAAGAAATGAGGGAGATTTAGACAATGGAGCTGGACACCATTTCCAAACAACTCAGACCTTTGGCTCCCCTGGGACCACTGTCTGGCTCAGGCCTTGTGGTCTGAGGTGTGCAGGGTGGTCTGGGGACCTGGCCAAGACCCCACACTAATAGCTCTCTGGCAAGAACTTCAAGCAGAATTCAGCCTGATCCAGCTGAGGATCTGAGGGCCACAACGGGCAGGTGAGTGAGGGCTGGCCCAGTGCCACCTGGCTGCATGGCCACCATCCCCAAGAGCAGATGCACTGCGGACGTCATCTGGTGTCCTCACCTCTCTCCTCTGACCCCCAGCAGCCCCTTGTCAGGGACAGCCATTCAGAATTTGAGCTTTGGCGACCTAGCTGCATTTGGTCTGAATCTTGTTTCATGAAGATTCATGTAGGGCCATACCATGCCCCTTCCAGCTGTCTCTCAGTCATGTCCAGCTCTTTGTAATCCCATGGACTGCAGCACACCAGGCTTCCCTGTCCTTCACGATCTCCTGAAGCCTGCTCAAACTCATGTCCATTGAGTCAGTGATGCCATCCCACCATCTCATCGTCTGTCGTCCCCTTCTCCTCCTGCCCTCAGTCTCTCCCAGGATCAAGGTCTTTTCTAATGAGCCAGCTCTTTGAATCAGGTGGCCAAAGTATAGGAGCTTCAGTTTCAGCATCAGTCCTTTCAATGAATATTTAGGACTGATTTCCTTTAGGATTGACTGGTTTCATCTCCTTGCAGTCCAAGGGACTCTCAAGAGTCTTCTGCAACCCCTTCCAGGCTCTCACTCAGTCCTTACAGAAGTCTGCCCCACACCCCAGCAACACCACTGTTCCCTGCCACACACACCCTCAGGATTCAAGGCTGTCAGCTCTACACCACGATGCTTATGGGAACATCTTCCAAATGAATGCCACTGGCCCCTTGGGAGGCGCCCAGACCGGCACAATTGCCTCCTCCTTTTGACCCACAAGTAAACTGCCCAAATGATCCGCTTCCCACCCCTCATCCGCTGGGAGCACTGCAACTTGGGAAGGAGCTGGGTCACCTGGAGGTGACATGAGACAAGTCATAGGAGCTCTGGAGAGCGGGCCTGGACAAGGACACACTCCCAGCCTGTGTTGTCCTCCTGTGTTGACCATTCATGCCCTTCAAAGGATTTCCAAAAGGATTTGTCGAACTCCCCAGCCCCTGGGCATCTGAGCCACACCTGGTCCTCCTTCCTTCTCCCCCGACCCCCCACGGTTCTAAAGCACCACGTTCACAGGAGTTTCCTCCCAATCCAGTGAGCACCCCTGGTGCTCTGGGTCACCTCCTCTGCTTACGGCGAGGGCTGGCTTTCTCTCCTGTTCCAACACCTTCTTCCCCATCAGCATGCAGACCTGAGCTGGAAACAAGTGGCTCAGCTAAATCAGTCCATCCTAAAGGAGATCAACTGGATATTCACGGGAAGGACTGAGGACGAAGCTGAAACTCCAGTGCTTTGGCCACCTGATGCAAAGAGTCAACTCACTGGAAAAGACCCTGATGCTGGGAAAGATTGAAGGCAAGAGGAGAAGGGGGCACAGACGATGAGACGGCTGGATGGCATCACCGACTCAGTGGACATGAGTTTGAGTAAACTCCAGGAGGTAGTGAGGGACAGGAAGTTTGGCATGTTGCAGTCCATGGGGTCACAAAGAGTTGGACTCAACCGACTGAACAACTCTGTCTCCTATTCCACTCCAAAGAGACCTCATGACTCCAACAAGGCTGCTCCTGTCAAGGTCACACATGGGCTCCATGTAGCAGTTGAGTGATCCCTCCTCTGTCCTCATCCCAGCCCCTCAGCAGCCTTCACAGAAGGCTGCTCCTTCCTGCTGAGACACCGCCTCCCGCTTCCTGCTAGGATCCGTGCTTCCTGTCTTTCCCTCCTGCTCCTCCGTGCTCCTTCTCAGCCCCTTTGGCTGACTCCTCCCCTTCTTTCTGACCCTCTCTGAGGGCATCCCCAGGGGCTGCTCTGAGTGGCCTCTCCTTTCTCTCCACACATTCTTTCCAGGCATCTCATCCTCCCTATCTCCAGGCTCTAAATGCCTGCATTTGACCCCTGGGTCCATAGCTCCCGCTTTCATCTCCTGCAATTCCAGATTTCTAGATCTTCTTGATGGGGCTCCTCAGATGCGTGAGTGTGATCTCAGACTTAAGAAAGCAGAATTCTTCATTTGCCACCACCCTTTGCCTGCAGCCTGCATACTTCCTGTCTCTCCTCCATCTCTCTAATCATCACTCCAACAGTCACCCAGATTTTCAGGCTAGAAATCCAGGAGTCTTTGCGGCATCTCCTCTTTCCCTCAGTCCCTACTTGGATCCTATCTGAGTCTTATCTTATCCCCCACTTTGGGGTGGATCTCAGCACCCTACTCTCCAGGAATCTTCAGCACCTCCTAACGGGTATCCAGAGGAGGGCGTGACTACCCACTCCAGTGTTCTTGCCTGGAGAATCCCCATGAACAGAGGAGCCTGACGGGCTACAGTCCATGGGGTCACAAGAGTCAGACATGGCTGAACGACTAAACACAGTGGATATCCTACTTCAACTCTTGGAGGCAGAATTTTAAAAACACTAGAGGTGGGACTTCCTTGGTGGTCCAATGGCTAAGACTTAGCCTTCAAGTGTGAGGGGTGTGGGTTTGATCCCTGGTTGGGTAGCTAAGATCCCACATGCCTTGTGGCCCCCCAAAAACCAAAACATAAAACAGCAACTATATTGTAACAAGTTCCATAGAGACTTTAAAAATCATCCACATAAAAAAATTAAAAAAAAAAAAAAAAGAGACTCCAGGCTTCCAATGCAGGGGGCATGAGTTCAAGTCTTGGTTGGGGAAGTTCTACCTGAATTGTAGCAAAAAAAAAAAAACAAAAGCAGCGGGGGTGGGATGGGGGACAGAAAAGAAAATATATGTAATAAAATAATTTGACAAAAAGTTCCTTCATAGGTACACAGAAAAATACAACAGAGCTTTGTGGTAAAATATATATTAAAAATAAAAAAAAATTAGATTAAAGCATTAAATGCTTTATTAATACTTCTCTCAGTCTAAAATCCAAAGCTTAAAACCACATTTACAATAAAACCCAAATTTTGTCATGGCCTGCCAGGTCTCTAGGCCATCTACCTCTCGGCGCTGACCTATGCCCCTATGGCACGCTCCCCCGGTTTAAGCTTTGCCCGCCACGCTGTGTGTCTGCTCCTTGAATAACCAAGTCATCCTTCTCGCTGGGCTTGGTCGTCCCAGTTCCTCTCCTTGGAACGGATCTCCTCATCTTGGCCTCGGAGTCCCTTCCTAACTGTCCTCTCCCCATCCCCACCCTCTGTTGTCTCCTCCCGTTTTCATTCTGTGCAGCACCCTGGACATCGCCTTCCTTGTTTTCCTGTTTGGAGATTCGGCTGTTTGTTCACTATCTGCCCACGCTCACTCACCGTGGTCTCACCAGCGCTCACAGGAGTGACTGAACCTTGTAGTAACCGAGAAGCACTTGAGTGAACTCAGAATAGACAAATGCTTGTATTGACCCAAACCAAGGGGAATCAAAAACAGACATCCTGGAGCTTCCCTGGTGGTCCAGTGGTTGAGACTATGCTCCCAATGGAGGGGGCCCTGGTTCCATCCTTTGTCAGGCAATGATATCCCATATGCTGCAATTAAGACACAGCACAGTCAAATAAATTTTTAAAAAACGAACAGCCCCCAAAGTTATCTGAGAACTAAGCAGCCAGCAAGAGCAGTGAGATTACCATTCTTCTGTCCCCAAAGACAGATGATAAATGAAAGGCATATCCAGACAACCAGTCAAGGACATTTTCTTCTAATTCCTCCTCTAAATCAATCTCATCATTGCAATTAGCTCCTGTTACATTACAGAGACAACCTGAGCTCCGAGGTAGATCAATGACACGTGGAAAAACAGAATAAGTGGGCCCATCGTACAATTCTCGGGCTCAAACTTCCAGGAATTGTGTGTTTCCTCTTTAACCCTTGGGCTTCCCTCACAGCTCAGTTGGTAAAGAATCTGCCTGCAACACGGGAGACCCTGGTTCAATTCCTGGGTCGGGAAGATCCGCTGGAGAAGGGATAAGCTACCCACTCCAGTATTCTTGGGCTTCCCTTGTGGCTCAGCTTGTAAAGAAACCGCCTACAATGCAGGAGACCTGAGTTCAATCCCTGGGTGGGAAGATCCCCTGGAGAAGAGAAAGGCTACCCACTCCAGCATTCTGGCCTGGAGAATTCCATGGGCTGCACAGCCCATGGGGTCACTCTTGTGCTGGCCACTCAGTGCTGTGCAGTGAGTGATAGCTTCATGATTGTGGCATTGATCAACTGCCTGGGTTTTCTTTCATAAAGATTTCGGTTCTGCTCTGTCATTTTTCTATAATTATGTGTCAGGATTGTATTTCAGTAGGAAAAAACATATTTGAAGTCAAAAGTATAGGTCTTAAATTTAGACATTAAAAAAAAAATGCAGAGACAAGCAAGGTTCCATGAACCTCTGTCATATAATAATCCAGAGGTCAGAGTGGCCCATAGCTGTGCAGAGTCAAAACTTACTGCTATTATTGTTCAAAGAGGCGATCTCTTTGGATGTGCATGAGCACAGATAATAAGGGAGAAAGTCTGGGCTTGTTAAGTGAAAAATAGGCAGGACTTTCCCCTTAGAGATTGGTTTTGCTCTTTGATATCAGTTGCAACTCTCAGACCCCCCTCAACCCAGAGCCAGAGACTTTCTCCTTAAAATTCCTATCTTAAAATCTTAATTCAGTTTATGATGTGTGTTAGCTTAAAGTCTGATGAGGGTAACATAATTCATGTTATACTAAATACTAATGATCAACTTCTCAACGTCCAGATATGGGTTCTGTGACCATCCCATTGCTCCTGTGTGACATCTTGGTTGAGGACATGTCGCTCCTGAATAACTGGGGATGAGGTCATTCATTGTGCCAACAACCAGAGTCCTGTTGAGAAGGATCTGAGCTCTTTGTGGTCTGTTGTCTTATCTTCCACCTGTTCTATCAACTCCAACCTAACTCCCTGCCCAGGGCCGGGCTCGCATCGCTTCTCCTTGGCAACACTCACCTGTCCCACTGCCCAGACAGCTCACCCGCTGGACAGGCATCTGGAACCCAGCCTTCCCCTTGCAGCCCCTGCGACTGGTGTGCAGGACAAATGCAATCATCATGTTAAGACTCACCCGACAGGGGAAGATGCCTAGAAGAGAAGTCTTTAAACTGGAGTGGCTATGACCTTCCCTATGACAGAGGATGGGATGGTTGAATGGCATCACCAACTTGATGGACATGAGTCTGAGTAAACTCCAGGAGTTGGTGATAGACAGGGAAGCCTGGCGTGTTGCAGTCCATTGGGTCCCAAAAGTCGGGCACGACTGAGCCACTGAACTGAACTGATGACCTTCACCCTTCCCACCTTGACCTTCCCCCTTCCCACCTTTCCAGTTTCCCTTCATCACCCCTCACCTTCTGTCTAGACCTTCACTTCAGCTCCACTAGAGCACAGGAGGCTTCGTGTCTTCCTCACTTTATTTATACCATGATTGTCTTTATACAGAATGGTGTTTTCTGCCCTGCCCGCCTCCCTGCCCAGCTCACATCTACTCATCCCCCAGAGCATAGCATCACCTCTGCTGGTGAGTCTCCTGGGTCCTCAGACCTGGCTCTAGGCTGCTCCTCTGGGTGCCCATCATCCCCGGTGAATACAATGTGTTCCCAATAAAATATTTTCTGGTCCACTTGCCCCAGATACACGGAGATCTTGTTGAGGGCAGGGTCAGAGTGCTTTCTGGCACAGAACATACACTCAACAAAGGTTAACCGAATGAAGGTTGGATAGATGGGTGAATGAGCCAGGGCCTATTATTACAGTGACTGCCAACATTTTTTTTTTCTTTTTTTAAAAATGCCAGCTCCTGTCATCTGGACCAAAAGGATCCAGACAAGCAGCCAGTGTCTGGTCTGGAGAAGAACTGTAGAGGGGACATAAGACTCACTCGTTGGGACCACCATGCAGGTGGACACAGGAGTCAAAGGGAGAAGCCATCTTTATGGTGCCAAACCAGGGGCTCTAACTTGCATTTCAAGGAGGAAGACAATTTTCCTGACCTACTGACATTTGCTCGAAGGGGCTATGAACCGAAATGAAAGAAGAAAGGGATTAGAAAATGAAATCTGAAAGCAGAGACGTGAAGAACTATGGTATTTAAAAATAATGACTGAATTAAAGGAGAGGCCTTGAGGTATATGAACAACCCACTCTTTCAACACAAGACCGACTGGGAGACACCCACAGACGCCACAGGGTCTGTGCCCTGAGCCACAACCGCAAGAGCTGGGAGGTGGGGCTTCCTTCTGGAGGAGCTCCAGGAGGAATTCTGAGCCATCAAGCTTGCTTCAGGGCAGTCCTGGGATTGAGCAGCAACTGACATCTCCAAGTTCCTGCGGCAACAGAAGAACAGGCAGTGACTATGCCAGGAGGCCGCTCAGGGTGAGTGCTGGGCTTTTCAAGGTGTGTCCCAGGGATGCCCCCATGTGCCAGGTTCAGGACAGCAACACTGCAGGAGCAGAAACTGAATCTAGACTTGACCAGACTTTGGAACAAATTCAGATTAGCACAAGTTCCAAGAGGCCAATGCGCAGACTAGCTTCGGCTTCCAGAAATAAAAGGCTGCGCCCCCTGCAGGGCTCATGTCTGTGACTCTCTCCTGTTCTCCCTAGAGGGAGACCTCAAGGGAAGTCACACTGTCCGGTGAGGGGCAGAAGGAGCGTAGAGCCCAGGAAAGGCTGCTGCCTGGGGGACCTGAAGGCCAAGAGACTCTGCCAGCCAGTGCCCCGCCTTCATTGTAAGGCAGGCTCTAACCAACCAGCGGCTTCTCTGGTGGCTCAGATGATAAAGAATCTGCTTGCAATGTAGGAGACCTGGGTTCCATCCCTAGGTCGGGAAGAACCCCTGGAGGAGGAAATGGCAGCCCACTCCAGTATTCTTGCCTCCTCATAGACAGAGGAGCCTAGCGGGCTACATCCATGGGGTCGCAAAGAGGTGGACATGACTGAGTGACTAACACCCATCCAAACCTACCGTCAGAAACTTGTGTTTGAGCAGACCAATCCTTGCTTTCTACCTGCACCTTTTCTAGCCCAGTGGTATTCCCTGAGAGCTCAGCTGGTAAAGAATCCACTTGCAATGCAGGAGACCCCGGTTAGACTCCTGGGTTGGGAAGAGCCCCTGGAGAAGGGATAGGCTAGCCACTCCAGTATTCTTGGGCTTCCCTGGTGGCTCAGCTGGTAAAGAAACCACCTGCAATGCAGGAGACCTGGGTTCAATCCCTGGGTGGGAAGATCCCCTGGAGAAGGAAAAGGCTACCTACTCCAGTATTCTGGCCTGGAGAATTCCATGGACTGTATAGTTCATGGAGTCAAAATGAGTTGGGCACGAATGACTATCACTTTCTCCCTGCCTCAGACTGGACACAGGGGATGAGGTTGAAGACTTCTGGAAATAACCCCAATTACTCAGCGTCATAGTTTGGTTGCTCCCAAAAGCAGTCACAGAGACACAGACTGGAGTGAAGATAGATTTTTGGAAGGTGATCCCAGGAAGCACAGGGGAGGAAGTGAGGAGAGTGAACAAGAAGGAAAAGTCGATGAGGGTTCGCTGATGGTCGGGATGCCCCTGGGTCACCCTGGGGGTCACCTGAGGTAACCAGGTGGACATGGTCGGTACAGCATTTTCCCACCAATCCTCCTGCTCAATGGTTGACGTTTATCCCTGGAGGCAATTTCACTTGCTCTCCTCTCCCTTCCAAGCTATACCTGTGTGCTCCTAGGCCTGCTTCAACTGCCAAAGAAAGCCTTCAAGCAGGCAGGAAGAGACAGAATCCAGAGTTCAAGGTGGGGCAATGTCAGGGGCTGGGAATTGTCTGCAGGTACAGAAAAATGCATGTGGGCCCATGGATGATGCTACAGCTGGTTATTCTCAGATCCCATGGGTCACACATTTACAGTCGGATAAATTGATCCATAAATGGCTAATTGGCTAATCACTTCAGTTCAGTTGCTCAGTTGTGTCCGGCTCTTTGTGACCCCATGGACTGCAGTACGCCAGGCCTCCCTGTCCATCACCAACTCCCGGAGTTTACTCAAACTCATGTCCATTGAGTCGGTGATGCCATCCAACCATCTCATCCTCTGTCGTCCCCTTGTTTTCCTGCCTTCAATCCTTCCCAGCATCAGAGGCTTTTCTCAACTCTTTTTTCTTCCCCTTGAAGAATAATCTCCCAGTGACCTCTGTTTAATTCACTAGTCCAGTTTCTTGGTCTCCTCACGTTTAGTCAAGCCATTCAACTCCAAGAATAACAGTGATATTCCTTTATAGCAGGTTTTTTCTTCATAATATTTTTATTCACCATGGGCTATAAATGATTCATAACTTGATTCTCCCCACCTGTCACAAATATGAATTTTCAGTTCATTTTAAAGATTAATTTTTAAACTTAAACCAGCTCCTAAAAAAGTAGTGATATTTAAAATAAACTTGTAATTCATTTCTATTTTAGTACAGAGATTAACAGACCTACCCAAGATTTAAGATGTTATCTTTTCAACCAAAGAACATCTTAGAATTAGATATTTATTATTGACCTTAATGAAAGCTTTAAAAATTATTAATTGAAGGAGAACATAGGCAAAACACTCTCCGACACGACATACATCACAGCAGGATCCTCTATGACCCACCTCCCAGAATATTGGAAATAAAAGCAAAAATAAACAAATTGGACCTAATTAAACTTAAAAGCTTCTGCACAACAAAGGAAACTATAAGCAAGGTGAAAAGACAGCCTTCAGAATGGGAGAAAATAATAGCAAATGAAGCAACTGACAAACAACTAATCTCAAAAATATACAAGCAACTCCTGCAGCTCAATTCCAGAAAAATAAACGACCCAATCAAAAAATGGGCCAAAGAACTAAACAGACATTTCTCCAAAGAAGACACACAGATGGCTAACAAACACATGAAAAGATGCTCAACATCACTCATTATCAGAGAAATGCAAATCAAAACCACAATGAGGTACCATTTCACGCCAGTCAGAATGGCTGCGATCCAAAAGTCTACAAGCAATAAATGCTGGAGAGGGTGTGGAGAAAAGGGAACCCTCTTAAACTGTTGGTGGGAATGCAAACTAGTACAGCCGCTATGGAGAACAGTGTGGAGATTCCTTTAAAAATCGCAAATAGAGCTGCCCTACGACCCAGCAATCCCACTCCTGGGCATACACACCGAGGAAACCAGAATTGAAAGAGACACGTGTACCCCAATGTTCATCACAGCACTGTTTATAATAGCCAGGACATGGAAGCAACCTAGATGTCCATCAGGAGATGAATGGATAAGAAAGCTGTGGTACATATACACAATGGAGTATTATTCAGCCATTAAAAAGAATACATTTGAATCAGTTCTAATGAGGTGGATGAAACTGGAGCCGATTATACAGAGTGAAGCCAGAAAGAAAAACACCAATACAGTATACTAACACATATATATGGAATTTAGAAAGATGGTAACGATAACCTTGTATGTGAGACAGCAAAAGAGACACAGATGTATAGAACAGTCTTTTGGACTCTGAGGGAGAGGGAAAGGGTGGGATGATTTGGGAGAATGGCATTGAAACATGTATAATATCATATATGAAACGAATTGCCAGTCCAGGTTCGATGCATGATACTGGATACTTGGGGCTGGTGCACTGGGATGACCCAGAGGGATGGTACGGGGAGGGAGGTGGGGGGGGGGGGTTCAGGATGGGGAACACGTGTACACCTGCGGCGAATTCATGTTGACGTGTGGCAAAACCAATACAATATTGTAAAGTAATTAACCTCCAATTAAAATAAATAAATTTATATTAAAAAAGGAAAATGAGGGAAAAAATTATTAATTGGGCCTAAATTATAATTACGTCAAAAATTTCCAAATTAAGATGTGATACTGAAGCATCACTCCTTTCAGCTGTGATATAATTTTGAAGTCAGTCAACCTAATATTTGTTTAAAGTATTCATTCAACCACATTATAAACTATTAATTTTTAGGAAAAGTTCATCTGCCAAGCTCAAGCTTCTAGAGTATAGTCTTTGTTTGCCCTCTACCTACAAATGACAGAGACAAATTTTCTCATACTTGCTACCTTGAGCTGGAGAGTAATTATGGAAAGAGGGGACTGGGACTTCCCTGGTGGTTCAGGGGTTTAATATTCCCTGCAGTGAAAGCAGTTGGGGAAATAACCAGGGATCAAATGGACTTCCCTAGTGGCTCATATGGTAAAGAAATCTGCCTACAATGCAGGAGACCCGGGTTCTGTCCCTGGGTCAGGAAGATCCCCTGGAGAAGGAAATGACAACCCACTCAAGTATTCTTGCCTGGGAATTTCCTTGGACAGAGGAGCCTGGTGGGCTGCAGTCCATGGTATCTCAAAGAGTCGGACACAACTGAGCCACTAACACTTTCTTTTCTTTGGGGAACTAAGATCCTGCATGCCACATGAAGTGGCCAAAAAAAAGGGGGGGCAATAAATAAACCCCAAAGCAAAGATACAGGAAGATTCTGAGAACAGCCATCAAAACCAGGACTACGCTGCCCCTTCCGATAGCAAGTGGCTGCCAGGGGCTCCTGGAAGATGGCCAGGAGGGGCCAGGCAGTCAGGCCCGTGAGCTCTCACATTGACCCTGCTGGGGGTTCCTTCTAGAACAGAGCACACGAGGAGGAGAAACCTCAGGAAACAGAACGTATTTGATCAAGGACAATAGAGACAAGACAAGAAGATCCAGACCTCAGTGGGAAAGGGGAATGGATCCCAGAAACTTTGCGCAGAAAGTAAGCTGCCGTATCTTTTTCTTTCAACTGGGATATAGTTGCTTTACAAAGTTGGGTTAGTTTCTGCTGTTCAACGAAATGAATCAGCTAAATTTATACGTATAGAGTCGGACACTGCTGAGCGATAACACACACACGCACGCAAACCTCCCTCTTGGGAGTCCCTCTCACTCCCCTACCCCCATCCCACCCATCTAGGTCACCACAGAGCACCCAGCCGAGCTCCTTGCATAAACTGATGCAGCCTCTATGGAGAACAGTACGGAGAGTCCTTAAAAAACTAAAAATAGAGCTGCCATATGACCCTGCAAGCCCACTGGCCATATACCCCGGAACACTGTCATTTAAAAGAATACACGTACCCGTGCTCACTGCCGTTGCCGTATCTTTTAACAAGACACAGACACAACAGAGCAGGGTGCTCTTTGGAGTTAGAAAAGTTTTCCTGGACACTGCCTTACTTATACAGGTCAGGAGGACTAATTCCACTTAAAAATGAACACCAGGCAAGGAATGAAGTCAAATCTCACACAAAGTGAGTGTAAGTAAAAGAACAAAAGGGGCAGAATAAACATCCGGATAGATGATCAAAGCATAACAGAGAGACAGATAAGAGAAGAGATAAAAATTATCCTATTATTTCAAGATAAGCTAAAATACATGAGTAAACAACATTTAGGAACATTCAGGAAAGAGATAACAGAACTTACAGAGAGTTAGAGGTCAAAGAAAAAAAACTTTATATAAAAGTTAGAAGGAACGCAGTGGTGAGTGGACAGAAATAATGTCTGAAGAGAAAGAGCAGATTTTTTAAAAAGAATTTTCAATCAAAAAGAAATGTTAAAAAATATTTGAGAAAAAGTGGCAAATATTGAAGTAGGCAAAGAAGATTAAACATGCAGATAATAGGAGTCCCTTAAGAACAAAATCAAGGCAAGGCAAGAAAACAAATATTAAAAACATAATTCAAGAAAAATTCTCCCAAATAAAAGAGGGATATGAAACTATATATTGAAAGAGCAGAGTATGCACCTGCGATTGCTGACCCAGAAAAATCAACACCAAGACAGGATCCAGTGAAACAACTAGATTTGAAAAATAAAAACAGGGACTTTCCTGGTGGTCCAGTGGTTAAGGCTCTGCACTGCCAAAGCAGGGTGCACAGGTTCAGTCCCTGATTGGGGAGCTAAGATCCCATATGCATGTGTCTTCGCCAAAAGATAAAAAGAAATAATTAAAAAAATTAATAAATAAAAGAAATGATGGAATTAGAACATCACCACTTAGCAGTCTCCAATAACTTAACAGATGAAAGCATTAAGCATCCAAGTCTGCAAACATTAAAAAGGGAAAGACAGCTAGTTATGAAGTACAGCCTATATTTTGGCCAAAGGGACCTAACCTGAATCTGATCCAGTCACTGGATCCAGCTGCAAATTTTTCAGACATACAGGGACAGAGAAACATATTAAATTGTATCATAAACATGCTATTAGTAGAGCCCAGACTGTGAGAAATTTTACAGCTCAAGTGCCCCTCAACAGAGACTATGGAGACTAAAGGGCAAAAAGAGTAAAACCCGGAGATTAAAAAGGGCTTGAAAAATACATCAGAAGTGCTTTAATGTAAGACTATCACCTGCCATCTGTCAGTCACTCAGGCGTGTCCCACTCTTGGTGACCCCGTGTACTGCCGCCCACCAGGCTCCTCTGTCCATGGGATTCTCCAGGTAAGAACATTGGAGTAGGTTGCCATGCCCTTCCTGAGGGCACCTCCCTCACCCAAGGTTCGAATGCTGGTCTCTCGCATTGCAGGCAGATTCTTTACTTTCTGAACCACCTGGACAGACTATAGTTTCGATAGAGTAAGAAATACATATTCTGTCTCTGCCCCACCCCACCAATTCCTAGCACAGTGCTTCTAAGAGCCTAGAAATGTCTAAGTGCTCCAAGTGTCTTAGGCATGCCAATGAAATGACTCTTTTTTAAAAATTTTAATCGATATATAGTTGATTTACAATGTTGTGTTAGTTTCAGGTGTATAGCAATGTGATCTGGTTATATATATAATATATAAATGTGCTTTTGGGGGATTCTTTTCTGTTATAGATTATTACAATATATTGAGTTTAGTTCCCTGCACTATACAGGAGGTCCTTGTTGATTATCTATTTTATATACAGTATATATAGTATATTATATATAGTGTATATTTTAATCCCAATTTATATTTAATCCCAACTTTATCCCTCCTCCACTTCCTGCTTTGTAACCATAAATTTGCTTTCTATGTCTGAGTCTACTTCTGTTTTGTGAATATTAATTAGTTCCTTTGTGTCCTTTCTCTAGATTCTGCATATACGTGATATCATGATGTTTGTCTTCCTCTGTCTGACCTAATTCACGTAGTATGACCATCTCTAGGTCCATCCATGCTGCTGCAAAGGGCGTTAGTTCATTCTCTTCTGTGGCTGAGTCATGTTCCATTGCAGGTACACACCACATCTTTGTCCATTCCTCTATTGATGGACGTTTAGGTTGCTTCCATATCTTGGCTACTGTAAACAGTGCTGCAATGAACACTGGGGTGCATATATCCTTTCAGACACTGTTTTCCTCTGGATATATGCCCAGGAGTGGATTTGCAGGGTCACATAGTAGCTCTATTTTTAGTTTTAAGGCACCTCCATCCTATTCTCCATCGTGCTAATGAGATGACTCTTAGCTGAGGGGTCTCTGGACAGGATGTAGGTCGTTAGAATCCGAGCAAATTGCCAGAGAATCAGACTGGAGGGTTGCAAATTTCAGCCCCATCCCCCAGTTTTGGTGATTACCGATGGCCACAGATTTAATCAGTTGTGCCTACATAACTGACCACCCATAAAAATCCCAAATGGAAGGGTGTGGAGAGCTTCTGGGTTCGTGAACATATCCTCCTGCTGGGAAGGTGATGCATCCCAAACTCCATGGAGACAGAATTTCCTGTCCTTGGGACTCCCCCAGACCCCACCTCTGCACCTCTTCGTCTGCTGTTCATTTGCATCCTTTATAATAAATGAGCAATAATAAGTAGTGTCCCTGAGTCCCTTGAGTCGATGTAGCAAATTATTACTTGTGAGGAGCCAGTGGCAAGAACCTCTGAATTGTAGCTAAGTCATATAGAAATGTAGGAAGCCTGGGCCGCCACTCCTGGCGACTGGCATCTGAAGTTAGGGTGCAGTCTTGGGGGACTCAGCCCTTAGCCTGTGGGGTGTGGGGTTAACTCCGGCAGGTAGTGTCAAGATTGAATTAAACCCTAGGACACCAGCTGGTGTAGGAAAACTGGAGAATCACTGGATGATGTGGAAAATCCATAGTTATTGTCAGAAGTGTTATGAATGGAGAAACAGTTTTGCTTCAAGACTGGATAGTGATGCAAATTTGGGTGATTGAAGAATTCATTTCAAAAAGCACGAGAGGGCGGGATGGGGGTGGAAGGTGGGAGGGAGGTTCAGCAGGGCTGGGACACACCGATGGCTGATTTATGTCAATCTATGGCGGAAACCAACACAATATTGTAAAGCAATTATTCTCCAATTAAAAATAAAATTTTTAAAAAAGAAAAAAAAAAAACAAAAAGCATAAGAAATTAAAAGTCAGGATAGCAGTCACACCTGGGGCCAGAGAAGGGGCTGGGATTGGGGCAGGCATCTATCTGTGGGGGCTTCAGAATAGCGGGCAGAGCTTTATTTCTCAACCTAACGAAGTTTGCTTTGAAAGAATTTGCTCAGTCATCTATTCAATTTGGGGAGTTTTCTGAATTTTTGACTCATTTTGTAATAAAAAGATTTTAAAACATAAAAACAAAGTTCTATCCCATAAGGACAAGCTGCCTTTTGAAAGCTCAGACCTGATCTGTCTCCTGTTCTCTACATTATGGAATAATGAGGTCTATAAGACAAAGACACTTTTCAAACCTCTCTAGGAATCAGAATGCATAAAAAACGTGTCCTCTAGCTTTGTTTCGCGGGGCTCTGCGTGGCTTTTCTAGTCTGCAGAATAGAGAAATTCACCCACACTGCTCCCGCTTTCAGGTCCAGGATTAAGTCATGTTTCTTCAATAGAACAAAACCGTACTTCTCTATTAACTGCTTGAGATAACCAGTGAGACAGTCCGAGATTCTGTGATTTCCTTAGAAAAGTAGAGTCCAGTTTGGTCACTTAAGGTCACCTGTGCCCATCTGGACGTGAGCCAAGGGCTCCCTGCCTCAAACTAATGAGCAGATCCAAGTAGCTAGGAGCAGACTTCACTGTGGACTTGTCTTGGCTTTGCCCCCACCTTCGTCCCATGCCCTGTGGTATCATCCTTCCATGGGCACCTTGCTTCTGAGCTTCTAGAGCCAATGACTTGCAAACCCAGTCACTGGGACCCTACAGAGATGTTGGGCTTGCCTTTTGATGCCTTAACCCCACTGCTGAAGTGAAAAACATCCCTGGGCATCCATCAAGGCAAGGGGAACCAGCATCAAAGCAAGATGAAGCACTGCCTTTCTTAAAGTTCAGGCTGTTTTCTGCATCAGCGTGGACCCTGACTCATTTGAAAAGAACTGACTCATTGGAAAAGACCCTGATGCTGGGAAAGATTGAAGGCGGGAGGAGAGGGGGATGACAGAGGATGAGATGGTTGGATGGCATCATCGACTCAATGGACGTGAGTTCGGGTAGGCTCTGGGAGTTGGTGATAGACAGGGAGGGCTGGCGTGCTGCAGTCCACGGGGTGGCGAAGAGTCAGACACGGCTGAGCAGCTGAACTGAACCGTGGCACTGCTGGTGTCTGCCCAGGTAGCTTTACCTGCTGAAGCATCCGTCCCCCAGAGCCTGTGAATGTGGACGTGACCCTAAAGAATAACGAGACTGTCGCATTGTCATTTCTGAAAAGTGGAACGATGCCATTATGATGACCCTCAAAAAAGCTAGGGTTCCAGATCCAGCATGCGTGCCTGCTCAGTCAGTCACTCAGTCATGTCTGACTCTTTGTGACCTCACGGACTGTAGCCTGCCAGGCTCCTCTGTCCATGGGATTTCCCAGGCAAGAACACTGGAGTAGGTTACCGTGTCCTTCTCCAGGAGATCTTCCAGACTCAGGGACCAGACCCGCGTCTCCTCTGTCTTCGGCAATTGCCGGCAGATTCTTTACCACTGAGCCACTTGGTCTTAGTAGCTCCTTGACACAGGAGGGAACCCAGGCTTCCCACAGTCCCAGAGCCCTCAGCCCGCAGCTCAAGCCCAGCATGGCAGAGGTCCTCATGAATGATAATACATAATTTTATACATATATATATATATATATATACACACACACACACACACACACTATATGGAGAAGGAAATGGCAACCCACTCCAGTATTCTTGCCTGCAGAATCCCATGGACAGAGGAACTTGGCAGGCTACAGTCCCTGGGGTCACAAAGAGTCGTACACGACTGAGTGACTAACAACAGTATTCTATATTATGTGTCTATTAGAAATGTTCACTATATTAGAAGCTCACTCATGGGCTTCCCAGGTGGTGCTAATGGTAAAGAACCCGTCTGCCAATGCAGGAGACACAAGCAACACAGATTTGACCCCTGGGTCGGGAAGATCCCCTGGAGGAGAAAAGGCAACCCAGTCTAGTATCTTTGCCTGGAAAAGTCCATGGACAGAGGAGCCTAGAGAGCTACAGTTCATGGAATCTCACAGATGTGGACATTACCGAAGCGACTTAGCACACAATATATGCATATAAATAAATGATCATACCTGGTGCTGAGTAATTCCAAGGCATGGTTTCTGCCTCCCAGCCTTCCCCCCACCACACACACTCACACCTTCTGCCGTCTCCCCTCCATCCCAGACTGACCCCAGCATCTAGCAGGTGCATTCCTGCCTCTGGACCATTGCAGTTGCCGTTCCCGCAATCAAAACCCTCTCTCCCTAGCTTTTGGCAAACCCCTCTCTTCTCATCATTCAAGTCAGCTCAGACGTCATCTTCTCCCATAATCTAGCTAATCTGCCCTTTTATCCCCTGTCCCTCTCTGGGCTGTAAAGCCCGTTCAGAGCAGGAATTCTTGTCCCATCCAGTCCTGAGCCCTAGGGCACTCCCTAGCACTAGGGCACTCCTAGCCCCTTCTAGGGACTGGAACTCCCTGGCCTTCACTCTCACCAGCACGATCCCCGCCCACCAGGCATGGAGTTCAAGGTCTCTCCCCTGGGCCTGCGCTGCGTGCTTAAGCGGGCAGCCTCAGTGCCAGGGGTTGTGAATTCCTAGGTCCCCTTCTCAATCTGGGGGGGACACCCCCGTTTCTCCGGGGCTCTACAAGTGCTTTCCTTTCTCCCTCCTACCTTGGACACTGCCCTCTTTAACATACCTCCCGAGGGCACTTTCTCTGGAAGTAGCCTGAAATGGAAAATCTATTGTTGAGTGATGCTGTGCTAAGGTGATGGCTCTGGGATCGGAATGAGACGGAGTGCGGGGGAAAGGAACTCGGCCAGAAGACTGGCTTCAGACAAACGCAAGGCTGGAGGCGGGGGCGGGGCGGCTGTCCCACTCGGAGGCATCAAGTCCTGTTCTATGCCATCTGCCGTGAGTCACTGGCTCAGTCTGGGGGACCGTGGGAACTCTCAGCGAGCTCGGTGGGGTAGTGGGTTGGGGGACAGCGATACTGCCAACGGAACAGCCCACACTCACAGCAGCTGCAGGTCAAGGGACCTGGGTGGAGCTCTTTTTCTTTAAATTAATCTTTTAATCATTGCTTTACAATGTTATGTTAGTTTCTGCTGCACAGCAGCATGAATCAGCTCTATGTATACACATATGCCCGCCCTCCTGAGCCTCCCACCCCTCTAAGTCATCACAGAGCGCCGAGCTGAGCTCCCTGCATCACATAGCTTCCCACTAGCTGTTTTTCACATGGTAGTGTGTTTATGTTGGACTTCCCTGGTGGCTCAGATGGTAAAGCGTCTGCCTACAATGTGGGAGACCCAGGTTCAGTCCCTGGGTCGGGAAGATCTCCTGGCGAAGGAAATGGCAACCCACTCCAGTATCCTTGCCTGGAAAATCCCATGGACAGAGAAGCCTGGCACTCTACAGTCCATGGGGTCGCAAAGGGTCGGACACGATTGAGTGACTTCACTTCACTTCAGTGTGTATATGTCAGTGGTCCTCTCTCAGTTAGTCCCACCCTCTCCTTCCCAGAGGGGAGGAAGCACAGAGGGGCTTCCCTGGTGGCTCAGATGGTAAAGAATCTGCCTGCAATGCGGGAGACCTGTGTTCGATCCCTGGGAAGATCCCCTGGAGAAGGCAATGGCCACCCACTCCAGTATTTTTGCCTGGAGAAGCCTGTGGACAGAGTAGCCTGGCTGCAGTCCATGGTGTCACACAGAGTCAGACATGGCTGAGCTGCTGACACTTTCTCCTTCCCAAGCTGTGTCCACATGTCGGCTCTCTAAGTCAGCATCTAGGCAGGGCTCTTGACATCAAGCGGCCTCAGAGTTCTACCTGCAGGAGCTCCTGGAGGGAAGGACCACAGTCTGGGAGACCTCCACTCTGCTCCAAAAGCAGAATAAGGAAAAACAGGCAGGGATAAACCCAAATCAATATCTCAAATGTTCCATCACTGAAGCAAGTGCTCAGTCTTGCTAGCTCTCAGCTACAGGTGTGCTGGGTGCCTTGGGGAAATAAAAGAGACCAGGCCACCCTCATCCACTCCCTAGGAGCTCCGTGGCCCCTGGGGTCAGCTACACAGACTCTGAGGCTTTGTCTGCTACCAGCAGGGAGAGCAGGGGGAGGAGGCCCCCTTTCCCTACAGCTCCCCACCCACCATCACCCCGAGTCCTCTCCTTCACTGTTTCCTTCACCTGCAGCAGGAGAGCCTCAAGCTATAGATTTTATAGCCTTAGGAAATCCCATTCAAGTGATGTTGTTTCTTGCAGAATTTCTCCACTACTATTTCTACTCGAAAGAAAAGAAGAATATTAAGGATGCCTAGAATACAACAAGAGCACCTGATTCTTAAAACTGTTTCATTCTGCTGATTAAAAAGAGGTGGGATGGTCCCACGAGGTCCAAACCCGGATGGTCCAGTGGTTAGGAGTTGGTGCTTTCACCACCATGGACTGGGTTCAATCCCTGATTGGGGAACTAAGATTTCACAAGCCTTGCAGGAAGTCTGGCGAGAAAAGAAAAAGTCTAAAAAAAAAGAAGAGAGAGAGAGAGAATGAAGCTTTCTTTGCATTCACCCAAAGTTGGAATTCCATGCATATTGAAATTAAAGTGAAGTTGCTCAGTCATGTCTGACTCTTTGGGACCCCATGGACTGTAGCCTACCAGGCTCCTCCTTCTGTGGAATCTTCCAGGCAAGAGTGCTGGAGTGGGTTGCCATTTCCTTCTCCAGGGGATCTTCCCAACCCAGGGATCGAACCCGGGTCTCACACATTGTAGGCAGATGCTTTACCATCTGAGCCACCAGGGAAGCCCTATACTGAAATTATGATACACTTTAAATAGTTAGAAGTTTTAATTTTTTTAACATGATGAAAACTTTGCAGGTCAACCCTGGAAATTACTCATGTGTTTGCCTGGGGGTGGGTGGGGGTGGGGTCTCTGTGTTGTTTAGTGACTCAGTTGTGTCCAGCTCTTTGTGACCCCATGAACTGTAGCCTCCCAGGCTCCTCTGACCATGGAGTTCTCCAAGCAAGAACACTGGAGAGGGCTGCCATTTCCTCCTCCAGGGGATCTTCCCGACCCAGAGATCGAATCCGCGTCTCTGCATCTCCTGTCTTGCAAGTGGATTCTTTATGGCTGGGCCACCGGGGATCTCAGAGTTAACGTCGAGCATGGCCGACGCAGAAAGAATTCTTCCCAAATGCCTCCGGAGCATCCTTCTACCTGGTCTCTCACCGGCAGTTGGGTCAGAGGGGAAGCTGGGACTAGGAGGGCCCAGAAATTGTTTCTTCAGGAATGTATGTCCCCAGATCCAGAGTCCCAAAATTGCACTGAAGGCTGGACCTCTGCCTTGGGAGAATTCTGTTTCTCCAGCTACAGGGTCGTGCCACTTCCAACCCAGCGGAAAGGCTAACTCACATCTCTTCACAGGCTCTGCTCCCTGCTGACCGCTCTCCATGCCTTTGCCTGCTGGTAACACAGAATCTCCACGTTTGATGTCTCTGTCCACCCCCCCAAATCCATACATTAAATCCTAACTCCAAATGTGATGAGATTACTAGGTGTGACCTTAAGGAGTTGATTAGGTCATGAGGGTGGAGGGCTTCTAAGTGGGGCCTCTTATAAAAGGGACCCTGCAGAGCTCCTGAACCCTGTCTGCCCTGTGAGGACTTGGCTTGATGGTGCCATGAGCCAGGACGTGGGTCCTCACCAGACAAGCCTGCGGGAGCCTGGGTCTTGGACTTCCAGCCTCCAGAACTGTGAGAGGTAAACGTCTATATCTAGTCTATTGCATTCTGTTACAGTCGCCTGAAGGGGCTTCCCTGGTGGCTCAGATGGTAAAGAATCTGCCTGCAATGCAGGAGATCCGGCTTCCATCCCTGGGTCAGGAAAATCCCCTGGAGAAGGGCATGGCTACCCACTCCAGTATTCTTGCCTGGAGAATCCCATGGACAGAGGAGCCTGGTGGGCTACAGTCCATGGGGTCACAGAGAGTCAGACACAACAGAGTGACTGACTCTGCACAGCCACAAAAGAGATCAAGACAGTTTCCAGGGACATGTGTGCACGTGCACGCGTGCAACACACACACACGCACATGCACACGCACACTCGCACACTCACCCCAGGGCTCTGCTCCGCCCTCTGCTGGTGGAGCCCTTCCTCACTCACACTTGCTCTTGTTGCCCCCACAGCCCCACGACCACTGCAGGACCAGGCCTCTGCTGCAGAACCACCCTCTCCTGGAAACCCTTCCCGGGCCCCCCACCCCTCAGCTCTGTTTCCCCCCGGCGGGGAGGGGCCTTACAGAGAACAGAATGGGACAGGAGAGGGTCTTCTGCGGACCTGTGAATGGACTTCCCTCTCCACAGACAGCCCTTTATTTTTCACTTCCTTTCTGTTTATGGCAAGTAGGACTAGTTCTCCTTTTTACAATCAACTTACTTTTTTGGCTTTTAAGGAGAAAACGGTAAGCAAGTCGTAGCACAGATGATGCTGGGCAAGCAGACGTCCTCCGGGTGGTAGGAGAAGGGTGGGTTCAGGAGCACGGCCCGGGCTGTTCTGTGCTCACCTGCGCTTACAAGACTCCTCAGCTGCTCCTTGGACTGGGGTCCTCCAGCCTAGGAGCTCCTGAGGGGTGGTCATTACAGTGTATCCAGGACCTGCACACAGTGGGAGTGCGGTGCACACTTACTGCCCTGAGCTGAGCCCGGGATGCTCTGGGACCCTCTGCGGGGCCCCGGGTGTGTGTCTGACTCAGGCCAGACACCACTTCCTCATTACCCGGTATCCTGGTGGTGAAGCTGAAGCTCCAATACTTTGGCCACCTGATGCGAAGAGCCGACTCATTGGAAAAGACCCTGATGCTGGGAAAGACTGAAGGCAGGAGGAGACAGGGACGACAGAGGATGAGATGGTTGGATGGCAACACCAACTCAATGCACATGGGTTTGAGCAAACTCTGGGAGATGGTGAACATCAGGGAAGCCTGATGTTCTGCACTTCTTGGAGTCTCAAGGAGTCAGATACGGCTTAGCGACTTAACAACAGGTCCTGAGGGACAGCCAGGCAGGCATGAGGCATGGGTGTGTGCCCGCATCCAGGCATGGCCCTGCCTCTGGGCCCAAAAGTTAAGAGAGTGTCTTGGTGGACTTGTTTGCGAGCCCAGGCTTGCTCTCTTCCTTGAGCAGAGCTGGGGAGTGGGCCTTCCATCACGCTGAGTCACAGGAGTTCTGTGCAGGTTCAAGGAAGTGTTAACTGAGGTGCACTCTGTCCCCACTGCCACTTAGCTGTACCCTTGCCCGGGGCATCAGTGGATCCTCAAGACAGGGATGCCAGCTTGAGTCACCGAGAGCCTGCCTTGCGTGTGTCTCCTGCAGCACCCAGAATTGAGACCAAGTCACCCCAGGTGCTCACTCAGTCCCTCACACTCAACAGCCATCTACCCAGCTCTGACACTACTGATAACAGCAGCTGACAGTTACTACACCTCACCTTCCTCCAGGCCATACGTGAAATGCTCCCACACGGCTACCTGAAACGATAGGCTGCACTTAAATGAGATAATACATGAGCTCAATAGAGCTTGCCTTTTTGTATTATTGTTGCTTTCATCTTGCTCTTATGAGCCCCGAGTGCAGGCTCTGCAGATAAGATGCATAAAGCCTCTCTCCCAGCCTGTGGAACAGTCCCAGATAATTTAAATTAGAGGACCAGGTAAGTCAGTCCAGGTAGACGCCCTTTAAGGAGAGAGGGCTTCTGTGAGTGCTACAGAGGTGGGGGGGATCAACTACTTGGGGGATGAAAAAAAACCTCACTGACTGAAATTTGACCCAGGCTGGGGTGGCACGAACCTTGACCCAGAGGGAGCGAGGCTCACAGGTACTGGGCTAGGGTGTCTTCCGTTTAGGTGCCCTCTAGGGCCTGGGAGTCCTTGGCCTTGCGAGTCCCTTGGACTGCAAGGAGATCCAACCAGTCCATCCTAAAGGAAATCAGTCCTGAATGTTAACTGGAAGGACTGATGCTGAAGCTGAAACTCCAATACTTTGGCCACCTGATGCGAAAAACTGACTCACTGGAAAAGACCCTGATGCTGGGAAAGATTGCAGGCGGGAGGAGAAGGGGACGACAGATGAGATGGTTGGATGGCATCACCGACTCAATGGACATGAGTTTGAACAAGCTCCAGGAGTTGGTGATGGACAGGAAGGCCTGATGTGCTGCAGTGCATGGGGTCAAAAAGAGTCGGACATGACTGAGCCACTGAACTGAACTGAACTGAGGGCCTGGGAAAGTTGTGTATGTCCAGGGCCTGGCATACACAGGCAGGCTGGAGGGGTGTGGGTCCTTGAGGTTGTGTATGTCCAGGGCCTGGCATTCACAGGCAGGCTGGAGGGGTGTGGGTCCTTGAGGTTAGCAGGGCCTGTCTGTTCAGAAGCACCGCGTTTGTCCTGCTCAACTGGGCATATGCCTGTGGGAGAATGGTGAGCTGGGAGGTGCATGCTGGGTGTGGTGGCCACTCCCAGCAGGCTGCCCTGGGCTCAGAGGAGTGCCCTGGCTGCCCTGCCGGCCTGCATCTCCATCCAGTCATGGTGCTGGGGCACTGGGGCTTAAGGTGGCCATTGTGTTGACTGGGCAGTGAGAATTACAGTTTCTACGAGGGCCTTTGTGCCACTAAGACCCAGAGGCAGGGAGATCCAAGGAGCGCTGGTCCCTGATGATAGAACCCTGGAGCCTGGGCTGCAGGCCCTGCGACCCTGCCAATATGTGCGAGTGGGCACAAGAGCTTCACCCATCCTGCCCACCCCATAGATGGGCCGTTGTCAAGACCAAATCCATGCAGGTGGCTCAGAGTCTGCAGTCTGACCCTGCAATGACTGGGCTCCATCTGAATGCTACTGCCTTTCTCTGCTTATTTCTTGGCTGCGTGAGCTCTTCATCATGGTGCACAGGCTTCTCTTGTTGTGGTGCACAGGCTTCTCTTGGAGTGCAAGGGCTCAGTAGTTGTGGCGTGTGGGCTTAGCTGCCTCCATGGCATGTGGGATCTTAGCTCCCTGACCAGGGATAGAACCTGTGTCCCCTTCATTACAAGGCAGATTCTTAAACACTGACTCACCCGGAAAGTCCTCTCCACTGCTTTCCTATCTGTGAGCTCTGGGAAAGTTACAGAGAAACCTTTAGGAGCCCCAGTTTCCTCATCCGTAAAATGGGCTCACCATACCTCCTAACTCCCGGGTTATTATTATGAGGATGACAAGCTCTTAGTGCATCAGTGGGCATGTTCTCAGTAAATTAAGTGTAATCGTGCACCTGTTTCATTTGTGAAATTCAAAACTCTAAAGACTTCCACAATTCACCCCCCTTTTCCCTCAACTCACTTTCTAGATCAAGTTTCTTTTTCTCTTGGGCCTCTGGGGTGAGCGTCCTAAAGCACAGATTTGGGCCTTGCTGCCCCCTTGGCTTGGGGGTCATGGCCTTGCCCTCTGGCCCCATGTCCACCCCTACCCTTCGTCTCACCTCCCTGCGCCATCCCAGGCATCCAGGCCTGGAGGGCGTTCCAGACCTCGGCCACTCCTCACACTGCTCCTCTTGTCTGAAGTGACGCCTTGTGTCTCACCTTCTCACCTCGATGGCCACCTCTTGGCCTGCTTTCCCTGATTCCTCCAGATGGTATGAATGTCTTCTTCCTCTGGATACCCTTAGACCTCCGGAGGCAGGGGTGTGGGCTTCCCAGGTGCAACGCAGAAGACATGGATTTGATCCCTGGGTCAGGAAGATCCCCTGAGTGGGAAATGGCCACCCACTCCAGTATTGTTGCCGAGAAATCCCCTGGACAGAGGAGACTGATGGGCTACAGTCCCTGGGGTCACAGAGAGTCACATGACTGAGTAACTGAGCTGCCAGAGCGCCCTGACTGGCAGCCCAGGCCTGCCTTTCGTAGGTTGGCACTCACCTGGACTCCTCCGTGGTGGCCGAGAAGGATCCTCTGATCAGGGGTCAGGCTGCGAGGCTCCAGAGAGGAAGTGCTGCCTCTGCGGTCTGAACTGTCAGATGGCAACAGCCAGGCCCTGGAGCCGGGCCAGACTCCCACCCTGCAGCCCACATCCTGCCCCGGGCTCTCAAGGTGGCCTGGGTGAGGATGCCAGCGGGAGCCCCGGGCAGCTGCTGTGCAGGAGACTCTGCGAGAAACCGGGGAGCAGAGGTGAGTTGCTTGCTGCTCTGGAGGCTGTGAGTCTGAGACCAAGCTGTCCGCAGGCTGGCGCCTCCCCGAATCTGCTCTCTGCGGCCATTTTCAGGTGGTGTCCCCATACGGCCTTTCTTTCCATTCTGCGCCCCTAATGCCTCTCTTTCTCTCCCTTTTCCATTTTAATATAAAGTCCTTTATTTGGCGGTGCCAGGTCTTCACTGTGGTCTGTGTGATCTTTAGTTGCAGCATGCAAACTTTTACTTACGGCATGTGGGATCTAGCTCCCTGACCAGGGATGGAACCTGGGCTCCTTGCATTGGGAGTGTGAAGTCTTAGTCACTGGACCACTGGGGAAGACCCCCTGAGGTCGTTTTGTGGGTCCAAATTTTTTCCTTTTATAAGGACACCAGTCAGATTGAGCGGGTTCCATCCTAATGGCCTCAATTTAACTTAATCATCTCTTGAAAGGCCCTATTTCCAATAACAGTCACATTCCAAGGTACTGGGTATTGGGGATTCAACACAAGAATTTGGGAGGACAAACTTCAGTGCATAACCGTGGGTCCCCAAAGGACAGCCAGAACGGCCTTGCCCAAAGATGAATTACTCACCGTAATTCCTGACTGCCTCTTCAGCCCGGCCCAGCTGAAAGCTGTGAGCACTCTGAGAACAGAGACCAGAAGTGGCTCCTCTAAATAAGCCTAAAAGGAACAAGCTGGGCGAATCCCAGAATTTCCCAAAGAGAATAAGGTACTTTAGAGGTTACAGTCATTGTTCAGTTGCTAAGTTGTGTTCGACTCTTTGCAGCCCTGTGGACTGCAGGAGGCCAGGCTTCCCTGTTCTCCACTGTCTCCCAGAGTTTGCTTAAGTTCACATCCATTGAGTTGGTGATACTATCTCATCCTCTGCTGCTAATCCCACCATGACAATAACGCTGCTCCCATTTACGAGCACTGACTCCGACTTTACGGTCCCACCTCTTTCCTCACCATTTTTATGTTTTCCTCTGCATTTCTGAGCTCTTGGAGCGTGTTGACAACCCTGTTTTAAGTTCTTTGTCTGCTGTTAACAATGACATCATTGCTGTCACTTCTGTGTTTGTTTCTACTGATGGGTTTTGTTTCCCTGGTTACAGGTCATGTTTTCCTGTATCTTTGCATGTCTGGTCATTTTTGGTTGGATGCCAGACATTGTGAACTTTATATCGTTGGGTGCTGGATTTTATTGTATTCTTTTAAATAGCACTGGATTTTGTATGGTCTACTGTTACATTACTTGGGCTCAGCTTCATTCGTCTAAGCTTGATTTTCGGCTTTATAATTTACTAGAGCAGCCTTTGGTCTAGGTCTAACGTAGTCCCACTATGAAGGTGAGATCCTTAGGAGGTCTCTCCTTGTTCCACTCTATATTATGAGGTCTGTCCAATGTGGCTGAAGGTAACACCAACTCCCGTGTGAGCTCTGGGAGGCATTTGGGGCCTGCTTCTTCCTGGTGTTCTTTCCACAGCCAGATTCATAGAGTTTCAATCTTCACGTGCAGAGTACTCAGAGACTCAGTGGAGCCCTTCTGCAGATCTCTGGAATTCTCTCTCAGTGTGGACAGCTCCCTTCTCTTGGGCCCCATGTTCTGCAAGTCCTAGCAGCCTTGGTATCTCTGAACTCTAACATCTATTTTCAGTGAGTGAGACCCCAGGCTTATTTTAGTTCCCCTTCCTGTGCTGCAGCCCAGAAACTGCCTCCAGGAAGCCAGCTGGGCTGCCATAGGATGCACCTCACTCGTTTCTCTTCTTCAGGGTCACAGCCTTGCAGGGCCTCGTGTCTGGTACTGAAAACCACCGCTTTATCTGGATCCCCTCCCCGTGGAGGCTCTGCACTGTTATCATCTCATTAAATCTTCCAGAGGCTCTAGAAGTCAGACCACTTTTGAAATGAAGAAACTTGAAACACCCAGGTACCTTTCAGAGTCAGACAGTTGCCAAGATGTTGGTCATGCGTCTGCCTGACTCTGTGAACGCTACACTGTGCCGACTGGACCCTGAGCGAGTCCAGCCTCCAGGAGCAAGAACTCGACTGTCTCGGGCCTTGCCACCTGTACCCAGGGCTCCCTCTGTTTCAGGATGCTCCCCCTCCTGAAGAGATATCTGTAGAGACATCACTTTGTCAAAGCTATGGGTTTTCCTGTAGTCATGTACTGTAGTGAGAGTTGGACCATAAAGAAAGCTGAGTGCCGAAAAATTGATGTCTTCAAACTGTGGTGCTGGAGAAGACCGTTGAGAATCCCTTGGACTGAAAGGAGATCCAACCAGTCCATCCTAAAGGAAATAAGTCCTGAATATTCACTGGAAGGACTGATGATGAAGCTGAAGCTCCAATACTTTGGCCACCTGATGCAAAGAATTGACTCAAAAGACCCTGATGCTGGGAAAGATTGAAGGTGGGAGGAGAAGGGGGTGACAGAGGATGAGATGATTGAATGGCATCACCGACTCAATGGACATGAATTTGAGCAAACTCCAGAAGACAGTGAAGGACAGAGAAGCCTGGCGTGCTGCAGTCCATGGGGTCACAAAGAGTCGGACGCGATCGAGCGACTGCCCAACAACAACCCTTTTCTGTAGGCGTCCCGGCCCGCAGTCCCAGAGCTCATTTCTGTGTGTGCTCAGCGTGGGGAGGACTGCTTGGTCTGCATTTATAATCACAGGCACATCTGCCCACCAGTCACACAGGCTCTGCAGGCAGCATCCTCTACCGAACAACCTATTTGCTCTACAGAGCTGGTTGAAGTTTAACATCAAGGGTCTGCCTTAATGATCTTCACGGAGAATGCTGAGCAGGGCACCTGGAATGTAAAGCAGAGCCCAGGTGACGGCAGCGAGGCCGGTCCAGGCAACTGTTTCATAAGCTGGGATTCACATCTCAAGCCCTTCCCTTCCCCTGCTTTAACTTTATTTATTAAGAAATTTCAAACATAAAGATGAAACACACATAAACCTATCACCTAGACTGAACAATTTTGCTTCATCTTTTTTTTTTTTTGCTGTAGTATTTAAAAGTAAATGACACACTTCCAAACACTGCAGCATGCATCTCTAAAACATAACGAGTTTTCCCCAAAAATGTATTTATTTTCAGCTGGGCTGGGTCTTCACTGCTGCCCTTGGGCTTTCTCTAGTTGTGGTGAGCGGGGGCTACTCTTTGTTGCATTGTGGTGGCGTCTCTTACTGCGGAGCTCGGGGTCCAGGGTGCATGGGCTCAGCAGCTTCAGTTCGCAGGCTCTAGAGCTCAGGCTCTGTAGCTGTGACACGTGGCCTTAGTTGCCCTGAGGCAACTGTGATCTTCCTGGACCAGGTACTGAACCCACGTCCCCTGCATTGACAGGTGGATTCTTAACCACTGAACCACTAGGGAAGTCCTAAGTATTTCTTTTGATACATTATCTATAATATATTAATGTATAATAATATAATAACTATTAATAGTTATATTAATAATAATAACTATTATTACACTTGGCAAAATAAATAATTTAAAAATGTTATGTAGTATTGGTTCACAGTTGAAATTGTCTCTTGTCTTCAACAACTCTCAGAGTTGGTTTGCTAAGAGCAGTATCCAGTTATGAAGTGCATTTCTTATATTTCTTAAATTTTTAAAAATCTAGAATAGTTCTTTCTCATTTTTTTTAAAAATTATACTGACTTATTGGACTTCCCTGGTGGCTCAGACGGTAAAGAATCTGCCCACAATTGTAGGAAACCCAGGTTCAATCCCTGGGTAGGGAAAATCCTCTGGAGAAAAGAATGGCAATCCACTCCAGGATTCTTGCCTGGAGAATCCCATGGATGGACAGTGGAGTCTAGCGGGCTACAGTCCATGAGGTCACAAAGAGTCAGACGTGACTGAGTGACTAACACTCTCACTTTCATTGACACCAGACCACTGTCCTATAAAAGAGCCTTCCTTCTATCTTGATGTAACTATACAGGTTTTCCCCAACTTATAATAAGGTTACACCCTAATACATCCACTGTAAGTTGAAAATATCATTAAGTTGAAGATATATTCAACACACTAATCTACCAAACATCATCACTTAGCCAAGTCTATGTGAAACACACTTAGAATATTTTTTTAAGAAAAGAAAAATCCTTGGCCCAACCAGGAGGCATATAGGATCTTAGTTCTGCGGCCAGGGGTTGAACGTGTGCCCCCTGCATTGGAATCATGGAATCTTAACCACCAGACCACCCGGGAAGTGTCCCCTGACTTTCATTTTTTAACAGAGTACTTCAGTTAGCCTATAGTGGGGCAAAACAAAGCCTGTTTTATAAGAAGGTGTTGACCATTTTGTGTAATTGATGCTACACTGTACTGAAGTAAAGAGCAAAATAGTTGGTTGTCTGGATACAGAATGATTGTATGTTTACTGGTCATTTCCCCTCCTGACTGAGGGCTGACTGGGAGCTGTGGCTCCCACCTGCTGCCCAGTGTCAGGAGATAGAACTGTATTATTAGCCCAGGAAAAGATTCAATTCAGTTCAGTCGCTCAATTGTGTCTGACTCTTTGCAACCCCATGGACTGCAGCACGCCAGGTTTCCCTGTCCATCACCAACTCCTGGAGCTTACTCAAACTCAAGTCCATCGAGTTGGTGATGCCATCCAACCATCTCATCCTCTGTCATCCCCTTCTCTTCCCACCATCTATCTTTCCCAACATCAGGGTTTTTTCAAATGAGTCAGTTCTTTGCATGAGGTGACCAAAGTATTGGAAAAGATTAAAAATTCAGAATTCAAGCTAAGGTTTGTACCAAATGCACAGCACTTTTGTACCATTCTTAAGTTGAAAGACCTAAGTGCAACCAACCTAAACAAGGGGTTCTCAAGGGTTCTTGGGGTGTCATTTAACTTTTCGCTTGGTCTTCTCTTTTTCCTGTAACCTGGAATTTAGATGTGAAGTCTTGAGTATACTTTTTTTTTTTTGGTGGGGAGAGGGGGATTATACTTTTTCATTCTGTGTGACATTAAGCGCTGTGACCACATGCTGGGTCATGTAATACAATGCTAACATCTGCTACTGGATCAAAGCGGCGGCAAGTATACGCCTCACCGCACAGTGCATTCTTGCCTTTTCAGGTGGCAGGTAGCCTGTGATGAAGCCCTTTGATGAAGTGTGTGAACTCCCCACATCTCTGTCTCACTCTCCTCTGTTCCTGCCCCTCTTCTCCATTCACTGTGCCTTCTGCCACCTACACCAGGCAAGATTTTGCTGAATCGACCTCCCAGGCTTGCATTGTGAATGTGGAAAACTTTTTCCAACGAAACAAATTAATTTTAATTTTCAAAATCTAAATAACGTGTAATGCAATGTCGATTATGCTTTTTCATGGCCCCCTCTTAGGATTCTGCCTTATCTTGGGAGGGGCCCCTTGTCTGAACCCCCACTGATCTTCAGGCCTGGCCTGCCGGGAACCTCGGTGCTGTTGGGTGGGTCACACCTGCAAGCCAGCAGAGACCTGATTCCTGTGCGAAGCCCAGGAAGGATGGCTGAGCTCAGGGGCCCACCCATGGCGACTCAGGAGTTAAAAACTCCAACTCACTAAAACCCCCAGGGCTTGTGGAGTTGGAGACGATGCCAACCTAGAGCTCATGCAACCACAGGGCAAGGAGCCAGGCCTGGACTCAGTTTCCAGCCTCTAGATGGGACCACTGTTGGAGTCAGCCAGGGAAAGCCGATAAACCTCTCAGAGCCGCATGGACGGTGGCCAAACTTGGGCACACATTGAAGTAACGGGATCAAAACCTCATTGTCTCCAACACGTGGTCTGTGGTTCATCTGGAGTTCTAAAATTCTGTTTCAGAAATTTATTTATTTTTAAAAATTATTTGACTGTGCCAATTATTATTAGTTGCAGCACGCAGAATCTTTAGTTACAGCACTCAGGATCTTCAGTCGTGGGGTGTGGGATCGAGTTCCCTGACCGAGGATTGAACCTGGGCCCTCTGTATTGAGAAGGAGGAGGCTTAGCCACTGAACTACCAGGGCAGTTCCAAGAAATTTACTTGTATCACAGTCTTACAAAAATATGCAAGTCCCATGCCATATTACATGTATTTTTTTTTCAGTGGGTCTCTTGTATCAGAGTGAAAGTAGAAACTTATAGAAAGTGTGAACCATGATGTTATTAGGCAAAATTCCTGGGGGCAGCATCAGATGAGAAAACCAAGTATAACTAGAGGATGTCTCACCTGTGCAGCTGTATCTTCTCCTTTGATCCTCAGAAGAGGCTGGCCTCATTGCCCCCAGTTTATACACAGAACTATCAGAACCCTAAGGTTTAGGAGCAGAACAGGCTAGAAACGGAGAGAGAAGGTCACAGAGCTGGCAAAGGAAGGCCAGGACTCTGAGCTGCATATGGCTCTCAAGCTCCTCATCTTTCACTACAATATGCCATATGCCTCCATGTGTAGCCACACAAGCAAAACCAAAACACTGGACACAAGAGAGATCAGTATCATTAAAATGTTTCCCAGGTTTTCTTTGCAGAATTCCACATTCCTGATAAGACCAACATGGCCCTTCTACTACAGGCTCATTCCTTGGCCTTTTCCCCTGGTTTCCTGAGCTGCAGGAAAGATTGAAGTCCCTTGAAGCATCTGTGCTCCTTCCCAAACCAGTGCCTTTGCACGTGCGGTTGCCCCTGCTAGTCTCTGTTTTTCCTTCAAGTCTGGGCAGCTTCTGTTTTCCCAGGAAGCCTGTTCTGACTTAGAGTAGGTCAGGCCATCACGTCACTGGTCTCAGAGTGTCCTGCTTCTCCCGGACAGCACCTTCACACCTCCAGGGGTCAGGGTGACCAGGTCGTGGGTTCAGGGCCTGAGCTCCTGAGGTTTCTAATTTCCACAGGAGGTCTTATGTGCCCGCATGTGGTTGGGTGTGATTGGAGCCTAGTCCCTTCCGTCTGTGGGACTCAGGTTCTTTATCAGTAAAACAGGGCCTGTGACTTTCTTTGAATCTGTGGTTGCTTCTGTGAACTTTCAAGTCGTATCTTACCCTCTGTGTACAGGACAGACACCCAAACAGATAAGCTTTTAAGGCATCCTCAAGCGTTTAATCAGTATTCTGGGTGGAATGCTGAGATTTCCCTGTATCACAGTAGCCCGGAAGGCGGGTGACAGGCCTTCTCTACCTCAGGATGGTGGCCTTCCCGGTCTTCCCCAGGCCCTCCCAGCCTGTTCCCCGAGCTCCCCCACCCAGCACTGTCCCTACCCCATGGAGCCTTCCCATCTTTTTACCATCCTTCCTCCAATCCTTGAAGGCTGGGACTCCCCTGGGGGTCTAGTGGCTAAGACTCTGAGCTCCCCATGCAGGGGGCTGGGGTTCAATCCCTGGTCAGGGGACTAGATCCCATTTGGCACACCTAGGACCTGGGGCAGCCAGAAAAAAAAAAAAATTCTTGCAGACTCCCTGGCCTACTGCATTGTCAGTGGTTCTTGGGGGTATGAGTTAATATTCCATGACACCAAGTGTATTCCATCCCAAGGCTGTCTCCTTCCTCCTTTTCTTGGTTTCGATCTTTCTATTCTTTAACGAAATTATGGTAAAAATAAATGTGTGTGTGTTGTTTTAATTGAAGAAAATCTGAAGCCCCAGTCTTCTACTGGTGCGGGAAACAAGAGCCTGAGGACGCTTAGCAGAGTGGACACCAAGTTCCTAAGAGGCTAATGTGTCTGCTCCAGGCCGGGACTGGGGTTTCCTTTCCAAGCTAGCACCCTCTCTCTAGTTCCCCACGTCCCCCTCTTCACAGACCTCCTGTCCTACTCAGCTTGCAGAGGCTTCTGGGACCAAAGGAGGCTGAGGTCTCTAGGTCAATGCACTCACTCCACAGTCCAGCAAGAGGTCACCTTCCCGCAACGCCCTAACCCCACCCCCCAAGGCCAGCACTGCCGGCTCTTCCCACTCTCCTTGGGTGTCTCCACGCAAGCACTAGGAGCCAACCTATCTCACCTCCCCAACACTAGCTTGGCTAGTTGGTGATCAGCGCACCGGGCGCTGGGTAGGTGTTCAGTTAACTTTTGCCAAAGGAATGAATGAATGAACCACGCGCTCGGGGGAAGGCTCCTCCCAGGGATCCTGCTGGTTTGCTCAGCTCCAGGCCTCTCCCCCAAGCCCGGGGCCAAGCCGGGGGCGGAGGGGGGGGGGACCTCACATCACTGGGAGTCGGTCTGATGTAGAAGTTTCACGAATTGCCAAGACGACTCCCCCTGCCCGCTTCCCGGCCAGGGTGCACCTCCTTTCTGGGTGTATGAGATCCAGCCCTCGGGAGGGCACCCCGATTCGCAGAAGTCCCGCACATCAGGAGGAGACGACAACCCCTGGGGGGGGCGCTCCTTTGAGGGTGGGGGTCGTGGGCGTGGAGCGCGGGGCAGGGCCGCCGGGGGCCGAGGGCGCGCGCGCGGCTCCCCGCCCGCCGCCTCCGGCCGCCGGCCCGCCTCCCGCTGGCGCTCCCGGCCTTTCCCATCCGGCCCGCGACGCCCCGCCCGCCCCGTCCCACATGACACCGCCTCCGCCGCAAACTTTTTCCACCCCATCCTGCCGCGGCCCGAGAGGGATGGAAAATGGCGGCCTAGGCGCGGAGTTTCCTGGCGCAGCGGCGGCGGCCTGGGCGCGGGGGGCGCGGGCGGCAGCATGACGCGCTGGGTGCCCACCAAGCGCGAGGAGAAATACGGCGTGGGTGAGCACCTCCGCGCGCCGCGCGCGGGGCTCGGGGCCGCCGGGGGCGCGCCCGGGAGCCTGTTGCCGGCGGCCCGGGCGGGGACGCGGAGTGACCGCGGCGCCCGGAGCCCCGCGTCCCCAGCCCTACCCCCCTGCCCGAGGGTTCCGATCGCGCTCCCGTCGGCGGGCACTGCCCACTCGGCGCCCGGGGCGCACGCCGTCCCCGCGCTCGCTCCGGAGCCCGCGCGAGCCGGGCCGGGGACACGCGGGTGTGTGTGTGTGTTTGGAGGGGGGGGGACACGGCGGGTTGTGTCACGTCCCGAGGGTGTCCCCTCCGACACCCAGCTCTCGGGACGGGCACCGCGGCGGCGAACCCTGCAGCCTCCCGGGGCTTGCCCCCGGGCTCCCGGATCCCAGCTGGGCCGGGCCCGGCCGGGAGGCCCCCGGGGGGCATTGTTCAGCCGCGCCTTTTTTTTTAATTTTTTTCTGCTTTTCGGGTGAAGTTGTGCTCAGCGTCTGGGGCTCCCGGGTGGACCGTTTCGAGTTGCAGCGATCACGGAGAGAACTGTGCTCTCCTCCGGGGGGGTGGGCAGGAGGAGGTGGCCCGTGGGACCGGGGGCAGTCCATCGCACGACCCGGCAGCTCGGTGGTCCTGCCCTGGACGGCGCGGGACCCTGGGGACTGCAGCCGAGCGCGTCCCCGGATCCGGGGAGCGGGGTTAGGAAGGGCTGGCGGGTTTTGGCTCCGCGGCTCTTTGTCGTTTGCGGAGGGGAGTGAAGGGAGTCCGGTTGCAAGTTTACATTTCTGGCCAAGTACACATACATTCCAGAGACAGACACTTTCCTTAAGGGCCAAACAAGCGGCCCCCTTGGGCCCCGTACGCCCTGCAGCCCCACTGGCGGGGCCTGGCCTGCCGGGGCCTGTGGGTTCCTGCCTTCTCTTGACTTACCCACCCAAGGCTTCTGTCTGGGTTGGCGGCTGGTCCCCCAGCTCCATAGCTTCCCAGTTGCTTTCAGTCTATTTCCTCCTGCTCCAGGGTCGAAAGAGGGGACCCTGGACCATCTCCTCAGCCAGGCTGGGCTCTGCCTGACCTGGGCCTCCCTCTGAAGGCAGGGGATGCCCCCCTGGGGTTCCCGGTCCCTCGCCTGTCTTGCCCCTGTGGCTCTGAACCTTTGCAATGTGGTCACCCAGAGTGTCTTCCCACTCCCGCTGACGGTCTGGTTCAGGCCTCCCACTACTGCGAAGCCTCCTGGGTGGTGCTTGTCCCCAAGGCACTCTCTTTTCTTTCTGTGATGCCAGTGGCTTATATGCGAGATGCCAGAGATGCAGAGTGGGCACAGGGACAGTCCTAGGTCCCCTCTGGCCCCGCGCTGTGTTAGTGCAGGAGCGGTCCTGTTTCAGGACCGCAGTGGCTGAATTCCCTCCCCACCGCCTTTTAGAGACTCAGGCATCTGAGACTCAGGCTTGTTTACAAATGTCAACAGCCCAACAGAGCTGGGCTTTCTGATGGCAGCTCTGTTTCTAAACTTCTAAGTGGCATCCTGTGTGCATTCAGATGGTTTCAGACCCATAGAAATAACCCCATCCGTCTGCATTGGATGAGGGAGTTTTGAGGGTGGTGGAGTTTCCTGCTGGGGTAACTGCAACCTGGCGGGGGGTGGGGGGGGTCTGGGCTGTGGGGAGCCTGTTGGGATGCTGTGTTTAAGCTGAGGGCTGAGGGCTGACCCTCGGGGAACTTTGTGCTGAGAGATGAAGGAGGAGCTGGAACTCTGGGGAGAGGGGGACAGAGGGCAGGAGACCACCATCCTGCTCGGGACTTGGCCCCTCGTCCTGTGTGCTGGGGTCTACTCACTGTCCCCCACCCCGCCCCCGCCCCCCGCCATTTCACAGAGGCCGAGGACAGATGAATGCCACTGAAACCCTGGTGGTGGCTCTAGAGATCATTTATGGTCGACTCGCCTATAAGGGGCTTCTCTTTAGGATACCATGTTTTTGTTTTTTTTTACACTTTTTATTTTATATTGGAGTCTAGCTGATTAACAGTGCTGTGATATTTTAGGTCTGCAACAAAGTGACTCAGCTGTACAGATACATGTATCCATTCTCCCCCAAACTCTCCTCCCATCCAAGCTGCCACATAAGGTCGAGCAGAGTTCCCTGTGTCAACCAGTAGGACCATGTTGGTTATCCATTTTAAATATAGTAAGGTGTACACGTTGATCCTGGGACACCGTATTTGAAGACAGCTTGATCCTCTTGGTTCCTGGGGTGACCTGGATGGTGCCAGTGATCACCCTATAGATGGCTGAATAGTGGCTTGTGTCTCGAGACCGAAGGGAACATTCAGGAGCAGGGTCTGCCCACTGGGGAGGCGGCTCTGGGCATGACCGTGGCTGTGTCCTTTCTGCAGTAAGGCACACACCTTCTGGAAGCTTTGGTGGCTCAGTAGTAAAGAACTCGCCTACCAATGCAGGAGACGCAAGAGACTCGGGTTTGGTCTCTGGGTTGGGAAGATCTCCTGGAGGAGGGCATGGCATTCCACTCCAGTATTCTTGCCTGAGAAGTCCCATGGACAGAAGAGCCTGCTGGGCTACAGCCCATGGGGTCGCAAAGGGTCAGACACGACTGAAGTGACTTAGCATGCATGCATGGCGGTTCCTTCTGCTGTCACACCTTGGCTCATACTTTGGTTTGAGGAAAACTCCCAAGTTGAAGAGTTTCAAAGAAGAGAAGTTTTCTGGATGGTTTTGGAGGCAGTTCTGGGAAGGATGTGAGTGGCGGTCAGGTGGTCAGGAGACCCGGAGGGGGCTGTTCTACTCAGTGTCACCAGGAGAAGATGACAAGACAACCCAACTTTGAGCAGCAAAAGGAGCTTTAAATACGTCCTGTCAAGGAGGGCAGGCAGGCTTAGAACTCCCGAATTGGGGCAGGGGGAAGCCAAGGGTGCTTGCACCAGGCGCCCCTCCTGTCTGGGAGTTGCCTGGGGAGGGGTCCCCGTGGTCCTCAGGGCCTGGGCTGGCTGGGAAGATGGAAGTGCTGTATGTAAGAATCCATTTCCCCGAGCTAACTGGCTCTTTCTGCCTAAGGGAACACTCTTAGAGAGCCCTTTCACCAACCACAAAACTTTTTTGGCCGGAGCCTCATAAGGGGACTGTGTCTCCCTAGATGGGCTCTGGTGGGTCTGTGGGCGGGCCATGCTTCCAGCGACTTGGCCTGTGAATAGATCACGAGGGGAGAGAAAATGGTAAAACTCTTATCTCATTTGCAAACATGAATCACAGCTCATTGTCTGCAAGTACTTAGGTTCTGTTAGAAGCATTGTTTGTAAGTGAGACACTTCAGTTATTTATTTATTCTGTAAAGTCGGGAAAGGAGTAAACAGCTGATCTCTTGCTTCCTCAGCAAAGGCAGGAAATCCCGGCACCCCCGGGATTCATGGGGTTGGGGTGGGGGATGGGGGCGGCACGGTGATGGTCACCTGTGCAATTGACTAGCCTGTTCTGTCTTCCCTTGGGTATGAGTTTGGTGGGTCAGTGTTTACAGACTGGTTTATTAACACAAGGCATGAACTTTGACCTAACTCTGTCACACTCAGGGGTTGGGCCAGATGAACTTTTCCATCACCCCCCAACTAAGTTGAGTCATAAGGTCCCAACACCTATAAAACTGTGTTCATGTGGATCCAGTTGCTAAGATTAGGTGAAAAGATGTAGGGTTGTAATTCTCAACCTGATGGTGTTTGCCTTATAAGAATTCACTTAAGCCATATATTTGATCTGGGAAGTTTTCTGAGGATGGTGGGCTCATATCTCCTTGATGGTGTGGGAGACAGAATACTCCCCACCACCCCCCACCTCCCGCCAAATATCCACTCCCTAATCCCCAAGACTTATGAATATGATGTGTGACATGACAGAAGGGACTTGGCAGGTGTGGTTACGGTTATGAACCCTGAAATGGGTTGATTAGTCCTAAGTTACTCACCTGGAGCTGAAGCCCCAATACTTTGGCCACCTGATGTGAAGAGCCGACTTGCTGGAAAAGACCCTGATGCTGGGAAAGATGGGGGGCAGGAGGAGAAGGGGATGACAGAGGGTGAGATGGTTGGATGGCATCACCGACTCAATGGACATGGGTTTGAGCAAGTTCCAGGAACTGGTGATGGACAGGGAGGCCTAGTATGCCGTAGTCTGTGGGGTCAGAAAGAGTGGGACACGACTGAACAGAAGCAGCACCCCTGGGTCCCCTGAGCAGAGAACTTCCTCTGACTGCTCACAGGAGCAGTGGTGGTTGAAGTGGACACGGAGGTTCCGAGCCTTGGAAGGGCTGCGTGTCCCCTTGCTGGCCCAGAGATGTAGGGGCCCACTTGCTAGGACTGCAGGGAGCTCAGGGTGGCCCAGCTGACAGCCAGCGAGGAAATGGGGACCTCGGACCTGCAACCACAGCTGGCTTCTGCCAGTGCCCCTGGTAAGCCCGGAAACAGATTCATCCCGGAGCCTCCCGTGAGAGCCCAGCTAGCCAGCACCTTGGCTCTGAGACCCAGGAACGCTGGGCGTCTGACTTAAAGCACAGTGAGATAATAAACGTGGGTGGTTTTCAACTGCCAAGGGCGTGGTGATGGGTTATGGCAGCAGTAGGGCGTGAATGGAGGTGGTGTGGCGAGCAGCCCGGGCGAGACTGGGTTCTCTTTCCAGCCTTAGCTTTGCCAGGAGGCAGGTTGACCTCCATGTGTCCTTCGCTCTTCACTCCAGGCCAAACTCAAACAGGGAATGTGGGTATTGGCACCGAGACATCTGTAACTCCTGGGTCTTAGTCATCATGTGGCCCTTGAGCAAATGATTCCTGCTTCCTTAGCCTCAGTTTCCTCATCTGGAAAGGAGACTCAAGCCTGCCTTCCGCAGAGACCGGTGGGGATTCATTGAGATAGTGTCCTCAGAGCGCAAAGCACTGAGGTCAGCATTTGAGATAAGCCAGGCAGTCCATGGAGCCATGCTTTTAGTAATTTTTTTAATTTAATGAATTGCAGTTTGGAAATGTGGTGACAAGCGATTTCCTCTTTGGATTCGACAGTCACTGTGGCTGAAGGGAGGCTCTTCTTCCAAAGTTAATTTTCTACCGGGGAGTGTGACATTTGCTTGATAATAGAGATTATGACGTGTGTATTAAGATTAGCTCTGAGCAATGGTAATTGCTAGGAATATGGTAGTATTCCAATAATTTGGGAGTGTGGAGCTGCAGAGAGATCCTTCATATTGCTTGGAATAGCAAGCAAGCTGCTACTTTGGGGGATGAAAAATTATATTTGATTGTAAGTAAATAGAAATGCAGACATTTTCATTCACTGGAGTTGCAGAAAAACAAAACTTAAGAGCGTATTATATTTCTGCAAATCTGATTTTACTTTGGAAACATTATACACATTTTAAATGTGTTGTTGTGCCAGGGTTGGCCCAGAATAGCAGAGTGTTATCAGGATTGCCTGAGGTTGTGGGAATTGTTCTTTTGCTTGTGTTCTTGTGACCTCTGAGGATACAGGTAGTGATCTCAGAGGAGGAAATGGTGAGTCCTGAGCTGGGTGCAGCCCAGAAGCCAAGTGCCTGCGCCCGAGGGCCCCTGTGACCTCTCTCTGTCTCTCTCTCTCCTCTCTTTTTCCCCCTGCTTCCTTCTTTCCTTTCTCCCCTCCTTTTGCTCTCTTCGTTAGACTTTGGATTTCCATATAATTACACACAGCAGTTGTAAGAAGTAATGCAGAGACCCCACGTACACATTGCCGGTTTTCCCCAAGGTTCTATCTTGTAAAACTCCAACAGAGTGTCAGAACCTGGATGTAGACATTGAAGATACAGAGCGTCTCCATCCCCCCCAGGACCCCTCCTTTTGTTGCCACCCCACCCCTCCCGTTTCCCTGCCCCATAATCCCTGGCAACCATTAATCTGACCTCTATGTCTGCAATTTTGTAATTTCACGAATGTTACGTGAGTGGGATCTTGAGTATGTAGCCTTTCTGGATTGCCTTTTTCCCTCAGCATACTTCTCCAGAGAGTCACCAGACTGCTGTGTGTGTCAATGATTTGTCCCTTTTCTTTGCTGAGTAGTGTCCCGTGGTGTTGGACGTGCCACACATGGTCTAACCATTCATTTGTTGAAGGATGTCTGGTTTTGGCTATTATGAGTAAAGCTGCTGTGAACACTCATGCACAGGTTTTGTGTGCGTGTGTGTGTGAACGGAAACCTCCGTCTTCTGGGATAAAGGCCTAGGAGTGCAATTGTGTTTTGTTTGTTTTTAATTTTAAAAAAATTTTTGGCCACACTGTGCAGTATGTGGGATCTTAGTTCCCAGATCAGATATTGAACCTGTGCCCCCTGCATTGGGAGCAGAGTCTTTAAGCACCTGACTGCCAGGGAAGTCCCCGGAGCGCAGTTATTGAATTGTCTGGTAGTTTGGCTTTTTAAGAAACTGTTAATACCAGACTTTTCCCCAGTGGCTTAGCCGTTTTACATTCCCACCAGCTGTGTGCATATGTGCATGTTTGTGCATGTGTGTGGGTGTGTGCTTGTGTGTGTATGCGAAGGTGTGTGTCTGCACGCGTGTGTACTTGAAGGTATGTGTGTGCACGCATGTGCGCATGTATATGTGAATGTGTGCAGGTGTGTGCGTGTATGTGTGTGTGTGCATGTATGTGTGTGTGTGCATGTATGTGTGTGTGCGTGCATGTATGTCTGTGTGCGTGCATGTGTGCGTGAGATCCAGTCTCTCTGCATCCTTACTGACACGTGTTGTCTGTTTTCCCCAGTCTGAGCGGCGTCTCGTTGGGGTTGGAATTTGCGTTTCCCTCACTGCAGTGCTCCTTGAAGGAGATCTGGGTGTAATCTGGGAGATGAGCCAGGCTGGGTGCTGGGTGGAGCGGGGGCTGCTGATGGATTTGGTGAGATAGTTGGGTTTGCGCAGGGAAGGGCCAGCAGTCCGGCTTGCAGGGAAGATTCTGGAGGGGTAGGCTGGAGGCAGTCTGACGGTGTGGAGGTACACAGGGCTCACCCAGACGCTCGCTTTTCAGACTCTCTGTGTCCTGGGGTCGTCCTCAGAGAGGAGGGTGGTGAAGAGGAGGTGCCATTTCACACAAGGGACTTGCGCATCCGCGGAGTTTGGTATCCGTGTGCTGGAACCAGTCCCCTGTGGACACAGGGCAGGGGGGTGACTGTGGGTTGCTGCCTGCCCGTGCACACACTTAGGTGGCCTAAACAGCAGGAATTTTTACCTCCCAGTTCTGGTGGCCAGGGGCCAGGGCCTGGGTGTCGGAGGGGCTGATTCCTGCTGGGACTTCTCATCGGTTTGCAGGTCTTGCCGTGCCCTCCCATGGGCCCCCGTTGTGTGTGTCTCTGTCCTAATCTCTTCTTGTAAAGACCCCCCTCATGGATGAGAATTCACCCTGATGACTTCGTTTTGCCCTCATCACACTTAAAGACCTTGTCTCCATATCCTGCCACATTCTGTGATATTGGGGTTTGAGCTTCAACCTTTGAGTTTGGGAGGACACAGCCACTGACAGTGTGACTGCCACAACTTAAATTAAGGCTTCTCCTCTTACGTTTCACTCTGCCTTTGGGGGGGGGGGTCGCCATCTGGGTGACTTTTTCGGTAAGGGTGTGGGTCCCCAGTGCTGGGTGGACCCCAGGGAGGTGAGAGGTGAGAGGTGGGCGCTCGTGGTGGAAGCCCCCCTGCTTTGGTCACAAGGCTCACAGAATCTAGTTCAGGACTCTAGTTAGTTTCTGTGTTAAATGTGGAAATTCCTTGCTATCAAGTTATGGACAGCACTTTAAGGTGAGGTCATTTGGGACCTGAAAAGAAGCTGTGCAGGTTTGAAGTGTGGTGTCACAGCCTGGGGGGTGTAGACAGATGACTCATCAGGCGTCACCCACCTGTGCCCACCTGGCTGAGTCTCAGGAGACTGAGACATCCCCCTTAGGTTTGTTTCTAGTCTCTTACCAACTGTGTTTCTGTGGCTCGAATAGAGTGGCCAGATCATGCTGGATCTGGAATCCCAGTTCTCCCGTGATGGCGAGGAGGCCCTGGGTACCCAAGTTGCTCATTCACGTTGGCCCAGCAGACAACCCCAGGGGCTGCTCTTCACTCTGCGGACCAGGAGGCTGGCTCTGCCAACAGTCACCGCAGGCCCAGCCCGCAGTGGCCCCGGGGTGCTCGTGCGGCACTTGGTCTCGGTCGCTAACGGGCCAGGGCAGGGTGTTGCTGGTGGCAGGTCGTCTGGATGATTGAGTGTAAGCTCCATGTTAGCTCAAGACTCTGCAGGCATCCGCCTACCTGCATGCTGGTGGCCTGCTGTGTGTACATACACAGAGGCGCTCTCTGCCTTCAAAAGGCAGATGGTTTCACCCCAGACAGATGCCTATCAGCTTGTTAAATTTTCATCTGGGTGCCTTAAGGAGAAAAAGATGTTTTCTTTTGGCATGCGGTGTGTGCCAAGAGATCACAGGTTTGGGGTAGGAGAGATTCCTCTTTGAATCTCAGCTCCACCTCCTCCTAGCCAAGTGACTTGGCTGAATTGTTTGCCTTAAGCTTTCTCCTTTGTAAAAACTGGTGATCACGCCAGCCTCCTTGGGCAGATCTGGGGATAAAGAGATAGCCCACCTCAAACCTGGCCCCTGGGCTATGCTTGGCAAAGGTTAGTTCCTTTTGTTATTGATTGTGAGAAGCCTTAGGCTGCTCTAGTGAGTTCAGGCTCTGCCCGGCTCCGCACTCTGACTGGGGGACCAAAGCAATGTGGACCCTGTTGCTTCTCATCTCCTGCTGGTTGGGAGCTGCAGGTGGAGGATGGGGAGAGATGTTTCATGGCTTCCCTAAAATTTTAATGTTCACACTGAGGTCAGACCAGCAGCCTGAGTTCCTACGGATTCCCAGGGCAGATCCCTACAGCTTCCAGGGATACATCTCTCATCAAAAATGTTGCTCTGTCTTTTTTCCTCGCCCATTTGCTGTTCATAGTTGTTTCTGCCTGTCCTCAGGAGCGTGATACAAAGTTTATATGCCTTCTGGAGTGATTTTGTTTAACCTAAGGTGGATACGTTCAGTACACTTTTAGGTACACGTGTAACTATTGTGATTTCTGTTCTGAATTAGGGTTGGCTAGTTGCTGTAACAAACAGCCCCAGCGTTTTGCTGGCTTCATACAATGAAAGTTTGTTTTTTCTTCACGTCACAGTCCAAGTAGGGGTGGGGAGGGGACCCAGGGGCTCTGTTCTGTCTACTCGTACAGGGACTAAGGGTTTTTCTATCCTGTGGCTCTGCCCTCTGCAGCATCTTGCCTTTTTAGCTTGTGGATGGGGGAGGACAGGGATGCAGGACAGTTCGCAGGAGATTCTTCCTGGCCAGGACTGGTACCCACACTTCTGCTCTCATTCTTGTGTTCAGAGCTCCGTCCCTGGCCAGCACGTAGGACTCACAGATATAGTCCTGCTTTGTGCCCCAAAGGAGGAGGACGAGGTGGATCTCCTCGACCTATTCCTATAAATATGTATTTTCCATTGATCAGCACGAACTGTAGTGGACTGGTTAGAAATACGGGCATTGAGCACCGGATTGTAAGATCTCACACCTCTTAGTCCCTGACAGTCTGGTGGCAGACCAGATGGCCAGACCCCTGCAAAGATGTGAAGGGATGTGAATGGGGGCAGTTGCTGCCTTTTTCTTTGATGTTTGTTCCACGACTTACATCCTATAGGATTTCAGGATGTTCTTTGTGTACTTAACCCAGAAGGGTCCTGGGGCAAGGGGAGTGGGCCCGGGAGCATAAAGAAGGCTGCCTTCTAAAATGGTCATCTTCATATTTGTTGGCGGTTCCCATTCTCACCACCCTAAAATGTACTTACCACCTCCAGACCCCATTCCCACCCCTGAAGCCTGTTGCAGTCTTCCGGCTTCAGAAGATGTTTACTAAAGCCTGCTGAGAACCGCGTCTGCCTCAAAGTGTTGGCGTTTGTTTCTTTATAAGAATGGAATCATTTCTCTTTTTTTTTTGGTAAATTGCAGTATTGTTGATTTACAATGTTGTGTTAGTTTCAGGTGTACAGCAAAGTACAGCTTCGGTTTCATAGATGTATAATGTGTGTGCACATGTATATACATATATTCTTTTCTGGACTCTTTTCCGTTATAGTTTATCGGCAGATGTTGAGTGTAGTTCTCTGTGCTATGTAGTAGGTCCTTGTTGTTTGTCTGTTTTATATAGAGTAGTTTGCATCTGCTAATCTACCCACCCCTCCTTTCCCCTTCGGTGGCTCAGTGGTAAAGAATCTGCCTACCAGTACAGGAGGTGAGGGTTCGATCCCTGGCCCGGGAAGATCCCCTGGAGGAAGAAATGGCAACCCACTCCAGGATTCTTGCCTGGAAAATCCTGTGGACAGAGGAACTTGGCAGCCTACAGTCCATGGGGTCACAAGCAGTGGGGCACGACTTAGCGATTGAACAACAGCCTTCCCCTTTGGTAACCATACATTTGTTTTCTGTGTCTGTGATTCTGTTTCTGTTCATTTGTACCATTTGTTAAGATTCCACATGTGAGTAGTAACACGTCCTTGTCTTCTTCTTTCTGACTTGATTCGCGTAGTAGGACAGCCTCCAGGTCTGTCTGTGTTACTGCTCAGTGCTCAGTCCTGTCACTCAGTTGTGGCCGACTCTCCATGACCCCATGGACTGCCTCCCTGTCCATCACCAACTCCCGGAGCTCGCTCAGACTCATGTCCATCGAGTCAGTGATGCCATCCAACCATCTCATCCTCTGTCGTCCCCTTCTCCTCCTGCCCTCAATCTTTCCCAGCATCAGGGACTTTTCCAGCAAGTCAGTTCTTCTCATCAGGTGGCCAAAGTATTGGAGCTTCAGCTTTAGCCTCAGTCCTTCCAATGAATATTCAGGACTAATTGCCTTTAGGATGGATTGGTTGGCTCTCTTTGCAGTTTAAAGGACTCTCAAGAGTCTTCTTCAACACCACAGTTCAAAAGCATCAATTCTCCAGTGCTCAGCTTTCGTTATGGTCCAACCCTCACATCCATACATGACTACAGGAGAAACCATAGCTTTGACTGGATGGACCTTTGTTGGCAAAGTAATGTCTCTGCTTTTTAATATGCTGCTTAGGTTGGTCATAGCTTTTTTTCCAAGGAGCAAACATCTTTTAATTTCATGGCTGCAGTTGCCATCTGCAGTGATTTTGGAGCCCAAGAAAATAAAATCTGTCACTTTCCATTTTTTCCCCATCTGTTTGCCATGAAGTGATGGCACTGGATGCCACGATCTTCATTTTTTCAGAAGTTACTGCAGGTGGCATTATTTCATTCCTTCTTCCTTAAATGGCTGAGTGGCATTTCCTTGTGTTTCTATACATACACACCACCCTTTCTTTATCCTTTGATCTGTTGATGGACGTTGAGGTTGTTTCCCTATCTTGGCTGTTGTAAAGACTGCTACAGTGAACGAATCTTCATTTTCTGAAGTAGTGCTTGTCTTTATGACTCAGTGGGTGCTGAAAAGGGCTAGACGGCAGATTGGTCAGAACTGCAGTAACTTAAAGTGGCATGAGGGGGCTGGATAGTGTGGGATATTAAAGAACGCTGGACCAGGAGTCAGAAGGTCTGGGATCCAGGTCTGGGCCCAACACTTCTTACAGCCTTTCCCACCTGCCCGACCTCAGACCCTGCACCTGGGTGCTGGGAGAGTCCCAGAGCCTGTGCTCACCTCTCAGCCGCCCTGGAGGAGCCGCCCAGATCACGTGTACAGAAGAGCCTGCCCCAGGAAGGAGCATCACTTGGGCTTGCTTGCTGTGTTCCATTCACTTATTATAGAGAACATGGGCAGCATCTGGCGATGGTTTTCTTCTGTCTTTAACTGAAAGAGGACCGTGTGAGCTTTTACTTTTCATCAAGTCTTGTAACTTTTATTTTACGTGCGACAGGTTGTCTGATAATTGATTAGCCATCTGGGCAGCTGAGCATTCTGAATGATCTGCTCAGCTGGGCAGCCAAATCCGTGTGTAGAGCTGAGCAGTGATGTAGTCACGGAGTGTGTCCCCGCTTCAGGGGTGAACGCGGCCGTCGCCAGCCCCAGGGAGATAAGCCAGAGAAGAAAATGGTACAGCTCCTCCCTCCCTCCCTCCCTCTCTGCCTTCCTTCTTGTTTACTTGCCAGCTTTGTTCTTAGACATTGAGGATCCAGAGTTAGCCTATGTCTCATCTCGGCTAGATTCTTGCCTTTGAGTGACTTACCCAAAACTCTGCGGTCTTTGGGGCTTTGGGGATTGCAAGGATGTGGATCTGTTTGATTTTTTTATTTCATGCCTAAACTAACTTGTTCGGTTTGTCTTAGACTGTGTCCTCTGAGCCCTGAGCTTTGTCCAGCCCAGCTCTTGGGATCTCTGATCGGATTTCTGAGACCGTGGTGGCTGCCGCCTGTGTGGAAAGGGCATCCTTTAAGACGCCCTCCCCAGCCTTCTTGGCCTCATTTCCTGCCGCACTTCTGTCCTGCCGGCTGCCTGGCTGGCCCTGGGGCACCATCTGCAATTTCCTGCCTTAGTTCCATGGGTCTTCCCCTCCTGGCATTGCCTCCTGATCCCTTTTGTCCCTCTGTCCCTCTGTCCTCAACCTGGGGCTGGGGGGGCAGGGATGTGTGAGGGCTGAGGCCCCAGTGAGAATGGTGCTCAGCCCCAAGGGCCCAGGAGTCTTGAGGGATGAGGAGGGGGGCAGCAGGGGGAGAGCCTGGGCTGGTGGCAAGAAGGCCCTGGGATCAGGGAGTCAGGATGGAAGAGACCAGAGGCCTCCCTCCCCCAAGCTCACAGCACTTTCAGTTCAGTTCAGTCGCACAGTCGTGTCCAACTCTCTGCGACCCCATGGGCTGTAGCACGCCAGGCCTCCCTGTCCATCACCAACTCCTGGAGTTTACTCAGACTCACATCCCTTGAGTCGGTGATGCCACATCTCAGCACACTGGTTTCCCTCTTAATTTCAGCAACCTAAGCCCCATACAGCAGATTCTGGGCTGATGGATCCAGGAGTCCTGGTCCTTGCTACCTGGTTAGGGCCTCGGAGCAGCTGCCCTGAATGTAGGGGAGGGGACTAGCCCGAAGCCCACAGCCTTGTCCCTGGAGTATTCAGTGACGGTGAAAGGTGCTCCGTCGTGTCTGACTCTTTGCGACCACATGGACTATATAGTCCATGGAATTCTCCAGGCCAGGATACTGGAGTGAGTAGCCTTTCCCTTCTCCAGGGGATCTTCCCAACCCAGGGATTGAACCCAGGTCTCCTGCCTTGCAGGCAGATTCTTTACCAGCTGAGCCACCAGGGAAGCCCAAGAATACTGGAGTGGGTAGCCTATCCCTTCTCCAGCGGATCTTCCCAACCCAGGAATCGAACCGGAGTTTCCTCCATTGCAGACAGATTCTTTACCAGCTGAGCTATCAGGGAAGCCCCAAGTGTTCAGTGACATCACTGCAAAGAAGGTCCATTGAGGGGAGTCAGCCCCATCCCAGCCAGGATGTGGGCTGGCTTGCGATGCACTGGGGGCTCCGAAGCCCCTATGTGCCTTTGTCCTTCCTTTTTGACTGTGGATAACAGTAGTTTCTGCCTCACAGAGTTGCTCAAGGCTTAAATGGGTGAATCCATGCCAAGCGGGTTTCTGTGATCTGTGTACTAGTGACTTTCTGGGTTGCCTGTATTTTGGTCCTGTGCATTGTGGGGTAGTCAGCAGCACCCTTGGCTCACTTGATCCCACTAGCAATTCCCTTCCTTCAGTGGGGACAACCCAAGATAGGTCCAGACATTGCCATGTGTCCCCGTGGGGGCCGGATGGCTCCCACTGGCGTCAGCAGAGCGCTGGGAGTTACCCCAACTGCTAACCAGCACCCTGTGTGTATTTACTGTAGTGTAGCGAGCGCGGTGTAGTATCGCGTAGCGAGCGCGGTGTAGTGTGGTTGTTTGCTGTAGTGCCTGTGTTGTTAGAAGCAAAGTTTTTGCCACACGTTTGGGAGGAAAAGTTAGAAACCTGCAGGACTTGTTTCCGAAGGCGGTGCTTTGGGCAGGAGTGTTAAGAGAAGGGAGCCAGCGGGAGTGGGGGTGGGGCTTACAGCCAGGCACCTGGGCTGTCTGCGGGTGGTCAGGTGGTAGCTGTGTTTCTTCCGTAGTGTTGTTCAGTCGCTAAGTTGGGTCAGACTCTTCGTGACCCCATGAACTGCAGCCCGCTGGGCTGCCCTGTCCTTCTTTCTGAGAGACGAGCAGCAGTCTTGGGTTGGGTCCTGGCAGAGATGCACAGATTACCAGGGGCGTGATGGCCCACCCCCAGCATCTTGTCTAAGAAATACCATTCAGACTCCCTACAGACCTTCATCAAGACAGGAATTCAAGCATTTGCTCTTGGAGTTTTATTTGCTGGAGTCAAGGCACTTATCAAGACTCCATCCCCACCCCCCCCCACTCCCCGAAAATAATAACTTATTTTCTTTAGCATAATTGACTTTACCAGGGGCAAATAATGATTTAGCAGGAGGGAAATGTGATTATTTTTCTTCCAAATTGCTGCGCTTCTATTAACTTCGCGAGATTTATTTTCAAGTCCTTCTGATGTCGTGTGTGTTGCGCTGCCCATCTTTCACAGGCGGGAATGTGTGTTGGTCTCCCAGGCGCTGTGACCAGGCAGCCAGGTTCCTTTAGATTGTTCCTGGGGGTGGGGGTGGGTATTGCTTTGAGGATCAGCCTGGAGAGGCCGGGGAAGGGAGAGACGGGTGTGGGAACCGGGACTGGGGATGACTGCCAGGTACAGAAGGGGCTTCGTTCAGCTGACCTCACTGTGCCTGGTGGTACGTCCTTACCCAAGTTCTGGCCTGTCCACCTGTGTGTTCTGGTCATGCCGCAGTGCCTTTGCACATGTTCTTTTGTCTGCCTGGAAATAACCTTCATTTACCTCCCCCCCGCCAAGATTTTCCGGGCTTAGCTCAGCTTATACATCTCTCTGTTATTTTATTGACGTTGAGTTGATTCACAGTGTTGCGTTAATTTCCCCTCTACAGTGAAGTGACTCAGTTATACAGGCGTACATTCTTTTTTCATATTCTTTTCCAGTATGGTGTGTTGCAGGATACTGAATGTATTTCCTTGAGCTAAACAGGAGGACCTTGCTGTATATCCATTCTGCATAAAATAGTTAGCGACTGTAACCCAAACTCGCCACCCACCGCTCCCCTACCCCCCACGTCCCCGGCAGCCACAGTCTGTTCTCTGAGTTTGTGAGTCCGTTTCTGTTTGTCAGTAAGTTCCTTTGAGTCATACTTTAGATTCCGTCCCTGGTGGCTCAGATGGTAAAGAATCTGCCTGGAATGTGGGAGACCTGGGTTTGATCCCTGGGTGGAGAAAGTCCTCTAGAGAAGGGAATGGCTACCCACTCCAGTATTCTTGCCTAGAGAATCCCATGGACAGAGGAGCCTGGGGGGCTACTGTGATGGGCACTTTCACTTTTTTTCACTTTTCAGCTTGTTTTACGATGTGTTTGTTTCAGGTATACAGCACAGTGGTTCGTTATACCTATGTGTGGATAGAAATATATACATATGCATACGTATGCATATATATTCTCTTCAAATTGTTTTTCCTTCAATGGGCTATTACAAAATACTGAGTCTAGTTCCCTGTGCCATAGAGTAGGTCCTTGTTTGTTATCTATGTTGTATATCGTAATTCAGAGGTCCGCAGCTGCTTCCCAGGTGGCATTAGTGGTGAAGAATCCATCTGCTAATGCAGGAGACGTAAGAGACTTGAGTTTGATCCCTGGGTTGGGAAGACCCTTAGAGGAGGACATGGCTACCCACCCCAGCATTCATGCCTAGAGAATCCCATGGACAGAGGAGCCTGGTGGGCTACAGTCCGTAGGGTCGCAAAGAGTTGGACACGACTGACGTGACTTAGCATGCACCTACAACCTCTGGGCTTGTATGCCTGGTGATCTGAGGTGGAGCTGATGTAGTAATAATGGAAATAAAGTGCACAATAAATGTAATGCGCTTGAATCATCCCCAAACCATCCCCTCCCCCACCTGCAGTCCATGGAAAAACTGTCTTCCACAAAACGGGTCCCTGGTGCAGTTGGGTACCTCTGTAGTAATTCACAGGCTCTTAAAGCCAAAGAGGCAATATCATCTTGGTTTCCTAATTGAGGGGCCAGGGAAGTGAGTGTGGAGCTGGGCGGGGACCCTCGCTGGCAGGCCCCATTTAGAGCTTTAATGAACACAAGAGGCTTCTGAAGTGCTGGGTGTGGGGAAGGGGAAGTGAACCTTGAGTGACAGTTTTTTTTTTTTTTTAAAGTGATTTAACAGAAATCCGATTCCATAGAATTCCTGCCTCTTCAACTGTGTTGCCTCCAGTTGAACAGAAAATAAAATCTCCAGTTTTCACCTGACCAGTAATTACCAGTGGGGACCACATGTGGTCAAGGGCTCAAAAGCATTTGTCTGTACAATTTCCCTCTTTGCTGCCTATGATTTACAGGCAGGCGCTTAAAGGTGGGATTAACGTGGACTCAGCCTTCAGAGTGAAGAATGTAAGGCCCTGGGAATGAAGGATGGATGGAACTGTTTCCTAAGGACGAAGTTTCAGCAATCTTGGCATCAATAGTATGGCATTATTCTTTCATTCTTAAAATTGATCTTTTATTTACCTGCCAAAGTCCGCCGCTTACCTGCAACTATGGGCAGCAGCTTTGCAGCTTTGCTTTAAATGTGTCAGCTTACACAAACTTTAGACCAGCTTATAAAATTTTCACAGGGTTTCCTGCCTTTATCACTGAGTTAATGATGTTTCATCTCGTGGTTGTGGTTGCATCACAGCCTGGAGAAATAGAATGGTGCTGTTGAGTCTTGTTTCCTTTTTTTTTCTTTTAATGAATGCTTCTTGTGTCATAAGGGGCTTCCCTGGTGGCTCAATGGTAAAGAATCTGCCTGCCAAAGGCAGGAGACGCGGGTTCGATCCCTGGGTTGGGAAGGTCCCCTGGAAGAAGAAATGGCAACCCACTCCAGTGTTCTTCCCTGGGAAATCCCATGAACAGAGGAGCCTGGCAGACAGCAGACTGCAGGGTCTCTAAACTTAGCGACTAAACAGCAACAACATCTTGTGTCCTACAGCCCGACTGCCTGGGCAGTGAGCCTAATTTGCCCTCTGCTTATGCTCTAAAATGTTTTTGATTGTGTACACACACACACACCCCAGGCACATACATGCACAAAGCTGGGTGAAATCCCTGCATTACCTGGTCCAGCTTCTGCACTTCACTCTTCTTGTTACCTTTTCTTACCATGCAGGGAGGTCAGGAACCCCTTTCTAAACTACACACGTGGCAGGGTGTTTGTGTCATAGTCACACCCATGTGGATGACCCAAAACCTCAAGGGGCAGCTGAGACCAAAGGAAGCGATGTTATTGGAAAACCTTCGTGGGATGCTTCCAGAGCAGGAGAGCTTCTGGGTCTTTCCTTTTTCTGAGAAGGTGACATGTGGGAGGAAGACCTAAGATGTCAAGTGGAGACAGCAGTTCTAAACGGAAGTTGATTGACAGCGTCCTGGTAGTTTTCAGGCGTAAAGCAAAGTGATTCAGTTACACGTATGTATATGTATTCCTTTTCAGAGTCTTTCCTTTTATAGGTTATTGCAAGATATTAAATATAGTTCCCTGTGCTATACAGTAGGTTCGTATTGTTTTCCTGTTTCGTATATAATAGTGTGTATCTGTTAATTCCAAATTCATCTCTCCCCGCCGCCTCATCCCAGTTCCCCTTAGTACAGATGGCTCTGTAACAGTGGAATGAGATTTTCTTGAACTGTTGCTTTTGGTGAATGGAATGAGTACCGTGTTCATCTCAGAAGCTGGGGAAACCCTCACGAGCAGGCAGGGGATGGCTGACTTTGCCCTGGAGGACAGACCTGATCAGAGGAGTCTGTCCCATGACATCAGCGGGGAGCTCCACGAGTGGAATGAAACACTGTGGCTATTGTATCTGTCTGTTTATCCATCCATCCGTCTGTCTGTCCGTCCATCCCTTTATTTTTCCAGTTTTACTGAGATACTATTGGCACTGTTTTTGTTGTTCAGTTGCCAAGTTGCGTCTGACTCTCTGCCACCCCGTGGACCTCAGCACTCCAGGCTTCCTCGTCCTTTACTGTCTCCCGGGGTTTGCTTAAATAGAGCACTGTATAAGTTTCAGCGGTACAGCGTATTGATTTAAACTACATACGTGATGAAATGATAATCACTGTATTTATTAAACATCCATCATGTTATATATTGGGCTTCCCTGGTGGCCCAGACAGTGAGGAATCTTCCTGCAAAGCAGGAAACCTATGTTCGATCCCTGGATCGGGAAGATCCCCTGGAGGAGGGAATGGCTATCCACTTCAGTCTTCTTGCCTGGAGAATCCCATGGACAGAGGAGCCTGGTGGGCTACTGCCCATGGGGTCACAAAGAGTCGGACACGGCTGAGCGACTAACAGATACACATCATGTGATATACAACATTAAAGAAAACAGAAAAAAAGTGTTCCTTGTGATAAAAGCTCTTAGGATTCACTTTCAGCCATTTTTATATATAACATGAAGAAGTATTAATTATGTTTGACAGGTTATGCATTATATCCTTAGTACTTCAATGCTAAGGGTTATAGTAGGATTTCCAGTTATGCTGTTATACCTGGAAGTTGACCGCCTTCATCCAGTCTTCCTCCCACATTCCTCCCACCCCGCCTCCCCCCACCTAGAAAGTAAAAGCGTCATCGGTGACCACCAGGAGCCCTGGGTGTGACTGACTGCCGAGGACAGGGGAGCCTGGCCAGCGCTGATGTGAATACATCACGTAACCGGCCAGAGTAACCGGCCATGTAACTGGCCAGAGTGGGCACCCTCTTGAGGAGCCTTCAGGAGGCTGTGCACCTGTAGCTGTTAGAATCCTACAGGCAGGAATGGAAAAATGGCAAACCTCCCCGAGGGGCAGGGATGTGATGTAGGGTGTGCCTGCTGTGTGTGTGTGTATAATGTAGGGTGTGCCTGCTATGTGTGTGTGTGTGTGTGTGTGTGTGTGTGTGTGTGTGTGTAGAGGCTGGGGATTGAACTAGGTAACAGTGAGATTCTTCCAGCCCTGAAGTCCCACTTGGTTTGAATTCAGACCCCTGGATTCCCATTTGAGTTTGGGCTGGTTATTTCACCTCTCTGAGCCTCAGTTTGCACATCTGTAAAGTGGGGATAATGATGGTACCCACTTGCTATAAATGTGGAGAGGAGGAGTGACAGAAGTGTAAAATGCTCAGCGCCCGCTAATCACTTAGTTCTTAGGAAGACCATCATTGGCACCACATTAAGCCTGAAAATAGGTCCCTGGTGACAAAGCCACCTCTGTTTAGTGTACTTCTGTCTTCTGGTTTAAAAAAAAGAAGAAAGAAAAGGTTAAGGATTAGAGAGCTGTTAAGTAGAACCATTCGATTCCCACATAAATTACTTGATGTTTACTCTCGGTTCTCAACTACTTGTAGGCTTCAGTATGAATTTAGATATCCAGGAAAAGCAGACAAAAGAAAAAAAAATTAAACTTCAAAAAACTACCAGTTCGCATATGTATTTGCATATATTTACATATTAACTCGAGAACACAATTCCTAATGCTTGCAGGACCTTGCCTGGATCATTTAATCCAGTTTCTAGGATGAAGATGTAGGATGTTATGGGTTAAATTGTGGCCCCTCTTCCCCCTCCCAAAAATGAGTCCCAATTCCTAGTACCTTAGACTGTGATCTTATTTGCAATAGGGTCACTGGAGATATAATTGTCTTGGTTAGTTAGTTAAGGGGATGGCCCGGTGGCTCAGCAGTGAAGAGATTCTTTTCTCTTTACTCCTGCTTCCAAGTGCAGGAGCTGCAGGAGACGCATGTTCGATCCCTGGGTTGGCAAGATCCCCTGGAGGAGGGCATGAAAACCCACTGTAGTATTCTTGCCTAGAGAATTCCATGGATGGAAGAGCCTGGCGGGCTCCATAGGGTTGAAGAGTCGCACACGACTGAAGTGGCTTAGCATGCATACACGCACAATTAGTGAAGATGAGGTCATTCTAGATTAGAGTTGGCCTTTAATTCAAGGTGGCTGGTCCTTATAAGAAGAGGCAGACCCCCAAGAGATCATGTGAGGATAGAGGCAGAAATTAGAGTTGAGCTGCAGGAGCCAAGGGACCCCGCGGAGCGCCTGGGGCTGCCAGGAGCTAGAGGCTGCGAGGAGGGAGCCCCCCTCCCCCCGCCCTTCATTTTGGACCCTTGGACTCCCAGACCTGGGAGAGAATTCATAGCTAGCACTTTGCAGTCATTTGTTATGGTGGCCCCAATTCAGAACATTTGGGCACAGATGCGTTTGAGAAACAGGTGCAGAGACATTTCTGGTCTTCATTCAGGGAGGAAGGTGATGCTCAGAGACCGTGTGTCCTGGTCTGTTTTGCTTCATATTTTTAGAGAATTGTCTGGAGACTCGTGGTGTCTCACGTGCAAGTGTGTGATATCACTGGTAGGTTTGTACTCTCTCTTTGATTTGCTTTTTTCCTTCAATTTGGATGTGACGTGGAGTTTCTTGGCCAGTTTCTTGAGGCGAATAGGCAATGCCTAATGAACGGCCATCCCTCCCAAGGGTGAAGGCCCTGAGGTGTGTGTGGGACCTTTGTCTGATGCAGCCTGTTCTCCAGTTGGCATCTTAGTAAGTGATCTCTTACTTTAATTTTTTTTTAGATTTTTTGACAGTGCCTCATGGCACATGGGATCTTAATTCCCTGACCACGGATCAAACCCATGCCCCCTGCATTGGAAAGAGTCTTAACTGCTGGACCTCCAGGGAAATCTGGGTCATCTCCTCCTCCAGAGAGACTGTCTCTGAGTTACTTCCTTCATTCCTTCATCACTTCATCACTCATTCGACACTGACTCAGAGTCTGCATGGCAGACACCCTTCGAAGTGCTGGGGACTCACCAAAGATCCAGGCAGACATAGTGTGTGCCTTTGGGTTGCCTGCTGTCTAGCTGTAAAGTCGATACTGATGCCAGAAGTGAGCATTCTCTAAGAATGACGGCATATGCTGTGTCCCTGGGCACCTGCCCAGGGGCCGGACAGTCTAGGAGAACTGGCAGGAGCAGGTATCATTTAGAGAGACCTGGGGGACCTCCAGCAGGTACCCAGCAGAACAGTCAGGACGAGTGATCGCAGCAGAGGGGACTGTGTATGAGGTTTGGAGCTGGATTGAGTGGCTTGCTGGAGAAGCTGAAAGAATAAAAGATGAACAGAATGAGGGCGTTCCCTGGATTCAGAAACCTAAAGCAGAATGAAGGGACGGTCTCCAAGCCCCACTTGGAAAGAAGGCACTTAAGGAAGCTGGAGGGTGGGGGCATTGATCCCCCTGGCGGTGACTCATTTCATTTATTCCCAGAGCTGTGTCCTGGGCTGATGGCTGATCTCTGCCCCCGGGGGACCTCCACAGAGCCTGCTTTCTGACTTGTAAACTGGCCTGGCGTTATTAAGTCTCCAACCCCCAATTTACCAGAAAATCAGAAGAAATGGGCTTCCTTTCTTCCATTTATAAGCGTTATTTTGCACAATTGCCACACAGCCACTGTTGCCCTGAGCCAGAAGGGTTTGATCTATTGAGTCTAGACTGGTATTATGGCTAAGTATTTAATCAGGTCACTTTCAGAAGCCTGGCTGCGGGCATTTAATCTCTAGAAGCATTTTCATACGTCTTGTTTGAGGGTGGCGCCTCTGTCCGGAAGGACTGCAGGGAAGAAAATGTGCTGAACCTGAAAGGCGCCGTTGTCCGGGGAGGCGGAAGGAACCGGGGTTTGCAGCCGTGTGTGGGTCTGTCGAGCACAGATGAAAATCCCTGCGAGTTTATTTGCGTCAAGACTGATTCAGCAGCTCATTGTCAGGGCCTGTTGTGGCTGGGTAGTTGTTGGGCTGAGTCCCAGAGGGTTAAGGGGCTGTTTACAATTGGACTGAGCTGGGAGTGAATTCTGGCCACCTTGCTGGTTGGGTAATTTTTAGAACATGCTGTGGACGGTGCATTTCCTTTTGGAGAAGGCAGTGGTGCTCCACTCTAGTACTCTTGCCTGGAAAATCCCATGGACGGAGGAGCCTGGTGGGCTGCAGTCCGTGGGGTTGCTAAGAGTCGGACACGACTGAGCAACTTCACTTTCACTTTTTCACTTTCATGCATTGGAGAAGGAAATGGCAACCCACTCAACTGGGGATTAATACTGGTTGCTGCCCTAGTGTTGGCATGGATTAAATGTTGACACCCAGGTCATACGGGTTTTTTATTGGAGTTGCTCTGAAGAGTCTAGGGTGTCAGTTGTGGTGATGGGGATTCAGGGTGTTGGCCCTTGGTCTTGAAGGGATTTGTGGCTTGGTTGTGGCTGGTGGGCTGTCTCTGGGAGGCTTCACCGAGGACTCCTGGTGGGCCTTGCAGATGCTGAGGTTGGGAAGGGGCAGCAGATGGCAAGGCGTTCATGGGAGGTTCTGCCCAGGCTGCCGTGGGCCATGTGGGCCAAGGGCTTGCAGGCTGGGTTGGTGAGTGGAAACTCGGGCCTAAAAGCTGCAGGGGCGAGTGGAGTGAGGAGGCCAACAAGGGAGCTCGTTCTGACATTGTTGTTGGTTTATGAGTCAGTGCAGGATTTACATGAAAAGTGAGGTATTGGGGCGAGATTCACTCGGCACGCTCTTAAGCATGATAGGGTAAGCGGTTCAGTGGCACGACTACACTCAGCCTTGTTTAATATCCTCTGTCTCATTTTAGACATTTACATCGTTCCAGAACAAAACCCCTCACCCGTTAAGCAGCTTCTCCCCCCTTTCTCTCCTCCTCCGAGGCCCTGGCAGCCACTAATCTCTGTTCGGTCTCTGTGGACTTACGTCTATGGATCATATGATACGTGACGTTTGTCTGCCTTTTTTTGTCTCAGCATGTTGCTTTCAAGGTTCATCCACATTGGCGTGTGTGTCAAAGCTTCATTCCTTCCCGTGACTGAGTAATATCTCCCTGTGGGCTACGCTCAGTTGCTCAGTTGTGTCCGACTCTTTGTGACCTCATGAACTTTAGCCCTGCCAGGCTCCTCTGTCCATGGGGATGCTCCAGGCAAGAATACTGGAGTGGGTCGCCATTTCCTGCTCTAGGGGATCTTCCCGACCCAGGGATCACATCCAGGTCTCCTGCATTGCGGGCAGATTCTTTACCCTCTGAGCCACCAGGGAAGCCCAGTATCTCCCCACGTGTATCTGTTCCACGGTTGATTCTTCACGTATCTGTTGACAGACATCTGGGTTATTTCCACCTTTTGGGTGTTGTGAATAATACTGCTGTGAATATTCAGGGGTAACTGTTTGTTGGAACTCTTGTTTTTAGTTCTTGTGGGTACATACCACGGAGTGAAATTGCCAGACCTTATGGAAATCCTGTGTTTAAGTTAGTGGCAAGATTTTTGGTGTGTGTGTGTGTGCGTGTGTGTGTGTGTGTGTGTGTGTTAGGCACTCAGTTGTATCCGACTCTGCAACCCCATGGACTGTAGCCCATCAGGCTCCTCTGTCCATGGAATTATCAAGGCAAGAATATTGGAGGGAGTTGCTGTTCCCTTCTCCAGGGGATCTTCCCGACCCAGGGATTGAATCCAGGTCTCCCGCATTGCAGGAGGATTCTTTACCGTCTGAGCCACAGCAAATGCTGGCTGAGCATCAGAGATGGCAGCACCACAGAATCCTGGACAGGGGGCCGGTGTTGGGGGGCACTTCGCAGTGAGCTGCGTTCTCTTGGGCTCGTTACCGCATGAACTAAAGGGTGCATAGTACACGGACAGTGCCTCCCGGTGGTGAGCGCGGTCCATGCACCGCAGCTCTCCAGCTGGTGGCCTTGGGCTGCCGTCCTAACGTGCTCTGACACACTGGGTGACTTAGAACAGCCAAATGTGCTTTCTCACGGTTCTGGAAGCCAGAAGTCTCAGATCAGGTGTTGGCTGCTGGGTTCATTCTGGAGGTGTGGATTTTCGCTCTAGTGTCTTCTTGGGGCTCCTGCTGGACCTTGGCGTTCCTTGGTGTATGGCAATATTACCTCAGTCTCTGCCTCTGTCTTTTGCTTATTTATTTATTTTTTGAGACATCAGCAGTTTGATAGATGAGAGAGCTTATACACTTGAAGCCAGGTCCCAGAGTGACACCCCCTTTTGTGCAGTGGACACTGGGCAGGATGTGGTGACTGTCTTTACTCTGCCTCTGTCTTCACATGGTGCTTTGTCTGTGTCTCTCTGAGTCTCTGTGTCCAAAATTCCCTTTTCTTAGAAGGAGAGTAGGAAGCCCAGGGCTCCAAAATCACCATGCAGATGGGGACTGCAGCCACGAAATTAAAAGACACTTGCTCCTTGGAAGAAAAACTATGACAAACCTAGACTGCATGTTAAAAAGCAGGGACATTACTTTGCCAACAAAGATCCATCTAGTCAAACCTATGGTTTTTCCAATAGTCAGGTATGGATGTGAGAGTTGGACCATAAAGAAAGCTGAGTGCCGAAGAAGTGATGCTTTTGAACTGTGGTGCAGGAGAAGACTCACGAGAGTCCCTTGGACTGCAAGGAGATCCAACCAGTCCATTCTGAAGGAGATCAATCTTGAATATTCATTGGAAGGACTGATGCTGAAGCTGAAACTCCAATACTTTGACCACCTGATGTGAAGAACTGACTCATTGGAAAAGTCCCTATTACTGTGAAAGATTGAAGGCAGGAGGAGAAGGGGATGACAGAGGACGAGATGGTTGGACGGCATCACTGACTCGATGGACATGAGTTTGAGCAAACTCCTGTAGATGGAGAAAGACAGGGAAGCCTGGCGTGCTGCAGTCCATGGGGTCTCGAAGTGTCGGACACGACTGAGTGCCTGAACAACAACAAGAGCAAATTCAATGTGACCCCTTCCCAATTTAAGTACATTTACAAAAATCCAATTTCCAAAGCAGGTCATTTTCACAGGGACTGGGGATTAAATATTTGAATATAACTTTTAGGAGGGAGGGATAAAATCTAACCCAGCACTGCTACTAATTATGACTGTTTCAAAATAAACAGATCGAACAGATTAGATCTTGATTAGATCTATTTCCAGCTTATTCAGTTCAGTTCAGTCGCTCAGTCGTGTCTGACTTTTTTCAACCCCATGGACTGCAGCACGCCAGGCTTCCCTGTCCTTCAGCATCTCTCGGAGTTTGCTCAAACTCATGTCCATTGAGTCCAGGTTATTAGAAACCCCATTTCCAGAAGGTTACTGGAAAGTTAGGTATAGAAGACCACAGGCCACAAACCTGGGTGTATGGTGACACCCTGGGAAGACACGCCCCTGTTGTGCTTTCCTGATGTTGTTACGGGGACAGGCTTAGAGGGCAGAGTGGGGACAGATGAGATCCTGTGGGGACCTGGAGGCTACCTAGAGATTCTCTCTCTGGGTACCTGCTGGCAGCTTCCATCCTCTAAAGCTGAGTTCCCTAACTCTTGACTTGCTGGGCTGACAGTTACAGCTCCTCCAAGTTTGGGGAGCCAGTGGAGGAGACACTGTTTGGGTCTCACTGAAGATAAAGTGAGACCGGGGAGCTTCAAACAGTCTAGGGAGGTGGAGAGATCATTGGAGAATTGCATGGACTCTAGTATTGTCCGTGGGGTCACATAGAGTTGGACACGACTGCGTGACTTTCACTTTCACTATTTACTGTTAACACGGTGGCATTAATTACGTATAGGTTTAGACACTAAGTCGTGTCTGACTCTTGTGATCACATGGACTGTAGCCTGCCAGGCTCCTCTGTCCATGGGGTTCTCCAGACAAGAATACTGGAGTGGGTTGCCATTTCCTGCACCAGGGGATCTTCCCAACCCAGGGATCGAACCTGGGCCTCCTGCATTGCAGGCAGATTCTTTACCAACTGAGCTGCGAGGGAAGCCAATTACATATAAGCTCAGATTTTATATGCACCATGATCCATGATCTTTTCGTCTCAATACGATTTAGCTTAGTTTTCATTTTTTCTTTTGGCCATGCTGCACAGCTTGTGAGATCTCAGTTCTCTGACCAGGGATTGGACCAGGCCATGTCAGTGAAAGCCTGGAATCCTAACCACTAGGCCTCCAGGGATCTCCCCATGTTTACTTTGTCATTGCCCCCAAACTTAAAGCCAAGTAAATAGCAGGGTACGTGCTTTGTCATTTATTTGCCCTTCCACCATTGAGGCTGGAAACCAGAGGGATGCCTTTGTGTGACAAATGAGGATCTTAGTCGTGCCCTTGAGTGTGCAATGCACACCATCACCCACCAGCCGCACAGTCACAGGGGCTCCGTGACAGACCCCCACTTTCTACAAGAAGCCGTGGGTCACTGGTTCACTTTTTCTTAGCCATAACATGTTAGGATCCAAGCCTGATAAATTCTGCAAATACTGGAAGATGAGTTTTAACTTTATCTTAAAAAAATCACTGTTACCTGATGTGGAGAAATACACTGTAGCAAGACTGGACTTTAAATCCATGACTCCACTTTCTAGCGTTTTATTCCTGCTTCACGGAGGGGCGTCGACTTTATCTGTTTTCCCACCTGCTCTGAGTTGACTTTGGATGTGGCTCAGTGTCACGGCTAGCCAAGCCTATTTGGAATTTATGGGGTTTTAGTTTTTATTTTTGTCTTGTCTACTTGGTGGAGCCCTTACAGGCAGGGAATGATGATAAGGATCATGAAATGTAGAGAACTTTTCTTTCAAGGTGTGCACTCTTATGTGGCTCCATAAAAACTCTTTGTTGAGATGTTGCCGATTTTCATCTAGAATTTTCTATTGAGAATGCCATGATGTTTAAAGAGTAGTTGTGATATTGACACATTTCATTGGTTTCTGATGACCGAGTTTATGTTTTTTATCCAATAAAACTTTATTTGTGGACACTGGAATTTGAATTCTCTATGAATTTTGCATGTCATGACATATTCCTTAAAAAAATTTTTTTTAATTGAAATATAGTTGATTTACAATGTTGTCTTAGTTTCTGGTGTACAGCAAACTGATTGATTCAGTTATGTGTATATATGTATATACACATAGACGCATATATAGTTTTCTTTTTCATATTCTTTTCCACTGTGGTTTGTTATAAGATACTGAATTAGTAGTTCCCTGTGCTATACGGTAGGACCTTGTTTATCCATTTTATATATATAGTAGCAGTAGTATGTACATGTTCATCGCAAATTTCTAATTTATTCCCCACCCACCACATGCTTTTTCCCCTTTGGTAATCCTAAGTTTGTTTTCCGTGTCTCTGAGTCTGTTTCTGTTTTGTATATAAGTTCGTCTGTATCATTTTTAAAGATTCCACGTGTACGTGACAGCATGTGACATCCGTCTTTCTCTGGCTTACGTCACTTCGTATGATCGTCTCTAGGTCCATCGGTGGTGTGTCACATGGCAGCGTCTCATTCTTTTTTGTGGCAGAGTCGTATTCCGTTGCACGTACATGCCATATCTTGTTGGTGCATCCATCTGTCGCTGGACATTTAGGATGCTTACATGTCTCGGCTGTTGTGGATAATGCTGCAGTGAACGTAGGGATGCGTGCATCTTTATTTATTTGGGTGCACTGAGTATCTTTATTTATTTGGGTGCAGCATGCGGGCTCTTTCATTGTGGTTTGTGGACTCTCGAGCTGTGGTCCATGGGCTCTGGGCTCTTGGGCTCAGCAGTTGCTGCCTGAGGGCTTTAGTTGCTCTCTGGCGTGTGGGATTTTAGTTTCCTGACCAGGGATCAAACCTGTGTTCCCTGAGGCAAATTCTTGGCCACTGGATCACTAGGGAAGTCCCCCATGTATCTTTCTGAACTTTGGGTGTATGTCTAGGAGTGGGATTGCTGGATCATATGGTAACTCTAGTTTTAGTTTTTTGAGGAACGGCCATACAGTTTTCCACACTGGCTGCTCCAATTCACATTCCCTTCAGCAGTTTAAGAGGAGGGGGAGTTCGCTCTTCTCCACACCCTCTCCAGCATTTGCTACTTGTATACGCTTTTTGATGATGGCCGCTCTGCCTGGTGTGAGACGATACCTCTCTGTAGCTGTGGTTTGCATTTTTCTCATAATTAGCAGTGTGGAACATCTTTTCATGTGCCTAGTGGCCATCTGTATGTCTTCATTGGAGGACTGTGCCGTGACATTACTCTTATTTTGATTCCCCGCCACCCCCCCCCCCCCCCAGCTATTTAAAAATGTGAAAACCTGAGCTCATGGCCATAAACAAACCAGTGATGGACCTGATTTGGGCGGAACTACAGTTTGCTGACCTCTGATCTCAGTGTTGCTAAAGCTTAGGGTTGTATTCAAGATCTTTCCCCCAAAGGGCAGAATTCCCACTTAAAAAGGATAGAAAATGTTAGTGTATCATCAAAGAGAAATGATTAAACCTGTCAGGAGAAGTGGATTCCGACAAATTTTCCTGTTGAACCTTAGCTTTTCTGTTTTTTAAATATGGCATATGTATTTTACTTGAAGAAATGGCTTTTTGGTCCATTTTGAGTAGATTTTTGGTCCAACTTCCTTCCTTGGTGTGTTGGTATCAGTCTTCCCTGCATCATTGTTGAAGACTGTCCTTTCCCCATTGACTAGTTTTGGCTCTCTTGCTGAAAATCATTTGTCCGTACCTGTGATACTTACTCCTTGGAAGAAAAGCTATGGCGAACCTAGCTAGACAGCGTCTTAAAATGTAGAGACATCACTTTGCTGACAAAGTGTGTACAGTCAAAGCTATGGGTTTCCAGTCATCATGGTCGGGTGTGAGAGCTGGACTGTAAAGACGAACGAACACAGAGGAGCTGATGCCTTTGAACTATGGACCTGGAGAAGACTCTTGAGAGCCCCTTGGACAGCAAGGAGATCAAACCAGCCCATCCTAAAGGAAATCGACTCTGAATGTTCATTGGCAGGACTGACACTGAAGCTGAAGCTCCAGTACTTGGGCCACCTGATGCAGAGAACTGACTCATTTGAAAAGACCCTGATGTTGGGCAAGATTGAAGGTGGGAGAAGAAGGGGGTGACAGAGAATGAGACGGTTGGATGGCATCATTGACTCAGTAGACATGAGTTTGAGCAAGCTCCAGGAGATGCTGAAGGACAGGGAAGGTTGGCGTGCTGCAGGCCCTGGGGTCACAAAGAGTCGGATATGACTTATCGCCTGAACAGCAACAATGCATGTGAGGGTTCACTGCTGGGCCTTCTATTCTGTCCCATTGGCTTGGAAGTGACTCTTTATGCTGGTACCACACCGTTTTGGTGGCTGTTGCTTTGCAGTAAATTTTGAAACCGGGAAGTGTGAGTCTTGCAGCTTTTGTTCATATTCAGGATTATTTTGGGATTCCTTACGCATTTTTGAATAGATTTTTCTATCCTTGCATGTACCTGGTTACTTTTGATTAATTTCTTGGCTGAAAGTTTAAGGGGTGTCAATATTTTTGCTTATTTTAATTTAAATGTGTTTATCTTGGGACTTCCCCGGTGGTCCGGTGGTTAAGAATCTGCCTTGCAATTACGTCAGACAAGGGTTTGATACCTGGTTGGAAAACTAAGGTCATCCCACATGCTGCTATTAGAGAAAGCCTGCGCTCTGCAACAAAGACCCAGTGCAGCCAAAGTAAAAAATAAATAAAAAATTTAAAAATACAGATAATTAATTTTTTGAAAAACTATATTTGTCTTTTAAAAATTTATTTAATTTTAGGTATTTATTTTTAATTGGAGCATAATTGCTTTACAGTGTTGGGTTGGTTTCTGCGATACAGCAACATGAATCAGCCAGAAGGATACATATACATATATCCCCTTCCCATGACTGGCAATGGCTTGATTCAGTAATAGCCTCCCTTTGGTTACCAGCTCAATGTTCTCTAACGGATGAGTTCAGAGACCTGAGTTTGTGTGGCTGTTGGCATTCATCCCGGGTGCTTTGGTATTGTACTGATAATCCTACAAGTCACATAGGAGGCCTTTCTGTATTTGGGTCCCTCTCTTGGTGGCTGTAGAGTGGTTCATGTTCCTGAATGAAGCGGACTGCCTTATTTGGGCCCTTGGTCCTCTGGGAGTCATGCTGGAGGTTGGCATGACCATGAGCTGGTGGCTGGCCCTCACCCTGGGTCAGGGCTCGAGTGGCAGAGAGTCCAGGGGAAGACAGATTTGGAGGAGAGGCCAGAAAGAGAAGCAAGTGGGAAGTTTTTGCTTCCTCCCGAATACCTTCCCAGGTGGCACAGTGGTCAAGAATCTACCTGATAATGCAGGAGACGCAAGATCCTCTGGAGAAGGAAATGGCAACCCACTCCAGCATTCTTGCCTGGGAGATTTCCATGGACAGAGGAGCCTGGTGGGCTACAGCCCGTGGGGTCGCTCAGAATTGGACACTGTGCATGCAAATACCTTTCTAACCTTGGAAAGCCCTCCCATCTGTGATATTTTACTTCTGATTTGGACATTTTTGGTTGCTTCAGTACCTGACAAGAAATGGATTCAGTGAATTAAGCATGGTTTTAGGAATGGTGGCAGGCCACGGGGCATTTGAGGACTCAGGGGCTTGCTTTGCTTCGTAATTTAGGTTAATTTGTTGGGAGATGATTGAAAATGATTTGGAAGAAACCAGCCCGAGGAGGAGGAGATCCGTGCCACCATTCTGTGTATTCTTTCAAACCAGGGTGATTTTCCAAATTAGATAACAGAGAGAATCTGGGGCATTTTATATTCAATGTAATCTTTCAAAGTACCTGTTTCAGTAAACAAGCTCTTCACTGCAAATAATTCAGAGAGCGGACTTCTGTAGTTGGCCAGGGTTTATGTAATTAGTGTATCAAGTAAAATTTGAATCATATTGACAAGAACTGGAGTTGTGATAACAAACAGTAATTGCTGACTCTTTATCTTATCAGGGAAATCAAAAGTGTGTATTGAATTATAGTGACTCTATTATGTTGCTCTGTGAACTCACCAAGATAATTCTTTTGAGGGTGATTAAATGTAATCATGAAACCATATATATGAGAAAGCAAACAGATGGATAAGCCACCAAAGTAATTATCAGCTGTACATTTACATTTTTCCATCACAATATTTCAAGGACCTGCTGGTCCAGAGTAATCTGCTAGGTCTTTGTCTGGAAGGATAGTCTTTGTAATATTGTTTGATGGTTCATCTGCCCTGAGATCCGACCAGAGGGCGTTTGAACAGTTTAACCTTCCAGAACTGGAGCTTCACGCTTTTATTGGTATCTAGTGGACAGAGAGGAAGAGAAAGCGTGATGGCATGTGTTCTGAGGTTATAAATGCGTGCTGCGCTGTATACCGAAGCCCAGCACGGAAGCAAAAGACAATGCATTTTGTAGATAGATTGCAAGTTCAGTTCAGTTGCTCAGTCGTATCCGAGTCTTTGTGACCCCATGGACTGCAGCATGCCAGGCCTCCCTGTCTATCACCAACTCCTGGAGTTTATTCAAACTCATGTCCATTGAGTCAATGATGCCCTCCAACCGTCTCATCCTCTGTCGTCCCCTTCTCCTGCCTTCAATCTTTCCCAGCATCAGGGTCTTTTGAAATGAACCAGTTCTTCGTATCAGGTGGCCAAAGTACTGGAGTTTCAGCTTCAGCATTGGTCCTTCCAATGGATATTCAGGACTGATTTCCTTCAGGATGGACAGGTTGGATCTCTTTGCAGTCCAAGGGACTCTACAGAGTCTTCTCCAACACCACAGCTCAAAAGCATCAGTTCTTCAGTGCTCAGCTTTCTTTATGGTCCAGCTCTCACATCCATACATGACTACTGGAAAAACCATAGGTTTGACTAGATGGACCTTTGTTGGCAAAGTAATGTCCCTGCTTTTAATATGCTGTCTAGGTTGGTTATAACTTCTTCCAAGGAGCAAGCGTCTGTTAATTTCATGGTTGCAGTTGCCATGTGCAGTGATTTTGGAGCCTAAAAAAATAAAGTCTATCACTGTTTCCCCACCTATTTGCCATGAAGTGAGGGAACCAGATGCCATGATCTTAGTTATTTGAATGTTGAGTTTCAAGCCAACTTTTCCACTCTCCTCTTTCAGTTTCATCAGGAGGCTCTTTAGTTCTTCTTAACTTTGTTCCGTAAGGGTGGTGTCATTTGCATATCTGAGGTTATTGATATTTCTCCCAGCAATCTTGATTCCCACTTGTGATTCATCCACCCCAGCATTTCTCATGATGTACTCTGCATATAAGTTAAATAAGCAGGGTGATAATATACAGCCTTGACGTACTCCTTTCCCAATTAGAAACCAGTCTGTTGTTCCGTGTCCAGTTCTAACTGTTGCTTCCTGACCTGCATATGGGTTTCTCAAGAGTCAGGCACCTAAGTCCTGCTCACATTTTTTGGTTTATGGGGCTAGTTTGGACTCTGCTGTTGGCGTTCAGTTGCTCAGTTGTGTCTGACTCTTCGTGACCCCATGGACTGTAGCCTGCCAGGCTCCTCTGTCCCTGGGATTTCCCAGGCAAGAATACTGGAGTGGGGTGCCATTTCCTTCTCCAGGGGAGCTTCCTGACCCAGGGATCGAACCCGAGTCTGTGTGTCTCCTGCACTGGCGGGCGGGTTCTTCACACTGAGTCACCAGGGAAGTCCAGTAGTATGGGCTCTAGTCATCCTTTAAAACACAGACAGAAAACAAAATCAGTCAACCCAACAGCAGCAGAAAACAAGCAAATAAAAATCTGGCAAAGTCAGAGTCAAACAGTGTGTGGATTTTTACCTGTCTCAGTATAATTGCCTTTCCTGGAAAACTCTTTCCTTTCTTAACAGCTCTGCAGGTGGGATGCTAAGAGTTCAAATCCCATGTGAAGATTCTGCCAGTGGTTCTCTGCGTGTCTTTGAATGTGCTTTGTTTAAAGTGTTTCGATGTGGGTGCTGAGCTCCGGTGGTGAGGAGCCCAGGATCCGGAGGGTGTAGGCGCTCTGGAATGTCTGTTCCTCGTCCGGACGTACTGAGTCTGAGTTATGGACGCAAGGATTGGGGAGTCCAGCGTCTCTTTTGGTTTGTTGCCAGGGGAGTGCAACTCACTTTTCATATCCGGTTGAAGCGGTGTGCGGGGTGCCTGCTGTTACAGTGGAAATAATATTGGAAGACCTACAAGCATGGGAATCAGAAAGTAATGGATGAATCTGCTCCTTATTTCTGATTTGTAGGAAGTTGGCTTTAATGGAATGAGCTGGCCTTGAGGGATCCACCGTCTCTGGGAAGCTGGGACCTGTGATGAAGCAGAGACATATCATCCTGCTTATTTTTCCTGTAAAGACATTTACCATTACAAAAGTTCATTAAAAGATAACCATGATCTGTCCTTTTGGGAAGCTTGTAATAGAAAGCAGAGGATAGTTTTCTATGATGATTCTTCTGGCTGGGTATTTATTTACAAGGCATTTCTTTCCAGAAAATAGATTATGTGTTTCACAACCTCGTAATGGATTTTTTTTTTTTTTTTGTTTTCATGAGCACTTGTGATTTTAATTAGTATCCTAAAAAATATTGATTTCTTTTTCATCTAGAAATGGTCATTAAAAGTGAACAAACAAAAGGTTTAAGACCTTCTTTGAATCTGACTGTTTTACTTTCTTTAAAGGACTACTATTTCTCTGGTCGGGAACACAGACTCTGGAGCCAGATTGCCTGGGGTCAAATCACAGCTCTGCCACTGGGTGTCCTCAGGCCAGATGACCTCTGTCCTGCATGCCTTGGTTTCTTTCTCTGTAACAAGTTAGCTAAATATATATATTCAGCAAATAATTACCAAGTGCTAATAAAATGTCACTCAGTTGGCTGGGCCTGAGGAGACAGTGTAGACCTCGATAGATATGGAGGGATGGCTCGTAAGGAGGCAACTACGGGACAGAGTGGTGGAATGGTGGCAGGGAGAAAGGGCTATCAGGGAAGGCTTTCTGGAGGAGGTGACATCTTAGGGGGAGATTTGAAGAACAGGTATGAATTAATGAGATGAAGATGGGCAGGTAGAAGTAGCATAAATATATTGATGGCCCAGAGGCACGGAGCGTGTGGCCCGTTGACATTCAGCCTGGATGCTTCTGAGGGTGGGCGAAGGTGGATGGATGTCCAAGTTGAGGTTCAGTAGCTAAGATGGGTCTTTGCAAGCCTCACAGAGGAATCTGACTTTATCCTCAGGTCGGTGAGTAGTTATCAAGGGGTTTAAAGCCTGAGAGTAACGTCATCAGGTTTGGTTTTGGAGGATCCTGTAAGCAGTGGTTTGAAGGGCAGGGGAATGAGGCTGTGTTGGCCGACCAGATGAGAGTAGACTGTGGCCTGGGCAGAGGTGGTGCAGGAGGAGTTGGGAAAAGGGGCTGCATTTGAGAAACAGGAGGAGGAGAAGGGATGCACTGTTGTTGGGGGGAGCGGCAGGGTGGGCGGTTCAGCTTGTGTCCGGGTGGGTGGTCCTGGAGAAGCACGGACTCGGGGATGGACGTTCAAGACGTCTTCGCTGCCTCTGATGACGGGCATCCGCTCCGTGTGGGAGGGCTGAGTGCCAGGCGTTCCTGGGCCACTCATAGGCTGCGGAGTCACCGGGCACCGTTAATAGGGTTGAACATCACCACATGGATGGTGAGATAGTGGCGGATAGAGGCAGATGAAGCCATTCAGGCCACTGGACCCCGAGGAGCATCAGAGGTCGGGACTGAAGAGGGGAAAGCCGCAAAGTGCGGGCCTGGGAGGAAGTAATCTGGAAGAGCGGATGGAGGCTATCCGGCTGGGATGTCTGTGAGCTTGAGGAGCGTGCTCCAGCGGCGTGGTGGTTGGAGCCTGAGTGGGCAGGAGAGCTGAGGACATGACTGCAGAGGAGTGTGCCTACCTTGGGTGTCTAGGGGCTGGAGGCTGCTGAAAGCAGAGGGACCGAGCCAGTTCTGCCCTGCTTCATCTGTGTCAGTTACCGCCTCTGCGAAACGAACCACATCACAGCCTGGTGGCCTAACACAGATTGTTATCTTAATTCCTGTGGGTCAGGAACGTGGCTTTGCAAGGTCCTCCAGCTCCGGCACCCTGGTGAGGCTGCTGCGGGCTAGGCCCAGGCACCTCCTGGCTCAGCCGTGGGGAGGGGACCCACTTCCACGCGTGCACAGGGGCTGTTGGCAGGTCCCTCAGTGGCTCTTAGCTGGAGACCTTGCCGCGTGGGCCTCTCTGTGGGGCGGCTCAAACGGGGCAGTTGGTTTTATCAAAGTGAATGAGAGAGAGAGACAGACAGACAGATACATACACACCAAAAGAGAGACAAAAGCCAGAGTCCTTTAGTAACCTCATCACAGGCACAACATCCATCACCTGCTGTGATTTATTGGCTTGGAAGCCCATCCCGAGGTCCAGCTGATGCCAACAGGGAGGGGATCACGCGGGTGACCTGCGGTGGGTGGGATCGTGGTGGACGTCTCGGAGATCTGTCTGTCCCAGTCTCTTGAGTTTTGTGACTCCCCTTGGGGGGGGTCCCAGTGACGTCTCCTCCCTGAGGTGCACACTCCCTGCACACACCTTGATGACTGTGTAGGAAGCACGGTTCCCAGTCGGGGTCCATGTAGGAAGGACCTGAATGTACAGACACTGAGACTGACGGGGAGGTGCCCCTTGGAGGCAGAGATTACATCATGGAGAAAAATCTTGTTATAACATATCCTGCATTGAGTGTGCTCACATTTTGGGGCGAGGGGAGGGGTTCTGCTCTCCTTCCCGAGGGGCGGGTGGGGTTTGTCCTTGTCCAGTGTGTGGATCTGAGCAGGTTGCCTGTCCGGTCCTGGGAAGGAACCTGTGGGGCGCGGCGGGAGGAAGGAGGTGCTCCCAGGCTGCTCGTCACCCGAGGATGATGGGGTGAGACGCTCCCTGGGCCTGGAGTCTTCCCAGATCAATTCTCCAAAGCAGGGGTTTGGGTGCTTCGGGGCAAATACTCAACTCTCCCATTATTACCGCGGATAATAAAACTTTATTTTGCACAAACAGGCAGCAGGCCAGACCGGCCTTGGGGCTGTGGCTGTTGACTCCTGATCTATGGAATGAGGAAATAAAATGCCTCAGCTGCTTTTGGCTGATGGTCATCGACACACATGTAGAGTTTTAGGCTGCGTCTTATCATCTGTCTTAACATTTGCACACAGGGTTGGCAGAGATTGTCTGGACCCTCTTGCGAGGCTCTGGGGAGAGGTGATTAGGGCTGTGCTTCCCTGACACAGCTGTTTTTGAGCTGTGGGACCGCATGCCAGTTGCTTAACGTCTCTGTGTTTGTGTCGAAAGTCGAGCTCTGTTCTCTCGCCCCACAGCCCGTCTCCTCTCCTCCCTCTCTCTCACTTCCTCTTGGCGCATGGTTTGAACTTTCTCTCCTTTTGGGAATCTGTGGGACTTAGATTTTCTGTGGTGAGGTTGTACTTTCGTCTTTGTCAAGAGTAGCCCCGTTTCTAAGCTGGGACCTTAGAAGCAGAGCCTGAGGATGGGATTCTGGTCAAGTGATTGATGGGGCTGGCTGCGGGGGCGGGGCTGGCTCTCGGGAGAGGCTTGAAGGGCCATGGGGAAGCAGACAGGACGGGGGAAGAAGCTCCCAGGAAAAGCACCAGGATCGGATCCCCCACTGAGACACAGGCTTGGCCTTCTGTGTCCTGGCGTCAGCCTGTCGCTGGCTGGAGGTCCTCATAGGCATTTTCTGGCAAGGTGATCCCCAGTGCAGGAGGCAGCCTTTGGGAGGGCTGCCCACATCCTGAGCGCTGGCAGCCCCCGCCTGCCTGGCCAGGGGTGGGGTACCTTGAGGGGCAGGGCTCTGTGACCTCGCCTCCCTGACACTGTACCTCTGCCCACTGCACATCCCGCCAGGCTCCAGGGTGGGGGCCACCTGCCCACGGGAAGACCCTTTACTCTTGTGCACCAGGTGGGAGAAACCCCCTGTGCTTCAGGGGGAGATGAGGCAGAGTCAGGTACCTATACACATAGGTATTTTTATTTGCAAATCTTAAAGAACATAGCATTTTTTGTTGGGTTTTCATGTGCAAAGTTAGATTTAAAAGAGTGACAAGCGCAGAAGAGCCGCCAGCGGGGCAACAAAGCTGACATTCGTTTGCAGTCCTGCTCTCCGTTGTTTCTCAATGGTGATGCTGTCTGTTGAAGAGTACACATGTCCAAAGAGACGTTGCAAGCATTGACTCTGAGAGGCTCATAATACTGGAAGGGAGGAAGAAATGAAAGCAGCCAGCGTCCACTCAGGATCCGAGTGGAAAACAGTTTGCTGCAGTTGTGGTCTTTTCTTTAGCGTAATTAAAACTCTTTAAAAAAGATGAGAAATCTAAGTCTATTTATCTAGGGTAGCACTGCTCCTTATTAAAGATGAAAGGATTGCCAACCTTCCCTAGCTTAAAAGCTAAAAAAAGGAAAAAAAAAAGCATTACATATCTCGTATAGATTAAGTATGTGTGAGTGTGTGAAAGGTGTTCAGTTGGGAAGCCTATTGATTTAGTATGCTAAGTCACTTCAGTCATGTTCGACTCTTCGCCACCCTATGGATTGTAGCCCACTAGGCCTCTCTGTCCATGGGGATTCTCCAGGAAGGAATACTGGAGTGGGTTGCCATGCCCTCCCCCATGGGATCCTCCTGACCCACGGATTGAACCCAGGTCTCTTATATCTCTTGGAATGATACTAAAAACTAACACACACACATATATATATATATGAACTATATACACATGTTAAAACTTTGCTCCTTGCTGCAGGATCAGGGATGGCATGCTGGAGCATAGGAGAGGGCCCTCCAGTGCCCAGGATGCAGCAGGAAGATTCCAGCTGATGGCCAGCACCCTGGACCAGAGGCTGGATCTCCGTGGAGTCTTGTGTGTGTCAGTCGCTCAGTCATGTCTGTCTCTTTGTGACGTCATGGACTGTAACCCTCCAGGCTCCTCTGTCCATGGGATTCTCCAAGCAACAGTGCTGGAGTGGGTTGCCATGCCCTTCTCCAGGGGATATTCCCAACAGAGATCAAACTCATGTCTCTTTCATCTCCTGCATTGGCAGGCAGATTCTTTATCTGCTGAGCCACTAAGATTCCCCAGGGTCTCAACTTCTTAAGAAACCCGTGATTCCCGAGTCCAGCTATTCAGCTACGGTTAGTCCCCAGCTTTCTGCCCCTGCAAGTATGTTAGCTCTTCTGGTCCTTTGATCTTTCCATCTGCTCTCTCACAAGGGACCGTCCCCCTTGTCTGCTCTCCCGGAGTGGAGGGCCACTGTGGCTTGTGTCACCTCGCCTGGTCCTCCGAGAGGCCATGGCACGGCTGGAGCTGGTGAGACGGCAGGCCCAGCTGGTGTGAGCGCCAGAACCCTGACCCTCACCCAGGCCTCCCTCCCACAAACGCCCGTCCACCCTGAGCCTTTGTGTAGTCAGCAACCTACCCCACTGTCTATGACGGTCCTGAATGTGTAGGAGGGTGAGGAATGCTCATATGATGGGCTCTGTTCTTGCAAACTCCCTCTCTCCCGAGGCCATCAGGGCGCCCCTGTTTTGTTCCAAAGGAGCAGGGCAGGGCTGGGACACGGATAGATCTCTCTGTGTGATGAGAGTGTGGGGTATCGAATGTCCTTTTTGTGCAATAACTATAAATCCATGGTAGACAGAGTGTAGCAGTTTGACGGATGTGGGAAGGATCTGGAGGGGAAAAGTATTACTAGGGAATATTTCACCTAAAAAGGACCTGGTGACAAGGTTTGCTTATGACAGTCCTTGTGTGATATTGGATGATGTTTTGTGTGACTTTTGTTTTGACATCTTTCTGTCTGGTTTTATGAGAGCTATTCAGGGAGCATCAGGGGGAGGGTGACCAGGGAGGAAGAGCAGTGTCCAGCTGCCCCAGGGGAAGAGGGGTGGCACTCTGTTAGAATGTCGCCAGGGTGTTTTGTAACAACACATATGCTGATGTCTGATGCCCGACTCCAAAACGCCGTGTTCCCGTGCTTCTATTGGGTTGGCTAAAATGTTCATTCGGGTCTTTCCATAAGATGTTATGGAAAACTTGAATGAACGTTTTGGCCAACCCAACACATCTGTGCCTTTGAGCAGGCAGTTTCACATCTCTGTGCCTCAGCTCCTTTACCTGTGAAATGGGAATAGTAGAACCTCCCTTGCGTTGATCTTGACATTGTTGGTGGTGATTGTTGATGGTGGTGCTGGTGATTTTGGTGTGTTGATGTTGGCATTGTTGGTGATGATTGGTGATGGTGGTGCTGGTGCGTTTGTGTTGATGTTGTTGGTGATGGTGATTGTTGATGGTGGTCCTGGTGGTGATGGGGTGTTGATGTTGGTATTGTTGGTGATGATGATGGTTCATGGTGGTGCTGGTGAGCCCCTATCTTTCTCACTGGATGCCTTTGAAGCAAAGGCCTCATGGGAACACTGAATAGCGTGTACCTCACATGTGGTTGGGATTTCTCCTAGGAAACTGCTGTGGTGGTATTTAGAGCCTGCTGTGGTGAGTGAGAGGGAACAATGGGGAACTGCAGGGAAATGAGTGTTTCCCGATGTCAAATGTAATGGAGCTATAAAAGTTAAAAATGAAACAAATAATGGGAAGGTGGTCAATTTTCGGTTCAGTGTTTTAAAGAAAAACACCGAGCGGATCCTGTGTGTTGAGCCTGGTGGTGGACACGCTGCTGTGTGCATATTCTGAGATGGAGCCTCTGCCTTTATTCCCTTCTGCTTTTGTCCTGTTCAGCAGCAGCTCTATAAGCAGCAAATAGGTTTTTATAGCCTTTTGCTAAGTATTTCTCATCTCTTCCTAAGTATTTCTACCATGGTGCAAAAGCAATTTTATTATGTGAGGCTGTATTTTTATAGTCAATTGAAATGACTATTAAAATATAACACTGCAGTCAGGCTTGCAGGCGCTTCACTGGAGAAGCACTGCCCTTGCAAAATGGGGCAGCCTCGTCCTGGAAGTGGAACCCTGCTTGGGAGCCGGAGCCAGACTCACAGGCCTGAGACGTGTATCCTGCACTTAACTTTTACTTACTTATACTTTAAATTATGATAAAAGATGCGTGCCACAAAACTGATGATTTTTAGCCATCTCTAGCTGTGCAGTTTAGTGGCCTTAGGTCCATTCACATTGTCATGCAACCATCACCTCTGTCCATCTCCAGAACTTCTCCGTCTTCCCAAACTGAAACTTTGTACCCATGAAGCTGTGGCCCCCCTCCACCCCTAGCCCCTGGAAACCAGCGTTCTGCCATCTCTCTGAGTGTGTCTCCTCTGGTATGGCATATAAATGGGATCATAGAATATCTGTCCTTTTGTGACTGGCTTATTTCCTGGGCTTCCCTGGTGGCTCAGACAGCAAAGAATCTGCCTGCAGTGCAGGAGACCCAGGTTCCATCCCTGGTTGGGGAGATTCCCCTGGAGGAGGGCATGGCAACCTACTCCAGTATTCTTGCCTGAAAAATCCCACAGACAGAGGAGCCTGGCGGGCTACAGTCCATGGGGTCGCAAAGAGTTGGCACATGACTGAGCATGCATGTACATTTATTTCACTTAGCATGATGTCCTCAGGGTTCATTCTTCTTGTCTCCGGTATCAGAATTCCCTTCCTTTTTAAGGCTGAATCATATTCCATTGTATGGATGGACCACGTCTTGCTTATCTGTTCATCCACTGATGGACAGTTGAGTTTCTTCGACCTCCTGTCTGTTGTGGATAACACTGCTGTGAACACAGCGATACAAACACCTGTTCAGGTCCCTGTTTCAGTTCTTTTGGCTGTGTACTCAGAAGTGGAGTTGCTGGGTCAGATATTCAGTTCAGCTCACACAGGCATGTCTGACTGTTTGTGACCCCATGGACTGCAGCACGCCAGGCCTCCCTGTCCATCACCAACTCCTGGAGTTTGCTCAAACACATGTGCATTGAGTCGGTGATGCCATCCAGCCATCTCATCCTCTGTTGTCCCCTGCTCCTCCCACCTTCTGTCTTTCCCAGCATCAGGGTCTTTATGGGTCAGATATTAGTCACGTTTGATTTTTTGAGGAACCACCAAACCTTCCCATGGGAGCTGCACCATTTTACGTTCCCAACGGCAGTGCTCGGGGGGTCCAGTTACTCCACGTCCTCACTAACACTTGTTATTTTAAAAAAGCTGATAGCCAGGACTTCCCTGGTGGTCCAGTGGTTAAGAATCTTAGCTTCTACTGCAGGGGGGCACAGGTTCAGTGCCCGGTCGGGAAACTAAGATTCCTCATGTTACGAGATGAGGCCGAAAAAAAAAAAAGATGCCAGCCATTCTAATTGTCTTGAAAATTTTACTTACTTTGGAACAAGGGATTTCACACTTGTATTTGCACTGGGCCCTGAGAAGTGTGTAGCCGGTTCTGCTAGGAGGGCACACTGCCTCACTGTGGACTCACAGTCATGATCACGAGAGAGAGGGTCTCATCAGGCCTGGGCTTAGCAGCCTGGTGGGAGGGATGGAGGCTCGTTACTGTCTGGGCCTGAAGGCAGCTCCTGGCCGGCCAGAGCGGAGCCCTTGGAGAAGTGAACAGGCGGGCAGGGGACACCCTCCCAGCTTGCGCGGGTTTGTTTACTGCCTCATCTTGGATCTGCATTCCTGCCTGTGTGTCCCCATCACATGAGATCTGTGATCGCTTCCTGGGGCCTGCTTTGGGAAGGGTAACCCAGCTGCAAGCACCCTCTCTGTGACCAGGCTGCCTGCTTCCTGTCTGCACACTATACGTGGAAGGCAGATTTATCAAGCAGTTAACTAAGGAAACATTTGTCTTGGGTCCTTGGGGGACTTTGACCTCATGCTTGATGACTTTGGTGGGAGGAAGGGCTTTGGATCAGACTCTCCCACATGCCCAAGAAAACAGACACGACAGGCTGGTGGCCTGGGTCTGGCCATCTCAGGACCCTGGGCTCCCTCCTTTGAGGCAGGGCTCAGACATGTTCCACTCAAGACTCTTCTTGAAGGGTCCTGGAAAGGTGGACCAGTGATGGGCTGGGTTGCCTGGGCAGCATCTTCTCTATACCCAGAGCCAAGCGAGATGTGTGCAGTCTTGACGCCTCTCAGAACCCATCCAGGGCAGGTGGTTTGCTAATCGGGCTGAGTATGCAGGTGCCCTGGGCAGGATCACTGGCACCATTTGTCCAAGTGAAACTGTGCTTATTCTGGGCGTACGGTCAGCCGTCCGGGACATACCTCCCTGGTGAGACTGTCAGAACTGAGATGTTAGAATTTGTCTCTGCTATTTAAGGCCCTGATCTGGTCTTGAGTTTTCTAATGGGAAATAGATGCAAATAAAACTGCAGTGTTTTCCAATAGATTTAGGATTCAAGTAATAGTTTTGCTGTCTTGAAACTCTGTGTTGATCTGTGACGTGATTCATCCAATCCTGGTGTCACTCTGGGTACCAGGCAGGCAGGGAGGTGGATGGAAAGATGCTGGGCAGGTGTGGCAGGAGTCTGGGAGCGGGGAGGTAAAGGATAAGCTACTGCAGGGTCTTGTAGAAGAGCTGCTCGTGGACTGGGAGCTGGAGGGGCCCTTCTGCAGGCCCTACGTGATGAGCATTTATTGGGTTCCATTTATTGGGTACCTGTTTCATGAGGAGCATGTCGTCCAGTGGGTAGCAGATGGGCAGTTTTCTGACAACGCTTCATCAGTGTGGGCAGAGGGCGCTGTTGCACTCCTATGAGGGTTGCTTACCCTTTCTTTGGGTGGAAAGCGGTGGGCAAGGTTTCCTTACACGTGTTGGATGACCTGGAGGAGCCAGCCTCCAGGTGAAGAAGGGGAATAAAGAGCATCCCAGACAGAAGTAGGCTTTGGGACAAAGTCCTGGAGTGGGGTGGGGACTACCCTACCCTATATAGAGTAAATCCTGAAGGAAATTGACCCTGAATAATCATTGGAAGGGCTGATGCTGAAGCTGAAGCTCCAAGATTTGGCAACCCGATGCGAAGAGGTGACTCATTGGAAAAGACCCTGATGCTGGGAAAGATTGAGCGCAGGAGGAGAAGGGGGCAGCAGAGGATGAGATGGTTAGATAGCATTACCGACTCAGTGGACATGAGTTTGAGCAAACTCTGGGGGATAGTGGAGGACAGAGGAGCCTAGTTGCTGCAGTTCATGGAGTTGCAAAGAGTCGGGCATGACTTAGTGACTAAACAACAGCAACAGCTATATATATATATATGTATTTGTGTTTTGCCATGAAGAAAAACAAATTAGCATCATTCTGCAGTGTTCCCACTGTCTTTCCCTTTATTCATCACCATTAATATTAGATTGGATGATTTGAAAAGAAGAGAGTAGAAAGCATGACCCCATTCTATAGAACAACTCAAGGTTTAAGGCCAGTAAGAGGAACTGGGGCTTGTGACAAAGAGACCTTATTGTTGAGAATCACAGATAGCTAGGCCCAAGCCCAATTCTTTCACCTCTCTCCTTTCCTTCAGAGGTGTCCTTAGTGGTGGGGAGCTGGCTTATTTCTGCCTCCTCAAGTCCCCAGTCCTGTGTGTGTTTTCAGTGCGTGCTTTAGGTGGAACCAGTCTGACCAGTTGGAGAAGGCAATGGTACCCCACTCCAGCACTCTTGCCTGGAAAGTCCCATGGATGGAGGAGCCTGGTGGGCTGCAGTCCATGGGGTTGCTAAGAGTCGGACACGACTGAGTGACTTCCCTTTCACTTTTCACTTTCATGCATTGGAGAAGGAAATGGCAACCCACTCCAGCGTTCTTGCTGGAGAATCCCAGGGACGGGGGAGTCTGGTGGGCTGCTGTCTCTGGGGTCGCACAGAGTCGGACACGACTGAAGCGAGTTAGCAGCAGCAGCAACAGCAGCAGTAGTCTGACCAGTGATGGGGAGTTGTGAGTCCTGACCAGGTCCGTGGCAGAGATGGTGAGCCTTAGAGGGTTCCCAGCTGCCGGTCTTCCTCCTGAGGGTTCTCACTGGGACCAGCTGCCCCTGGGTGTCCAGTCCCCTGGACGCACGTCCTGCGTGGCAGGCGGGTGTGCAGTGCCATCTGTGGGAGACCTCCGGGGACTGGCCGTTTGCCCAGTCCTCTGGGGTGAGGTCACTGTAAAGTGTCCATGGCTGGGGTGGGGGCTGGGGAAGGGGTAGGAGCCGGGTCGTTTCACTGGCATATATTTCCCCAAACTGCAATCACCTTTCTGCCTGAAGAAGGATGATTAAAGAGATTAGATCTCGCCCCGTATCTCTTCTCTGCATCTCTCTGTCGCTGAGCAAAATTGAATGCAGAAATAGATAATTTTCAGGTCAGCTCAGTCTTTTCTGATTTGTGGGTGGATTTGCAAAGACCGTCCATAATGAAGTCGGTGGTTTTCTCTCCTGGCACTGACTTTATGAAAGACAAAAGTGTCGAAAAGTGGACTCATTTTTCCTGTCACAGAAAAGCAATAAAGCCAGACCCATGCACAGCCCAGCCTATTTCCTAAGACAACCTGCATGTTTGGGGCACTGTAACCCTCTGAATGAGATGGAAATGAGATAGTGGCTGCCTAGTTGTGGATAAGGCGTACAAGGATACTTTATTCTAAAGAAAGATATTAAAATGTCTTAGAATTGTGTCTGTCACTTCAGTGAGAATGTGATAGAAGACTCTTTTATGTATTTCTTTTCACAATCTTATCTTGACCATCCTGCACACCTGTTTCCATCCAAAAGGCAGAAAGAAATAATGAATCACCAAAGACAATTCCCTTTATCTCACTAGGTCCTTGCCCACCACTTTAATTATTTAGATGAGTTCCTTGAGTCTGATATTCAAACACTGCATGAAGTCTTGCTGCAGGGAACTTTATTGGCAGGGAAACAGGATCTATTCCTATAAAAGAAAGATACTAACCCCAAAGAAGTAAGTTCATGGTTTTGAAAGTGATATCTGTTTTAGAAACATGGGTTCTATCAGACCATACTCGCGAATGCAGTTGGAGGTATTTTTGGACCTTGAGCTCATCACCCCCCGTTTTCCTTTATTTCTCTTTCTGGTTTGAACCTCGTGTTTTTGAACCAGGTCAGGGAAGCTGCTACGCCCACGGGGAGTTTGCTTCCTAGCTCACAGAAATGAGAGATGCTGGGTCCTCGTTCCCTTGGTCAGTCTTTGTTTCTCTTCGCCTCATCTTTTTTTATTATTATAAAATAGACAGAAGTTTACCATCTTCAGTTGTACAATATGTGGCATTAAGCCCAGTCACACGGTTGTGCAGGCATCAGCCTGTCTATCTCCAGAACGCTTTCATCTTCCCCAGCTGAAACTCTTCGACCCGTTAAACACTCACTTCCTTTCCCCTCCACCTCAGCTCTTGGCAACCACCATTCTACTTTCTGTCTCTCTGAGTTTTAACAATTCTGGGGACCTCACAGGAGAAGAATGATCACACACCTGGTCTTTGGTGTCTGGCTTACTTCCCTTAGCAGAATGTCTTCAAGGTATCACGCGTCAGCACGTCTCTTCTTTTTAGGGCTGCGTGATATTCCATTGGATGTAGAGGCCGCATTTTGCTTATCCATTCTCCTGTTGGTGGAGACTTCGGTTGCTTCCACATTTTAGCTACTGTGAATAATGGCTGCATACATAGCTGTTCAAGTCCCTGCTTTCATTTTTTTTTTTTTTTTTGGATTTATACCCAGAAGTGTAATTGTTAGATCACATGGTACTTCTAAGTTCAACGTTTTAAAGAAGCATTTAACTGTTTGACGCACTGGCTATACCGTTTTACATTCCCATGAGCAATATTATAATTTTTCCATGTCTTTGCCAACACTTTTTATTTTCTATTTAAAAAAAAAATAGCCATCCTGGTGAATGCGAAGTGATATCTCATTGTAGTTTTTGATTTGATGAGCGATGTTGAGCATCTTTCCCTGGGCTCCTTGGCCCTTTGTGTATCTTTGGAGAAATGTTTATTCGAGTGCGTTGACCACTTTTAGATCGTATTGTTTGCTTTTTATGATTGAATTATTGGAATTCCTTATATATTTTGCTTATCAATTCCTTATCAGATGCAGGATTTGTAAGTATTTTTTTCTCCCATTCTGTGGGTTGCCTTTTCACTCTTTCGGTGGTTTCCTGGGGGTGCACAAGAGGTTTTAATTTTGATGAAGCCTCCATCTGTTTTTCTTTCGCTGTTGTTGCCAGTGCTTTTGGGGTCACATCCAAGAAATACTTGCCTGCTCCAGTGCCGTGAAGTTCTGCTCCTGTGTTTTCTTCTAGGAGCTTTGTAGTTCTAGCTTTCATGTTTAGGTTTTCTATCCACTTTTAGTTACTTTTTTATGATTGATTCCTCATCTTTTTGCATACAGGTACCCAGTTTCCCCAACACCTTTGTTGAAAACATAGTCTTCTCCCTTGAACAGCTTAGCCATCCCCATCAAAGCAATTTACCCACATATGTGAGAGTTTATTTCTGGGCTCTCTGTTCTATTGCGTCAGTCTGTATTTCTGTGTAAACCACACTGTTTTGATTACCGGAGCTTTGTAGTAAGTGTTGAAATCAGGAAGTGTGAAGCTTCCTCTTTTATGCTTTGCAAATACTGTTTTGACTGTTTGGGCTGCTGTGGGGTGGATTTTTCTATTTCTGCAAAAAAGTCATTGCAATTTTAATAAGAGTTGCACTGAATTTGTAGATCTCTGGGTTGAGCTGCTGTCTTAACAATACGAAGTCTTCCAGCGCGTGAGCGTGAGATGACTCTCCGTGTGTTTACGTCTCTTAGTCTCTGTCAGCACTGCTCTGCAGTTTCCAGTGTGCAGGTGTTTTGCCTTCTTTGTTAAGCTTGTTCCTAAGTATTTTATTTTACTTTGTATCTTTAAAGAGACACCACTTGGATGTAGCAGTGTCCTTCGGAACAGGCTCTAATATTCTTCCTCCCTCCTTTGCTTTCTTCTGTCCGGATTCCTTTTCCTTCCATCCACGTTAGAGTTTCTCTAGGTGCCAAGTACTGTTAGGTGCTGGGCACAAGGCAAGTCGATGGTGAAGGCACTGCTGTGAGTCACGGTGAATCAGGGCTCTGGGAGGCTCTAACCCTGCCTGAACCGTCTGCCCCCAAATCAGAGAGATGGAAGGACTGGGCTCTGGGTCATAGAAAGTGGCAACTGAGTGGGCGCCAGTCTCTTTTGTGAGAACATTTAGGCAACCCAGATCCCAGCTGTGATATAGGGTGGGGGTGGGGAGCTGCTTTCTGCCCAGAGTCAAGTTCAGTGGATATACATAAATGATTTGATTTTGTCTGCAATGGGTCCAGCATGTTCCTTAGAGACCAGGCTGTATAGACTTCCTGGGGCAGCATTGTGTTCTGCCCATCTCTGCAGCATCAGCCCTAGCCCACTGCTGGACCACAGCAGGAGCTGGACAGAGTCTGGGAAACACCGCACATCTCTACTTGGCATGGACTAGATGACCATGTGATGACTTGTGAAAGCAAAGGACAGCAGGCAGCCAGCCTTTTAGAAGGAAGCCCTGCAGGTGCCACAGCCAGGACCTGTGCCCTGTACCCTTAAGGACACGGTCTGCATTTTCCCCAGCCCTAAGAACCGAAAAGATGCGTGCTGTTAGAAAAAAAAATTTTTTTTTTTTAACCACTGATGGCAGGACAAAGGGAATGAGATCACAAACAGAGCAATTAATTTTCCCAAATTGACTTTCTGAAAGAATTAATTAACTTTTAAATTGCTCCTTGAAATGCTGAAGTCATGTTTCAAGGGGACAGTGTGTGGAAGAGAGAGAGAAGCTCGGAGCTGAGCAGATTTTGAAAAGTGATGTGTGGTCAAGCCCATGTCTTTGGTGCATTAAGGCGGCTTTGAACCCGAGCACTGATGGCTGATTATCTCATTAGATGGAAGAGACCCAAAGCAGAACCCAGAAAGCTAATATTGTGCCTCTCTTTCTTATTGATTGAATCCGTCTGGGGCTTCTGGATCTGTCTGTAGAGGTCAAGATCATTTTGAAGAGGAACACATGATACAATGTTTGCTTTCTCTCTTGTTGCAAACCTCACAAGAAAAAATACTTTGTGGTCTGGTTAAATTCAGTGAATTTTTATTGAGTGCCTGCAAGGCATGGTGTTAGCTACTGTGGGAAATCGAATGATGAGCAAATGTTTACTTCCCCCAAAGAGTTTGGTCTGGCAGAGAAGACAGATAGATAGATAAGTAAGCCTCCCAACATGTGGGCTGTCACAGAGTTTATAGAACGGTTGGGAAGCAAGCAGTTAATTCAGGTGTGCAGGTACTTTTTTTTTTAGTTTGGGGGAAAAGTCAGAATCCAGCAAGGGCCCTTGTAGACTAGCGGGGTCTTCAGAGGTGGAGCGGGATGTGACATTCCCAGTGGGAGGAGCAGGCCTGGGGTGGGAGGAGGTGGAGCTGGAGGAGGGTGAGTGGGGGAGAAGAGGATTGGAAAGATGGACTGAAGTCATGTCCCACTGGGCTTTGGATGCTGTGCTGGAGGATTAGCCATGATTCAGAAAGCCAAGATAAATCGTGTAGTGTTTTGGAGTAAGATTTAAGGAAGGTAACTTTGGTGATGGAGAGAAGAAAAGATTTTATATAGGAAACCAGCTGAAATGTTATTTTTCATCTCAGTGAGAGATGTTGTAGGCTTGGGTCAGGAAGAATGGGTGGTGGGGACAGTCTGGAAGGGACACCCCAGGGTCTCAGGGCTGCTGTCCATCACTGTGCCTCCTTGAGCAACTCATGACTCCTCTGGAGGGCTCTGTGTTCTCATCTGTTAAATGGGTGGATGGACTGTAGTGGTTTTTCTCTTTTTTCCACCCTAACTAAGATCATGGCATCCGGTCCCATCACTTCATCACAAATAGATGGAAAAGTGGAAACAGTGGCAGATTTTATTTATTTTCTTGGGTGATTTCTCCAAAATCACTGTGGATGGTGACTGCAGCTATGAAATTAAAAGATGCTTACTCCTTGGAAGGAAAGCTATGACAAACCTAGACAGCATATTAAAAAGCAGAGGCATAAGTATGCTGTCAAAGGTCTACCTAGTCAAAGCTGTGGTTTTTCCAGGAGTCACATATGGATGTGCGAGTTAGACCATAAAGAAAACTGAACGCCGAAGAATTGATGCTTTTTAGTTGTGGTATTGGAGAAGACTCTTGAGAGTTCCTTGGACAGCAAGGTCAAACCAGTCAATCCTAAAGGGAATCAACCCTGAATATTCACTGGAAGGACTGATGCTGAAGCTGAAGCTCCAATACCTGGAGCTACCTGATGTGAAGAGCCGACTCATTGGAAAAGACCCTGATGCTGGGAAAGATTGAAGGCAGGAAGAGAAGGGGACGACAGAGGATGAGATGGTTGGATGGCGTCACCGAGTCAATGCACGTGATTTTGAGCAAACTTTGGGAGATAAGGAAGGATGGAAGCCTTGCGTGCTGCAGTCCATGGGGTCTCCCAGAGTCGGACACGGCTAAATGGCTGAACCACAGTAACACATGTCAGAAGAGTCAAGTAATTCTTTTGTTGTTGTTTTTCCCTGAATAGGATTTACATTTCACTGAAATCTTTTTCTGTACCAGATGAGTTGATCATATGATTGTTTACTATTTACTGTTGTTAACATGGTAAATTAATTGATTGGTTTTTGGATGTTAAACCAGTCTTGCATTTCTGAAATTACCCCAGCTTGGGTTATTCTATGTAAGGAATATGAAATCCACTAGCCTGATGTTTTAGACTCTGGTGGACTTGAGGAATGCCTGGTCATGTTTGCCTGTCATGGATCCAGGCTGGATGTTGGAATTTTCAGGGAGCCATCAGGAGGGCAAGGCTCAGAGAGGGCTGGAGTTGAGGAAGAGACCCTGCAGCTTTGGCATTCTGGCCCCTCATCCAGGTGGGCCTCTGGCTGCTCATGTATGGGCCGATTCTGAGCTGCTATAAACCCTGATGAGGGAAATGGGGAAAATTCTAGCTCCATCTCCTAGGACTGTTGGGAGAATTGAATTAGCTGAACATGTGATGCTCTTAGGCTTCCCAGGTGGCTCAGGGAAGCTGTTAGCCCACTGGCTGCTACTGCTGCTGCTGCTAAGTCACTTCAGTCGTGTCTGACTCTGTGCGACCCCATAGACGGCAGCCTACCAGGCTCCCCCGTCTCTGGGATTCTCTAGGCAAGAACACTGGAGTGGGTTGCCATTTCCTTCTCCAATGCATGAAAGTGAAAAGTGAAAGGGAAGTCACTCATTCGTATCCGACTCTTAGCGACCCCATGGACTACAGCCTGCCAGGCTCCTTCGTTCATAGGATTTTCCAGGCAAGAGTACTGGAGTGGGGTGCCATTGCCTTCTCCGAGCCCACTGGCTAGCCCAGAGAATATACTCACTGTCATTACCATCATCATCGCCCTCACTACCATCACCATCGACTTCATCATCACCACCATCACCGCCATCACCATCTTCATCTGCCGTGTCGTCATCATCAGTGTTATTAAAAGTCTCGATGTGAATAGAAGCCCTCCTCTCTGCTTAATGAACCACAGCTCTTTCCTTCTGTTCCCAGGCAGCCTTTTTTCAAGTTGATCAGGAGACTGAGCAGAGGAGATGGCTTTGACTTTTCAACATCTCTGATGCATTTAAGCTGTGTGGAGCGTGGACCAGGGTGCTCAGTTTTTATTTTGGAAAAGATCCATGTGCTTCCTCACTCTGGGCTGCTGCTGGTTCTTTGAGAGAAAAAAGCAAAAACAAAAACAAAATCCCTCCCCTTCCCCAAAAGAAAACAAACCTGTGTCCTCCTGAGAAAGGAGGTTCGACTTGGGTTCATCTCCACCTCCTTTTCCCATTTTACTTTTCACACAAATAACAAGTTAAGCTGCAATGCTGGACTCTGTGGTCCAGGATTGAGAAATTCACGTGAAGGTCCATTTATACCCAGCAACACCTGTCTCAAGTCAGGCTATTAAAAAAGCTAAATGGCTTTGAGGAGGAGGAATCGATTAAGCGCCCACCTACCAGCCAGAGGGAGGTGATGGCCGCTCTCTCTGAAGCTGTGAATGGAGGCGCGATGACCCTGCTCTCTTGTGGGGGTTCCCGCATCTTAACAGACAAGAGAGATAAAGAAGACAAACGGCAGAAAGGCCACCGTCCCTGTGCTCGTGTTGCGTAAAGACATTTGAAAACCCAGATGCCATCCATCACCAGTATCCTTCGTAAAGGAGAAGATGCCTCTGGGTCTGGTCTTTCTCATCTCGGCTCCTACCCACCACGTCCCAAAAGAGGGGCAGATTTGAAAGGTCAAGTGATCAGAGTAGGGCATAGTCTTTTACACTGAAGACCTTTGGGTTTATTTAAGAAAAAATTCACTGCATTGTTCTCATTTTTCTATCACCCAGGAATTGGGGACCCTCAGCCCTCAGACTTGTCAGCTTCAGATGCTTGCTCTTGGGGCCCCTGCTCAGCAGTGAATGAATCAAGCACAAAAGACCTCCTTTAAATCATTTTCCACGTATCTCCTTGTATAGGTTCCCTATTGCTGCTGTAACAAATTACATCCTTAGGGGTCTAAAACATCGCAGATGTGTAACCCTATAGTTCTGGACAGTCAAAAGTCCTAGGATCAGGGTTTCGGCAGGCAAGCCTGTGTTTCTGCCAGCAGCTCCAGGAGGGGCCTTTCCTCACCTTCTCCCGTGTCTAGAGGTGCCAGCATTCCTTGCCTCGCGCCCCTGCCTCACTCCACTTGGACCTGTGTTTCCGTGATCATGTCTCGGTGTGATGCGCTGGTCTCCCTCTCATGGAGCGTTGTGATTTCCCTGGGTCCCCCGTCTCTAGATCTCTAAGCGCATCTCACTGGCCACAGGCCCCTTTGCCTTACAGGGCTCTGGATTCAGACGTGACCATCTCTGGGGCCATCGTTCCGTCTACCACACTTTCCCCACCCTCCTGCTTCCTTGTTCAACACCATATCAATGCCTTTAACGTGGTATTCTTGAGGCTGTGGGCGGGGCGGCCAGTGTTGTGGTCCAGGCTCTGCTGTGTCATTTGAGGCCACATGGCATAAACCCTCTGAGGACCCCTTCCCCTTCATCTGTGAAATCGTGGGTCTTTAAGGCTCATTTCATAGTCAGGAAGATCCCCTGGAGGAGGAAATGGCAACCCTCTCCAGTATTCTTGCCTGGAAGATCCCATGGACAGAGGAGCCTGGTGGGCTGCAGTTCGTGGGCTCACAAAGAGCTGGACATGACTGAGTGACTCACACTGTCACAGTTAAATGTGGCATGGCTCTGCCCTTTGTTTTTACGGTTGTTGATCAGTTGAGTTTATTTCTTCAAATCCCCGCTGTGCGTGCATGCTCAGTTGTGTCCGACTCTTTGTGACCCTATGGATTGTAGCCCACCGGGCTCCTCTGTCCATGGGATTTTCCAGGCAAGAATACTGAGTATTTTATAAATATTATTTATAAATATTTTTTTAAATTTTTTAGTATATATTTATTTGCGTGCACCAGGTCTTAGTTGCGGCATGTGGGCTTTAGTTCCCTGACCAGGGATTGAACCCGGGACCCCTGCATTGGGAACTCAGAATCTTAGCCACAAGACCACCAGGGGAGTCTCAGAATTGTTTCTATTCTTGTATGAGCTTTTCACAACTGCCTTTCTGCCTGCTTCAGAGCTGGAGAGGCCACTACTTAAAGGTTATTGTGTGTGGGCCTTACAAATTCACAGGGACCTGAATGTATTTACAGTGGACGTGTTCATTTTCTTTTATTTGTATTGTTTTTGATGTGTTTATTTTTTTTCTGCATCGGTAATAGAATAGGCGTGCTGGCAGGGATGCTGTTAAGAATGGTGATAAATGCATTTATGGTTTCTAAAGGCTTCGGAAGTGGTTTTTCGGGGCTGGGAGAGGCCGGCATATGTTCAGAGCTTCCTTTCTCTAATGCAGTTATTTCTTGTTAAAAGATTCACCATAAAATGCTAAATAAACTTAATAACTTCCAATAACCATTAATGTCAGTTGAGGCCATTTAAATTTTATGAATTTGGGTGGAAATATGGGAAAATACCTGGGAAGACAGAATTTTCTACATATGTATGGTTACTGATGTTTTGTGTTCATGTGATAATCTGCTCATTTTGGCTTTTTACAAAAGGATTCTGATAGTAAGAGAAGTCTTCATAGCAGTGAAAACAAAATACCCCCAAACACAATAAGAGGTTTTACAATTTGCCGAGTGTTTACAGCTTCCCTAGTGGCTCAGATGGTGAAGAATCTGCCTGCAATGCAGGGGATACAGGTTTGATCCCTGGGTTGGGAAGATTCCCTGGAAAAGGAAATCGTACCGCACTGTAGTATTTTTGCTTGGAGAATCCCATGGACAGGGGATCCTCATGGGCTACAGTCTGTGAGGTTGCAAAGAGTCAGACACGACTGAGCGACTAAGCATGATTGTTTACTGGGGGCAACCCATTGCATCAAATCAACAGAGCCTTCGCGGCATTATTTTCTTTAAGACAAAAAGTACTGATGCCCTCCTATGAGGTAGAAATCCGTCTCCTTATTTTACAGCCGGGGAAGCTGAGGAGGGAGAGGTGGATCATTTGCTGGAGGCTGCTCAGATCTGCAGGGCTAGAGGTGGTACCCTGCCTAGTCTCTCTGCTTCCAGAGACCACAAACACATTCAAAGCTTGGTTATGGAGCTGCGACAGGAAGTGTGTTGTGGTGCCGGGTGTTTTTGCAGAAAGGGGCTGAAAGAGCCAACACATACTTGGAGTTGGCCCTCTGGAAGAGGGGGCATTGCTGGGAAGACCCCGTTCGTGGGGGGAGAATAAGGAGGGACACACAGGGCCGGGCAGATTCTTTCTTCCAGGGAGAAATAGGGATAGGGACCAGGAGTGTATGGTTGGGAGGAAGGTCAGGTGGTCGGTCAGCAGGAGGGCCCCCCCATGCTTGCATGAGAAGTTTGCACGTCATGTGATCAGGGAGAATTCCAGCGATAGACCTGAACAGTCCTGTAAAGGGCAGTCTATGCAGCAGGGTGTTCAGGATGGATGGGTGAGAGTTTGATCCTGCTCGAGGAAATGTTTTGATGAGTTTTATTTACCTCAAGTCTGAAAAATCTTTTAAGGTAGAGTCCATTGGGAAGGAATAACATCACTGTAATTTTTTAAATTGAGAGTGGGCTGATTGAATATTTTGGAGTCATAAACATCCTTTTTTCACTGTGATATTTCCCTTTATCTCCATTCTTGAGCAAAAGCATGGCCTGAATTTAATGGAATGACTTTAGCATGCTCAGCTAGGAGGAACAGAACTGCTTTATGTCAGATAAATGTTTGGGATTTCAGACATGTGTTGTGTATTGTCAGTTTGAAGGATTTCTTCTTAACATAAGACATATTTTTGCCTCTGATTATAATTTTTTTTTGACTTAATAGCAACTTTGCTATATGATACTTTTTAAATCAATTTGATTTTCAAGGAATTCTCAGTCCGTGTGTCATTGACTCATAGACAGGAAAAAGTCATCTAGTAGAAAAGTCTCTTAATGGAAATATATGATAGTATATGAAGTGATAACTGAAACATTGTTGACAATAGCTTCAGTTTTCTTCCTATTATAAATGTTATTCCTCTGTGAAAAGAAATGAGGTTTTCATCCATGGAATAATGTGCGTGCACCTTGAAAACATTGTGCTAAGTAGAAGAAGCCACAGGTTTCCCTGGTAGCTCAGCTGGTAAAGAATCCGCCTGCAATGCAGGAGACCCCGATTTGATTCCTGGGTCAGGAAGATCCCCTGGAGAAGGGAAAGGCTACCCACTCCTGTATTCTTGGGCTTGCCTGGTGGCTCAGATGGTAAAGAATCTGCCTGCAATGCGGGAGACCTGAGTTCGATCCCTGGGTTGGGAAGATCTGGGAAGAGCATGGCAACCCGCTCCAGTATTCCTGCCTGAATCCCTGTGGACAGAGGAGCCTGGCGGGCTGTGGTCCACGGGGTCGCGAGGAGCTGGACATGACTGAGTGACCTAGCACAGCACAGCACGGAAGATGCCAGACACAAAGGGATAATACTCTATGATTCCATTGGAAGGGTGGCTGGAGTAACCAGATTCATAGAGACAGGACGCAGGCTACAGCTTATCAGGGGCCGACGGGGGAGGGGTGAAGAACTGCTGCTTCATGGTTAGAGGGCTTCTGTTTGGAGTGATGAAAAAGTTCTGGAAATTGATAGTGGTAATGGAGCTCAACATTATGAATGTAGCGTCACTGAAGTGTACACTTAAAAATGATTAAAAAGGCAAATTTCACTTCATTTTTACCACAATAAACCACTCGTGGTTGTCTGGTGTTATAAGTGGTTATGAATTTCTTCTGCTTAAACTGAGGACCCTTGAAAGAAAAGGCTCCTTTTGTGGATATCAGAGAGGATGATCCAGGCAAAGGCAGAGTATTTCAGTCTTAAAAACAGGCAAAAACAAGCCAGTATAATCTCACCTTTACTAATAGCTTCTTTGCTCTTTTCTCTCTGAACAGCTTTTTATAACTATGATGCGCGGGGAGCAGATGAACTTTCTTTACAAATAGGAGACGCCGTGCACATCCTGGAAACGTACGAAGGTGCGTATTTGTTTTGGTGTGTTTCCTTTTTCAGTTTTGTGTGATTAGGACACTTTTAGTACCTAATGGGCCAGTCATTACCTTGTTAGGAAAGCACTTAACTTCTGGTTTTCTTGCACACTGGATGCTGTGTCAGGAGCGGGCAGTGGTGAGGTTATCTGTTATTGAAGTCATTAAAAAAAATTAAGATGAACTTAAAATTAAAGTCCTATATTTTTAACCTGTAAAGTTTTCCGTTGAAATAGTCATTTTCATTATTTTCCATTGTTTCCTTTCTTTGCAAATGAATGTATATACATTCTTGACTGTTAATAACTGACTGCTTGAAAAAAGTTTTTTTTTTTTTTTAAATACATTTAAGGTAGTTTAGTGTCTGGCTTAGTGTTTTGAGGTGTTTGATGTGAATGGTAAGACTTTTTATGTCCTCACTTAGACTTGTTAACAAGTTCCTGAGAGGAACCAAAATTATCATGTCTTAAATCCTTATTAAAAAAATCTGTGACCCCCATTTTCTGAGGGGTGAACAGAGATTGTTACCGCCACGTGCGATGTGGTCCAGTGAAGCAGTTGTTGTAATTATCCGATAAATACCCTTGTCCGTGACAGTGGTTTTCCAGTGTCCTTGGTTTTTCAGGCAGTTGGTTTTCATATTAGTGTTTCGCAAATCATTGAAATGGGACCCCTTTCGTTTTATGCTGTGGTTTATCGCTGCACAGAAATGAAGCGATGGTGGGCTGGAAGTTTAGATCCCTCACATCTGGGTGTTTTGTGTGATTGTAGCACTGGTGGCTGGCTCTATTTCCTGTTGGAAGGGTGACTCCCATGTAACAAAGGAATAAAGAGAACTGATTAAAATTGGTAATTCCAACAGCAAAATTGCTTTCAGATCGGATTTAGCCAGGCGCCTCCTGGGAGGAGGTGGGCTGGAGGAGCGGGGAGAGAAAATTGCAGACATCCCGCAGTAATCACAGACTGAACTTCACACGGTCTTCGGAATCCTCTTTGCACAGGAGTGATGCCTCGTTCAGCTTCTGCATCAGGCAAGCTGCAGCTTGCTCTCGTGTTCCCGGAGAAGCAAAAACCCATTAAAACACCCATGTCCATGTCCCTTACTTCCTCATCTGGCTTAGAATGCCGTTCCATTTGCACCGTTTACCCTAAGATATGTCCCACTGAGGGTGGAAATCGGCTTCCGTGGCATATGCTTGGAAGCGGATGTGACGCAGAAATAGACGTGCTCCCTAACTGTGAACGAGTAGCTGACCGTGGATAAGTACCCTCTGCTTATTTTCAGTTTTTATAGCTGACAGTTGGATCGCCTTATCTGCCCCCAGTTTATGTGGCCAGTGGCTGGAAGGAAACGGAGAAATTAGCTAGAGGTTAAGGATCAAACCTCTCATCTCAGACACTTTTCTGATCTCAAGGGAAGAATGCTCTTACACCTTTCTTTTTTTTTTAATTTCTGCCCCGGGTCAGCTGCATTTGAAATCCTGGTTAATAAACAGTGGACAGTGACATCACGTCATTCCTGAACAGATAGCAATTTCCTGTGCAGCCCCGGGTAGTGGGGGCCGTGACTTCTGGTTCTTTGCTTCGTAGGAAGAATGCACTCTTTAAACAAGAGAGTCCTTCCGCAAGTCGGTGATCCTTTTTGTACGTTTAACTTAAACGAAAATGGTGGCAGGCATTGACGTTTTGGCCAACATCACGATAAAGGAGTCTTCAGTGAGCATTTGGTTTCTGGGCTCATCCATCTTCCAAGCGCTGGTTACAATATCCCAGTGTTTGTAAAGACCCTGTAATGGAAAACCAATTCCCCTTTGACAACAGCCTTTTTGGTTTTAGTTAGACTCCGATCAGAGAAATGCAGGAGGGGAATGCATTGCTTTTGGGAAACTTGGTGACTTGATTGTCATTGGATTACAGTGGAATAATTATTTTCCTGCTCTTTGCTCTCATTCTGTTTAAATTTTGTGGATTGTGTTAGCCTGTGGCATTCTCTTCTTCTCAGCCCCTTCCACTTTCTCCCCCTAAGAAAATTTATTTCTGTTGGTCAAATTTCATTTCCCTTTTCTTTGTGATCCTGTTCAGGGTAGGATACTGCTGGGATTGCTCCAGAGAATATGATTTCTAGATGATCACTCCTCATATTCAGGTTCAGAGAACACATTTACCTGCAAGTTAGGGTTAATTTGTCCATCTCAGGCTCATGGAGGCTTGGAGCACAGAGCAAAGAAGAGAACTTGGAGGTGGACGGGACTTCGAGGGGTCCTTTTGGATATGTCCAGGGTCAGTCAGACAGGAGAAGTGAACCCAGGTCAACAGTGTTGATAAAGTGACTCTCCAGTGCCCAAGCAGGTGCGGGTCCTGCCACCTGCTTATTTCCAGGAAGATCTCCAAGGGGTGTATGCTGTGCTGAGGGAGACGGCAGTGTTGCACCCAGATTAGGAAGGTGCTCTCGTGATGAAAACACAGCGCTCGAACTTGATTCGGATTTTTCAAAGCGATCATCATCTGTTTTCTTCCACAACACACCTTCATCCCTTTTCCTTCCACGAGCATCTGTCAACGGAAGGTCTTGTGAAGACCGCCTCTGGGTGTCCCGGGGTGGAGGCAACAAGATGTTGCATGGTGGGGCGTTTGAACAACAGGAATGTGTTCTCACACAGTTCTGGGGGCTAAGGGTTCAAGGTCAAGGTGTTGGCAGGGTTGAGAACGCGAGGCTGCCCCACGGGTCTCTCCAGCCGTCTGCTCATTTGCTGTCCTCATTGGCATTTCTTGCCTGCAGGTGCGGCGCCCTGGTTTCTGTCTTCAGGATCACGCGGCGGTCTCCCGCTGCTTGACTCTATTTCTCCTTTTTAATAAGGACAATGTATAGCATTAGGTCCTTTTTTTTTTAAGGGCAGTTCCTAAACTACTTAAAATGCTTCTGTTTTTGTTCACTTTTGGCTGTGCTAGGTCTTCATTGCTGCGTGGACTTGTCTCTGTTGCAGCGACTGGCGGCTGCTCTTCGTTGTGGTAGCTTCTCTTGTGACTCCCAGACTCTAGAGCGCGTGGGCTCAGTAGTTGTGGTGCCTGGGCTTAGCTGCCCTGTGGCATGCAGGGTCTTCTGGGACCAGGAATTGAACCCGTGTCCCTGGGATTGGCAGGCAGATTCCCAACCCCTGGTTGTTGCTGTGTGGTCGCTGAGTCATGTCCAACTCTTTGCGACCCCATGGACTGTAGCCCGCCAGGCTCTTCTGTCCATGGGATTTCCCAGGTGAGAATGCTGGAGTGGGTTGCCATTTCCTCCTCCAGGGGATCTTCTCAGCCCAGGGATCGAACCGGCATCTCCTGTGTCTCTTGCATTGAAAGATGGAGTCTTTACCACTGCGCCACCTGGGAAGCCCCTGTCTCACCTGAGCTCTAGCCTTTTCCTTGGGTATGTCCTAGCCTTGCTGCTGGGGGCTTCTCAGATGCTGTGTGAGTGGATCTCTGCAGAGGCTGCTCTGCCCACCCGCCACCCCTCTTCTCCTCCTGACTATAACCTGGAGCCATCCTTGGAGACTCTGAGTGCTCCTCCCTGGGCTCCTCTCTGACCCCCACCCGCCTCCTCTGCTCTGCCTGGTGCTGTGTCCACAGGTACCCGCCCTGTGCTTGAGTGCGCGTGTGCTGGTCCTCCTGCTGGAAACGCTCTGCTGTGTGCACAGACGTGGCTTCCATCTTCCTGGGCTGGATGGGGCCCTCCCTGACTTTGAGGACCACGTCTGACCTCTTCTTGCCGTTGGGTGGGTGTCTCTTGGGGAGCTGGGTGTCTCCTGTTGGAGCCAGGCCTGCTTGGAAGAAGGGAGTCAGCTTGTTAATTCAACGAGCCAAGCACCTCCCTGCTCCTGGCTTCATTCTGCCTGGCCTGTCCCCGCCAGAGCAGCAGCCAGGTCATCATCCTCTCATGTCCCACTGCTGCCCTCCATGAAGCCTTTTGAGGGGTTGTCCTCTGTCCTTGATCCCCAGTCTCTGCCCTTGCTTGTGGTTTGAGCCTTGCTTGTCTTAGGGGAATCTGCACTTGGAGGTTAGAAATAATTGGGTCTAATCTGTTTCAACATTTGCTCTCTCTGGTGAGACCTCTGGCACATAGTCTAGGGGCTCAGTTGCTGGAAGGAATAACGCATACAAAAATTCTTGAGAAGGGAAACCCTAGGTTTTCCTTTGCTTGGAAAAGGTGTTAAAAGAGAAACCACCATCTATTTTCATAAAGGAAAAGAAAAAGCCTCCTCATCTGTTTTTAATCCCTCCTGGGAAACCCTTCTGCTGTGTTTGAAGTGAATTTTTGTGGCGCCTGTACTGGCTGACGTGCGTATATTTCTGTGTATATTAATGTGGTTGTAGTGCTTGTTTGGCTCAGATGGTAAAGAACCTGCCTGCAGTGCATGAGACCTGGGTTCAGTCCCTGGGCCAGGAAGATCCCCTGGAAAAGAGCCTAGCAACCCACTCCCGTATTCTTGCCTGGAGAATGCCGTGGACAGAGGAGCCTGGAGGGCTACAGTTCATGGGGAGACAAAAAGTCGGACGCAGCTGAGCAGCTAACACACGCAAGTGCTCATTCTGGTTTCATGTTTTCACTCAGTGCTGTGTTCCGAGACGCAGCCCTGTTTGTACAGGTGCAGTCTCTGGCGCTCACTGCTCTGAGTGACCCTCACGTTTCACTAGTCACCCTCCCAGTGATGGGCACCCATCCTGCCACCTGCATCCGCCCCACGGAGCGCGGTAGGTGTGCGAGTGTCTTTGGATACGAGGCATCTCCGGGGTGCGAGGATAGATACTTTTGGGGAAGAAGGGTCCTTCCCACACTGCTTATGCTGTCTACACACCCACCCTCTGTGCCGGGGGCTGCCTGCAGCCTACAGCGTTAGAATTTTCCTCATTCTAGCGAATTGTGTTTTAAACTGTCAGCTTAGTATGTGTTTCAATTGGATTATCAGTAAGTTTGAGCATCTCTTCATACATATGTAAGTCTTTTGGGTTTCTCCTCTACAGTGTTTATAAACTTTGCTTATTTTTGTCTTGGACTCTGTCTTTCTCTCGTCCCTTGGAAGTATTTCCTTAGATGTTCTGGGACATTCATCCTGTGTCCATTTCAGGAAAGAAAGGGCATGGTAATACTGAAAATATGGGAGGGATAAAATCACAGGAAAGTGGGCAGTCCTCTACATTAAATATGGCCTTCTGAACAGCTTGCTGCATTGACCCTCTGTCTTTTTCCATTTCTGTCTGTGAACACTGACCCAGGTGGCCACTGATTATGGGCTGGGCAGATGGAAACCACCCAGGAAACGGTGGAGGGCTATCAGGAGATAATCCTCCAAATACGCCGTGAGACCTCGCCATTGTGTCCACCGTGCTCCCTTATCACCGTGTAGTAGCCTTGTCAAGAATGAAGTGGGTTCACTGGTCGAATCTCGGTCTTAGCAAATCCTTCGCAAGGCTCCTGGCGATTTACAGCTTTGTTTCTGAATGCTCAGAAAGCATCTGTTGATAATCCCTGGAGGATTTTAACTCCATCACTTCCTGCTTCCACTCCTCCTCTGGTTGTTAAATCATTGCTCTGTAAGAGGTGTCCGGTCATTGGTGGAATACAAGTCTGTTTGCAGTTTCTGGGCATCTTCACTCACGCATCCCTGATTTCCAGCATTTGACTATTTGTTACTTTATTACTGGTGACTTTGTTAAGTCGCGAAGTTGTGCTTGACTCTTTGCAACCCTATGCACTGTAGCACGCCAGGCTCCTCTGGCATGTGATGTTCTCCACCATCTCCTGGAGTTTGCTCAAACTCAGGGGCATTGAGTTGGTTATGTCATCCCACCATCTCATCCTTCTTCTCCTGCCTTCAGTCTTTCCCAGCATCAGGGTCTTTTCAGAGTCAGTTCCTCACATCAGGTGGCCAAAGTATTGGAGTTTCAGCTTCAGCATCAGTCCTCTCAATGAATATTCAGGACTGATTTCCTTTAGGATGGGCTGGCTTGATCTCCTTGCAGTCCAAGGGACTCTCAAGAGTCTTCTCCAGCACCACAGTTCAAAAGCATCAATTCTTTAGTGCTCAGCCTTCTTTAAAACCCTAGTATTCAGTTAGTCTCTGGGAGCTGACCCACCTGGTGCTTTCCCAGTCTTTTTGTCATTCTCTTGGGGGCTGATGTCCTTCTGGTCCTGGGGAGCATAGTGGAACTAGTCTAGGCTTTTGATTGCCTTTCCTGCAGCGAGGTGGCCTGAACCACCTTCAAAGTGTTTCGGGAGACATTCAGTGTGTAGCAGAGTCGTTGGGAGGTGAGTGACCAGCTGTGGACCCCTGAGCATTGGCAGGGACGATTTCTGCCCTCAGCCTGAGCGGAGGGGCCGAGGGTGTGGTCAGATCCTGCCCGGCATTGAATGTCCCGTCCACTGGGCATGTCCTTCTGTCTTCTGCTCTGTTTGCTCGCCCTCCCACGTGGAGAGAATGGGAACTGGAATCTAGGCCAGCCCCCGAGGGGGTCGGTGGGCCTGTGTTCCTGGGCCTGGTGCTTCCTGTTGGGGGCCGAGTCTTTGCCACAGAAGCACTTTGTGCGATGTGACTGCTCCAGGGCACCACCCCCCCCCAAGCCCCCTCCGTCTCGAAGGGGGAGGAAGTCGGCTCTCAATAGGATTTCTGTTGTGCTGCCGCTGTTGATGATCTGAGGGTGTTGGTATGTGCGCTTGGCAGTGACCCCGCTCCATCCGGCCGAGGGACAGACAGGAAAATGTGCACCCCGGATCCTGCCCCGGGCTCCGTGGTCAAAGGGCGGCTTCTTCTCCTGGAGCTGGTTGCCACCCTCAGGACCACGCGGCTGATGGAGACGAAGGAGCTGGAGGTCTTTGTGTGAAGCCCCCTGACAAGGCTTCACGCTTGGTTTTGAGATGATCTCTACAAACCCCCAAAGCATCTCTGCAAACCTTAGGATGACTGAATTCTATGACAGGCTGACTCCCGTGGTTCTGCAGATAGTGAGTTCTAGGCAGTGGGAAGGTGCTGGTTAGGACCCTGTAATGTCCCTGTACTAACTATCTTACCTTTGTGTTTGTTTAGGGTGGTACAGAGGTTACACCTTAAGAAAAAAGTCTAAGAAGGTAAGTCGCTATTATTAACCACAGTGCATATCCCTTCATAAATCACCTTAGGAGAAGAAATCAGTTCTGTCTCATGGAGCCTAAGAGTTGTCCTTATATATCTCTTTCTCTGAATTAAGAAAATTTGTGAGCTGTGGGCTACCCTGAATTGTTTTCTTTTAAAAATTTTTTTTAAAAACTCTATTTTTTAATTGAAGTATAGTTGATTTACAATGTTGTGTTCATTTCAGGTATATAGCAATGTGATTCAGTTATACACATATATGTATTTCTCTTCTTTTATAGATTCTTTTCCATTACAGGTTATTACAGAATATAGAGTTCCATACTGTGCTTGGTTGGAACAAGTATTGCTGTTGGCTATCTGTTTTATAAAGTAGTGTATATATGTTAATCTCAAACTCCTAATTCATCCCTCTCTCCCTCGAATGGTTTTCTGAACAGCACATATATGTAGAAATTGTCATTTCATGTCTGTGAGTGAATGGCTGGGCTGTGTGGGGTGATGTTGACCTGTTGTCCTGAGAGCTGGGACCTTCTTTTCCTGGTAGAATTCTGCATCCTGTTGAAGTACAGGTTGTGTAAGAGAATGATCTGGGTAGACTGACTACTGCTCACGATTTTCAGTCTTGCGTTATCCTTAATGATAATGCAGCGCTCATGCCGGCTTCTTCCCTTCTTGCTTGTAATTATTTTTATACTACTGACGTCAGCTGGCCAAAGAAAGCGGTTCTGCCTCCTGGACAGTTTGCATGCATGGTTGTTTGAGTTTCTGGGGCGAAGACGTGCAATTACGCTGTGATCATTGCCATGCCGTACATGGTTCTGTTGTGGCTTTTCCATTCTTAGTTTCACAGAACCTAATGATGGCTGTTCCGTTTCACTCTAAGCTGTGGTTAGGCTGTCCACGTTACCTTATAAAATCTAATTATGCTTGACAGATGGTTCCTTTTGCTTTTGTTTCTTAACTTGGCCTCTCATTATCTCCTTATTGGGCTGGGCTCCTCCTGTGGTCCTGAGCCTGTGACTAAGGCTGTTGAAGGCCAGCTGTCCAAGTGCAGGGCCTTCTTGCTCTGTTTTTACCCCAGATTCTCTGCAATCAGCCCTTGCTGGAGAGGTGAGAGGTGTCCATCCTGTGGTAGCAGTCACTTCAGAGGTGTCCAGGCTGAGCTCTCTGGCAGTCTGTCCTGATGTGAGAGATGTTAATAGGGTAACCTGCTGAGCCAGCTGTGCAGATTGGAGCCAGGATCTCCATCGTGATGCTGCTGAGCTCAGACTGGACTGTGAGTCTCTTATACCCAATGACCTGGAGTCTTGAGGTCTGAATGAGGGATATGCCAACCTGGTGGCTGGAGGAATAGCTCTCTCCAGAGAAAGTTCTGTTTTCACTCTGATTGTCTCTTCCATAATTTGGGATTAGCAGATGCAAACTAGTCCATATAGGGTGGATAAACTACAAGGTCCTACTGTATAGCACAGGGGACTGTATTCAATATCCTGTGATAAATCATAATGGAAAAGAATATGAAGAATACTATATAACTGAGTCACTTTGCTGTGTAGCAGAAATAAGCACAGCATTGTAAATCAACTATACTTTAATTGAGAAAAAATAAGAAGAACGTTTTCCTGCAGATGAAAACCTCAGTTTCATCTGAGAAAGCCACAATTGAGAACTTTATTAACGACCTTAGGCTCATGGACTCCCCCGTCCACCCACGACAAAGCTGCAACTTCGCACGTTAGGTGTGTCCCAGGGAAGTGGTTCACTTTTTTGATGCTTGCTTGGTATTTGGTGTCAGGTACCTCTTCCCTGGTGGCTCAGGTGGTAAAAGCGTTTGCCTACAATGCGGGAGACCCCAGTTCAGTCCCTGGGTCGGGAAGATCCCTTGGAGGAGGAAATGGCGACCCACTCCAGTATTCTTGCCTGGAAAATTTCATGGACGGAGGAGCCTGGTGGGCTACAGTCGATGGGGTTGCAAAGAGTCGGTCACGACTGAGCGACTTCACTTTCACTTTCACTGCGTTCCCCAGCTGGGGGTGTCTCCTGGTTCCCCAGTGCCTCCGTGAGCCCTCATCCTTCCTGCCCTGCACGGGAGAGACCTGACTTTGTAGCTCGCAGAGCTGGGTAGGGGTGTGTTTATTGTTCCATCTAAAACCTCTTTAGCAGTTAAAACTGACACCTTAGAGACGCTGTGATTTTGCGTTGGCCCACCCAGTTCAGGCAGCGGCAAAGAAGGGACTCGACTCCCAGGCACTCGACCCTGTGTTCTAGAAGCATCCTCTTACCGGTATTCACCAATGAGCTCTAGATCTGGCCGGTCCTGATCACCCCAGCTGAAGAAGCTGCTCATTTCAAGCGTCCAGGTGTCTCCAGCCTCATTTTCCCACTGTCCCTTCTGTGACCCCACGGTTGTCGAGAGCAGCTTCACTGAAACTGAGGGATGTCTCTACCTGTGGACGTGGGCATGGCTGAGACTCGTTGCTTTACGCACCCCACCCCCCAACCAGTGCTCACCTGCTGGCATTAAATGTGCACTGGGACCTGTCCTGGTGGCTGGAGGTGTCTGTGCAGCAGGTCCGCCTGGTCCTCTGTGTTGCCCAGCCTCCGTCTTTCTGTCTGACTCCTTTCCCTCTCTGTGATAATTCTTTCTTACATGAAGTGTGGCCACTTTCCTGGTAGACAGGAGGAGCGGGGACCAGTGGTGCCCACTTTCTCTCCAAGCAGGATGAGTTGCGTGGTTTCTGGATCTCCTGTGTTGATTCTTTGGCGTCGGAAGCCTGGGAAACCCAGTCAGAAGCTCCTGTTTTCACAGCAGGTGACTGTTCCTGCTGATTGACTTTCTGCTGCGTGCATGGCATCTCAGGAAGCTGCTCCCTGTCTGCCTTGTGCTGCCTGAGACCCCCACGCCACCAAGACCCCTGTGCCCAGTGCCCCACTCTTGCCCTCCAGGTGCTCACCTCTACTTCTTCCAGGAGGGGACGTGTGCTTGCTCAGGAAGCAGGTCTAGAACTCTTGGGGAAGCTCCTGGCCCTTCACGTACAGTGCCCAGGACTGACAGTCCTCCTGAGGAGCCGTCCCCTCAGAATTGTCTGTTGGGCCTTGCGTGCTGTTCCTTTGGGGGATGCTGAGCACCATCTGCATGTAAACTGATGTCCCCCCGCTGGAGCCAGGCAGGTTGGGTGAAATGTACCTTATTTCTGTATTTTATTGGATGGCTCCTCTGTTTGGAGATTGATGAGAGTCTCTGTTGGTCAGGTAAGTAGTCAGAGCATATGTGATGATCAACCGTGTAAACTCACTTTCTGATGACAATTTTAGTATTTCGAAAGGAAGAGCTGTCAGAGGCCATCGTCAGAAATTGTTTTGAGGCATCAGTTGACTTTTGATCTGCCTGTGTCCATAGTCAAAACGAGATGTGACCTATGGAGAAGACACTGGAAGGTCCCATGGGATTTTTCCTTTGCAAGCAGAGTGTGCATCTGTTTTCTTCTAAGACTTCTGCAGCCTCTTTGAAACACAAGCGAATTCAGTTGCCGTTTTCACACTTTGTTTTCTGTGCCGTGCTGTGACTTAGCATAAAGGCTTACGGATTTAATAGTGATCCAGTCATCCCCACCTCCACCGTTTTTTGGGGGACAGCTGTTTGATTGACAGTCAGTATTCATATCAATGCTACAACCTTCTGTCTCTTTTCCTCCCAAAGGGTATATTTCCTGCTTCGTACATCCATCTTAAAGAAGCCATAGTTGAAGGAAAAGGGTGAGTCTGGTCTTGATGTTTAAATGAAGTCGTGCAGTGATTGCATTTGACCTTGCTGCTTTTCACAGGGTGACACTGGGGTTGGACAGTGGATGCCTTTGATCCAGGGTGAGTGACAGGAGTTTAGGGAGAAGGCGGGGACTTCTGATCTAGAGCTGTCTACAACATGGCTTTGAGCCTTTAGGGGGTCTTCAATCAGCACTGGAACCACAGTCAATCTCCTAGAGCGCCATGTGGATTTGGAAAGCTTCCTGCTTCTTCCTCTGTGAGCCAGCCCATCTAGCAAAGGCTGCACAGCCCCCCAGCCCTGAATCCATTTTTCTGGAAGACTTTGCAGGATGTGATACAAATTCAGTGGGGAGTGAAGCAACAGTTGTTCGGTTGGGGTGTGTGTGAATTTATGTTTTGTCTGATTGTGATGTATGTTTCTTAGAGGTCATAAAACTGATGTATAAGATCATTAAAAGGACATTTGTAGAACAGGAACCCATTAGGCAGGAATGGCAAATGAATAGCCAGGTGTGAACTTGGAGAAAGGAACAGTAACATGTTTTCCTTTTTGTCTCTGCTACATCTTCGCACTCCATTAAATATGTAAATGATAAAATTACTAATCATATGATTACTGCATAATGACATCTCTGCGGCTGATTGCAAAATTGCTTTTCCAAGCAGTGTACTTTTAACATATGAGAAGGACTGGGTCGGGCTCTGAGGTTCCATGGTGCATCATTAAAACGAGGAAAATAATTTAGAGGCATCAATGTGATGACCTGTAAGAGGGTCCTTTTTTCTAGTGAGACATTGTTTTGTAGGTGAAATTTCAGAGGGAAGTAAAACGAGGCAACTTTTGAAACTTTTCACCCTACTGTGAACACTGTTGAATAAAATATTTTCTTAATGTATTTTACATCAGTTTGTATCAGGATCGGTATGGATGCTGGGCTGTATAGGAATCATTTTTTTAAATGCACGTTGAGGTATACAGATGAGTGTATGTAAAATGTAATTAGGAAGAGTAATAGAAAAGGGCACAAGAGACTGTGTTGATTCTCGATAAGTAGAGTCATACCCTGCCAGACAGGTGGACAGGCAGACATTGGGTTAAGACTAGGAACCAGTTGGCATTTAGTCCAAGAGACGGATCAGACCAATTAAGGAAGGAAGGTAAGAATGATCTAGAGTGGAGATCAGGACACAGTGGGTAAAGGGAGGTCCTCTCCACGTGGGAAACTGAAGTCTCACTGAGCTCCGGGTCCCTCCTGGCCAGTGGGAAGAGCCCAGTGGGTCGCGCATGGAACTCAAGCTCTGTGAGATGAAGGCGGTGCAGCCACTGACAAACGTCCTCGCACAGTGAGTGGCGCGGCTTTGTAAGGATGACATCACAGAGCGAAGTGAACCACACTTCATCAGCACGCTTACTGGGAAACAGTCATGTCCTGTGAGAGACGCTGAAGATGTCCCATCAAAGGCTTATTCTGAAAGCACTCCTGTGAGGGGTGGTCTCCCATGCACCCCTTCCTGGTCCCTGCTGCTCCCATTGGTGCACGTGGTCAGACCTCTCCAGAGGGACTGGCCCTCTCTCAGGAACTCCTGTGTTTCTTCCTTGGAGACCGGCCCCCTCTACAATCACGGAGTCCTTGCAGCCCGGAATCCCCACTGTGCGTTACAGTCAGGGTCCTGCCCACAGTTCCGGGCCCCGGGGACCTATCTCAGTGCCCCCTGGCCATTGCATGTTGGTGGGAGCTTTGTCTGTTCAGGGCCTCTGGGCCCAGGTGGTCTTACTTCACAAGCCACCAAATTTGGTCTCTGACTCAGTCCCAAATATGAGGAGTGCTGCTTGGTGCAGTGCCTGATCCAGAGCAAGTAACCGGAAAACAGCGGTTTGCTGAATAAAAAGCAGTGCACAGATAGATCAGGAGTCAAGAATAAGGCAAGGGTTAGCTTTCTGGGGTGGAGAGGCAAGGGAAAAAGGGTAATCAGAGTTGGTGATCAGGGCACCAATGGACACTGGAAAGCTGTAGCCTCACCTGTATTTCGTCAAGGATAACTCTGTACTATCACAGAGTGAGTTTTAGGCAGGATGAAAATCTAAAAAAAAAATCATCTTATCCCAAGCCTGCATTTTAATGCCACACAGATTGGTGGTAATTTATGGCACCTATAAAATAGATGGGTACACATATTATGAATACACTTTCCACTTCTCAGACCTTGACGTCCTGATGGGATATTATTTGCCTCCTTCATCTTACCTTGACGTGTGAGGTAGATGGCTTACACAGAGGGTAATGTATGAACATTCTCGGGCTCTGTACAGAAATTACTTGTCGTTCTTAGAGACATATGGAGACCTACGTGGACTCAGTCTTATTTGTATGTTTTCTCTCCACATTATGACCTGTGTGTGAAATTGACAAGGTGCCCTTCTGTTTAATGAAGCCGTGACCGTCTCTGCCCTTTCCTTTCCTCCCAGGCAACATGAAACGGTCATCCCAGGCGACCTCCCGCTCATACAGGAGGTCACCACGACCCTGCGAGAATGGTCCACCATCTGGAGGCAGCTCTATGTGGTGAGAAGATGGGGCTTTTGTGGGTTTTTCTTTTAATGGGAGGATAATTGCGTTACAATATTTTGTTGGCCTCTGCCATAGATCAGCATGAATCAGCCACAGGTGTAACATATGTGGCCTCACTCCTGAGGCGCCCCCTCCCACCTCCCACCCCATCCTTCCCCTCTGGGTTGTCACAGAGCACTGAGCTAGCTTGCGTCCCGCGACACATTCCCACTGGCGATCTAGTTTACATGTGGCAGCGTATATGTTTCCGTGCTGGTCTCTCAGTTTGCCCCCTCTCCCCTTCCCCTTCCTTCTCCTCTCCTGTCTCCACATTTCTGATTTCTGTGTCTGTGTCTCTGTTGCTGCCCTGCAGATAGATTCATCATCAGCACCATCTTTCTAGAGTCCATGCATGCTAAGTCGCTTCAGTGTCTGAGTCTGTGTGACCCTATGGACTGTAGTCCGCCAGGCTCCTCTGTCCATGGGGTTCTCCAGGCAAGAATACTGCAGTGGGTTGCCATGCCCTCCTTCTGGGGATCTTCCCAACCCAGGGATCGATCCTGCCTCTCTTAAGTCTCTAGAATCAGCAGGCGGGTTCTTTAACCACTAGTGCCACCTGGGAAGCCCCTAGATTCCATATGTATGCATTAATGTACGATGTTTGTCTTTTTGACTTACTTCACTCTGTATAATAGACTCTAGGTTTGAAGATGGGATTTTGAATCAGAGCTTAGCAATAGAGAGTAGGTCTTTTTGAACCCTGCTGAGCCAAAGGATTAGTTTTGCTTTTTCTGGTACCCTCAGAAGCAGAACCTGTGGGAGCGAGTCACGCTCGGCAGCCTTGCCCTGTAGTCTGGCCACCCTCAGGGACCGGGGCCCTTCCACCAGCTTTGTGCCAGGGGCAGCTGTGCTGATTGCAGTGAAGTGGCTGTCGAGGAAGGGGCCGTGGGTTTCACCTTTCCTTGTACTGAAAAGGGAACTGGGCTGCTTTTAGACTTTGGAACACCGACTGAGGCCCCCGGAGCTGGAGTTCTCTCTCAGTTTATATGTCGATCGTGAAAATGCAAATCTGCTTTTAAACCATTGCAGGTGCCTCTTCCTGGATGCAGTGGACGGTGATGGCTGTCTGCCACTTTTGGCCTGTAGATAATGCCTCTTACCATTTGAGGAAAGTGACATAGTCTTCGAGGTCTCAGCGTGTCTGTTTAGAGGGAGGGAGATGGTTTCCATTCTGGCTTCGTGTGAGATACTCAGTTCTCCGGATTGTGGAAGAAGCCTTATTAATGCGGCAGGGTTGGGGCCTGACACCTTTCATTTTGTATCCCCCCGGGGCATTTTCTTTGCATGTAAATTCATATTTACAGAAGATTACCTTTTGTTAGGTCTGTATTCCTCTTAAGGGTGTTGATTTCTCATCTGCTAATATTGTCAGTGCAAAGCTTGGACGCTGGAGGGAAGGCCGTGCGTCAGTTTCTGGGGATCGTAGAAGACTTCTCAGTCCCACAGCTGCTCTCTGGGTAGCCTCATTGCTTTTGATTATACAGTGGTTTCCTATAAATACACAGTAATAAGCAGTTGCAGTAATTGTTCATCAAATGTTCTCAAAAACCTAGAGGCGTAAAGTTAACCATGAATGTTTTGTGTAAATCTGAGCAATTTTGGAGTCGATATTTCATGTTAGCAATTTTTAGACAAAAATATGGCAAAACAAACAGGAGTTGATGCTGACTAATATGTTAGTGGACACCGTTTTGGCCACACAGCTCTGTAACAGACACTCCTAACCATCACCTGGTCACCTTTTTTTAAAAAAATCTACCTTTGCCTGTTAGGGATTTACACTGTTAGGTTTGTGCAAAGCTAAAGAAATGTGCTTATTATATATATGCATGTGTATTTTTGTTGCTTATAATATTTTTATATATTCTGTTTCCCTCTGCTCTGTGGCAATAGACAAGTTTAGAAAAATATTAAGGATTTTAGTTATTTGGTAATGCTTTATGAAAATAGACAAGGAGAATTAAAGAGGGAAACAAACATAATTTTAGAATGAACCATTAATTTCGATTATTTAGTTTTCATTTAAGAAGGTTCAATGGTTAGGATGTGGTGCTTTCACTGCTAGGGCCAAGGTTCAATCCCTGGTCAGGGAACTAAGATATTACAAGCCACATGGCATGGCCAATAAATAAATACATAAACAAGAATTTAAGATTAGGATGATACTAACGAGGAGAACTTATAGGATGGAAAATAATCGGTTAGGGTGTGATAGGCTGAGTGAGTGGAGGGGATCCTAGAAATTCCTAGAAAGAAGGTCAAATGCTATAAAGAGTGGAGGTGTGAAGTTCAGCTATGCAGAGAAGACATTATTTTAAAAGGTAGCAATGACCACATGTACATTTTTTTTTGGTACCCTGACATTTAGAATTTTATCTAAATGTCAGATTCAGATAAACCTAAATCTATTTATAGATTTAGTTTTATAAATTTAGATTTATAGTTGGATTTCACCTAGATTTCTGTTCTGGGAAAGAACCACTGGGTTTGTTTTCTTTTGGTTAATCCTTCATTTTCTTGATGAATTGTTCTCATGCTGTTGCAAAACTTGCTTTTCTTTGTACCATCAAATCCCTCGAAATACGTAGAAAGTGAGAAGTAGGTGTGAAGTCTGAATCTCATGTGTGTTTCCCTTTTGGTGTAAATGCACCAAGAGCTTGTAGATCCAGATAGTGCCTCTCGCAGAAGCCTTTCTGCACATTCAGAATGCACCATAGCCTAGGGCCAGGTCCTCATGCAGTCAGCTGACAACCAGGGCTCTGGGTTGACTTTCTCAGTGCTGAGAATCATTGGGGCGAAGGGCATTCTGAAGATTCCTTAAGCAAGACCTATAGACTGGACACTTCCTCAGGGAGCTTCAAGGGTTGCCCATTCCTGGTCCAGAGACTGGAAGTTCATGGGCTGGTTTTGGGGCTCCCCAAGTGCAGATCCTGCACTGGGTCCACTTTGGGTACAGGGCTACATACTCTGGAACACTGGCCTGAATATGGAAGATGGTCCATCGTTTTTAATCCTTTCAATCTTTTCATGTGTGATGGGAACCAAATTCCATCTAATGTGTTCAGTTCCAAGCTGAAAACACCATTAATCCAACATAAACAACCACCACAATGTCTTTTAAATCAAGAACTTAACAGTTGGTTTTCCCCCTCATCTAGCAAGATAACAGGGAGATGTTCCGGAGCGTCCGACACATGATCTACGACCTTATCGAGTGGCGGTCGCAGATTCTTTCTGGAACTCTGCCGCAGGATGAGCTCAAGGAATTGAAGAAGAAGGTCACTGCCAAAATTGATTATGGAAACAGGTTTGTTTGTTCAAAAGATGATTTCATGCTTACGTTAACTGATATAATGGCATCACCGTAAACCTTTAGGAGACTAACATCCTATCTTACGACAAACAAAATTTCTAACATCAGTATAATGGCACAGTTTTCTTTCTTAAAAGCATGAGGTGTTTTCTATTGGATCCAGAGTTTTCTGAGTCATTGTTAAAACATACTCTCTTCAAGAAGATGGGGTAACCTGTCCCCATCACAACGATTCCCCCGACAGGGCCTTTTCCTTTCTGCTGACAGCATTCGACCGAGTCCAGACGTGAGGGTACTTTGTGCAGCAATAGGCATCAGGTCTCTTTCTGTGGAATCCCACGTCCTGAAAGTGGGAAGAGACCTCAAAGGGCACCTGAAAACTTGTTACCAGTGTAGGGATCCGGCAAATAGAAATAAAGCCAGCAAGTCTCTTTTTCTTTTCTCTGTTATCCTGTGTCTGGTTGAACTTGCTCCTCGCCCTGTCTTCTCACAAGACTTTCAGGATCGGGTGATGCCTGGCCAAGACACAGAAGCAGAGTGGTCTCACTCCCCAGTGGATTCGAATGAAAACGGGTAGTAAGATCAGGTAGAACTCCAAAAGAAGACCTTGGAGGAGACGCAAGCTGAGTTTATAAGGAGCCTCCCGTTTGAGGTGGCACACACGTTTGTGCTGTGTCCAGGTCACTGGCATCTTACCATGTCACTCTGAGAGCATCACTGCTATCTGAACAGCCGAGCACGTTTTATCGCGAAGGTGATTTTTCCGTGTGTAAGGTTTTCTGCACCAGTGCTTTGGATTAGGGCTTTTGTGAGAGCTTCTGGGGAAAAAAAATCCAGCGCCCTAAATTTGTACTTCTGATATAAAAATCATATAATTGTTCTACAGGAGCAGGTCTCATGCAAAAGCTCCCTCTTACAGCAGGGCACCACCCAGCTCTGCTTGAATGCTGTGAGCCGTGGTGCGCTCGCCCACCCATCGCGGTGCATGCTCTGGTGTTGGCACTCTTTCCTGCAGCACAGCCATCTCAGGCCTTCCAGGTTCCGTAACCAGAAGGAGGCTACGCCCTTTCCTACTGGATAGCTATTTGTTCGTATAATGCCAGAGCTGCAAGAAGCCTTAAAAAGTATGTGGTCACAAGGTTCCCAGATGCTGGTCTATATCAGTCACTTGGAAAAGTTTCAAAATACAGAATACTGGGATCCACTCCTTAAGATCTTGAATTGTCACGTCTGGAATGCTTACTGGAAATCCCTGTCTGTAAAAATAGACTTGGACCGTGATGGCTGGCACATTGGGAAGCTAGTGATTCAGTCCAACCCCCTCATTTTACATGTTAGAGTATAAAGCTCAGAAAATAGGACAGCTTTGCCCTGAGCCATTCAACCCAAGGAAGCCCTGGAAAAACTAAAGAAGGCATTTTGTATAATCAGAATTATAACAATTCTGCTTTCTGGTAATTCAAACTTTCAAGTGTGAAAAGTTTCTAAAAGCTACATTATTAGTAAGATGTAGTGTTTGGATTAACTACAGGAGAAGGTCTCCCCTCGCCCCCGCAGAAACCTAGAGGCTGCTGGGTATAGGATATTAGATGTTGTTGCAGTGAGACTCATTTCAAGACCACCTGCTTGAAAACTAAACTCCTGGAGCTTTGATTTTATTTTCTGTTGGAGTATCATGTTTTGAACTTATGTCCAGAAACCACCTGCTTAATTTGGCTGTGGGAAGCTACCAAAATACATTATGTCATGGAATAATCTCGTTAGGAAAGGAAGTATTTCCAAATGTGATTTACTACTTGGGTAGGAAATGCAGTCCTTAACAAGACAGACTTTTGTCCAAGGAACTCATATCCACCGTACATAAATACAGTGCAGTGGTCCAGCACAACTCACAAAATTAAACCTGCTTGGCGTGTTACCAGACTCATTCACACAGAGCTTTAAGGCGTGTGGCCTTCACAGAAGAGAGGTAGGCGATGAGTTCGTCTAAGTGGAGGCTTTTTTGCAACGTCCGTTTGTCAACTCTTCAACTTGTAACTGTTAAAAGACATTCTCTAATTGAATTTATCTTTATTTCAAAAGATGTTTTCTTTTGTCTTATGGTTAAAAAAAAAAAAATTTGCTACTGAGAGTTGGACCATAAAGAAGACTGCACACTGAAGAGTTGATGCCTTTGAACTGTGGCTCTGGAGAAGGCTCTGAGTCCCCTGGACAGCAAGGAGATCAAACCAGTCTATCCTAAGGGAACTCAACCCTAAATGTTTACTGGAAGGAGTGATGCTGAAGCTGAAGCTCCAGTGCTTTGACCACCTGATGTGAAGAGCCGACTCATTGGAAAAGACCCTGATGCTGGGAAAGATTGAGGACAGGAGGAGAAGGGAGCAACAGAGGATGAGGTGGTTGGATGGCGTCACCAACTCAATGGACATGAGTTTGAGCAAACTCTGGGAGATAGTGAAGGACAGGGAAGCCTGGTGCACTGTAGTCCATGTGGTCACAAAGAGTCAGACATGACTTAGCAACTGAACAACAACACCACGTTTAATAAAAAGGAAAATCCCAAAGGCAAAGTAACAGGCATCTCTGGTTAAGATCCTCGTGTCTTATTAAAAGCTAACCAGAACACACCGCTGGTAGTAAAACTCTTGGTTTCTTACTTTATATGGTCGCCTTTGTTTATTCTTTAAATAAAATCCTGGTAAAAACCACCTAACAGGAAACGGAGAGACTGTTGCCAAAAAACATTTCCAGATATAGGATGGACAGATTTATTAGCCAGATGCTGTCTGTGTTTTAAGTTGGCTACTACGTTTAGCCATCTGGCCAGAAAGTTTCGTAACATTGCTGTGGATGACTTCCATATGTTCCATGTTGAAACAGTAGAACATCTTTATTGAAAATCTTCTGATAGGCTAATTAAGGGATTAGAACTGCGATTCTAGGTAGAAGGAAACTGGTGCCGTGGAACCTACCAGAGAGAGTGGTGAGTATGCCTCGGTTCCAGCGTTTCCTCCCTCCCACCTCTCCCCGACCTCCAGCTGTGTATATAGTGGGGCATATGGGTGTGCACGGGGCCGTGTATACATACCCACAAATTTATATACACACCCCCCCAGTATGTGCATAGTGTGTGTGCGCTTAGCTGACCATACTGATCATGTAGTAGTTAGCGACATACCTTTCATTTGGGCTTTCTAGATCTGTGAGTAAAAGTCACAAGAGCAACGGAAGTAAGATTTTTTTTTTTCAATTCCAAGGGCATACAAAGAAAGTTCAAATGACAGTGACCTCACAGAACTATGTTTTCTGATACTGTGAGAGTGACGCTGACTTTTGATTTCATCTTGCTCAGCTTCTTTTGCTGAATGAATGGATGACTGAAGTTTGTGGGTGAAGTTTTGAATTCTTCTTGTTCTAGAATCCTCGATTTGGACTTGGTGGTGAGAGATGAAGATGGGAACATTCTGGATCCAGAACTAACTAGCACAATCAGTCTTTTCAGAGCTCATGAAGTAGCTTCCAAACAAGTGGAGGAAAGATTGCAAGAAGAAAAAGTAAGTTCAGTTCTCTGTAATACGCCGTTTACACCCAGGGTACATTTTCTCAGTAACAATTTACAACATTAGTGAAACATCACCAGTAAAACCCCAGGATTGCATTAGCTACACCGTGAAAAGGCTCAGCTGCAGCATGTATTTCAGACAGTGATGGATGGAATGGAGCCCAGCGTCTAAACATGCTGTGGATGACCTGAAGGCTTTTCATCCCTTGAGGGGGGACAGGATTTTAATGACACTGACTTTGTGGTCTTAACTCATGGGCAACAGTACTTCATCCTGCATTTCCTCTTTGATAGGAGTAGGAGAGGGATGTGTCTAAGTTTGATGAGGGCAGGGAACACGCGTCTTACTGATCTTTTTCATCTCCCATGGCCGTTAATGGTAACTTGTGTGCAGTCAGTACTCAGAACTCAGTTGGGTGATTGAGTCATCCATTCATTCAGCAACTGCTGAACGCCTACGGTGTGCCAGGCCCTGAGGCCATAATGATGAATAACATAGAGTTGTCCTCAGAGGGTTTGATCTGATGGGAGAATCAAAAATTGAATAAGCAACTACACGTGTAATCTCCATTCTGATTGATTGATTGGGCCCCTAAACATTTTGTATCGGAAGTAAATACTCAGTATAACTTCTCGTGGTGCTGGGATCCTCGCCCCGGGCATGTTCTTTTCAGCTCGGCTCATGCATGTGTTGACAGCATCAAGGAAGATGCTGCGTGAAGGGCTTTGCTGTGTTACTGTGACTAGTTTTGCATGGTTTTCCGTCCTGTTGGGGATGAACAGAGCAAGCGTTAGCCCTGAGTGTTGCTCCTGTCACCTTTCTGTTCTCTTGTTTTATTCCGCTGACAGTCTCAGAAGCAGAACATAGACATTAACAGACAAGCCAAGTTTGCCGCCACGCCTTCTCTGGCCTTGTTTGTCAACCTCAAAAACGTGGTCTGTAAAATAGGAGAAGATGCCGAGGTGCTCATGTCTCTGTACGACCCTGTGGAGTCCAAGTTTATCAGGTCAGTGACGAGCCCCTTGTCTTTCCTCTTTGGTCACTGCTGGGAACATGGCCTCAGAATCACCCCAAAGTCTCGCTCTCGCGGGGAGACCTTGGGGTGATCAGCTGGCCAGACTTCCCCCAAGCAGCTGGAGTCTGGGCCAGGATCAGCTTTCCGGCAAGGACATGGATGTTTGATTGTACAGTTGGAGTCATGTAATGTTTTCAAAACCTGGCAACTGCATGACTAAGGACTGACGTCATGCTTCCTGCGTCGTCTTTATGGGGTGCTTTGCTTGTGGGCCCCTCCCCCACTCCAGGATGGCTCTTATCTCAATGTTGCCGTTTCCAGCTTTGGTTCTCTGTGAATGTCATTTCTGGACCTTTGACCTATTGTTTTTTCTCCAAGGTGATTGGATGGGAAACAAGTGTCTAGATCGGTGCCTGCTGCATAAAGGCTGTCAGGGAATATTATTCTGTGTTGAATAAAATACTGTAAATCCAGTCTCTGTCATTTCTCATCGTCTTATGTGCTGTCTTTCCTAGTTTTTGTCTTTGTTCCTTGGTGTAACTTTCTCTTTGTCCAGATGGAAAAAGTATGGTTTGGACTGTATGTGAAGTAAATGTGTTTGTGTGTGTGTCTTTGTATAAAGCTCTGGAATCTTCACTCATATTATTGAAAATTTAAGAACTTAGTATATGGCAGAAAACAAAACAAATTTCATTGCCACTTCTGATAAAGACTATTTCTTCTTGTCATAGGATTTAATATATATTTTCAGGTCATGTTTGGCTTTTGGCAGACTCGGAAATCATCATGAAGTTTTACTTTGTACTATAAATGAATAAATAGTGAATTTGAGACTGTAGTCATTCCAAATGAACAAGTATACTTTTAATAAAAAAACTTTTAACATATACACACTACTCTATGTAAAGTCAACAAGGACCTACTGTATAGCACAGGAAACTTTATTCAGTGTCTTATCATAGACTACAATGGAAGAGAAGCTGAAAAAGAATATATCTATGTATAACTGAATTGCTGTGCTTTACACCTGAAACTAACAACACTGTAAATTAATTTTTAAAACATTGTTAAAAATATAATAAAAACTGTGAAATGCCATTTGCAGATGGGTCCTTTGCATAATCCTGGACATCCAAACTGGAAACCTCAGGGATTTTGTGCCGGCAGACCTTGAGTACGATGCTGTATGGGGACTGGACACACGTGTGTCGATGGCAGAACCGCTCTATCTGATGTGGTGGATGTTTGCATAATGGACCTCCGTGATACTAATTAGAAGTCACTGAGGATGCACATTTGGTTCCCTGTTCTGTGTGGAAAATTAATTTGCTTTTATTTCCTTTTTTTCCAAGTGAAAACTACCTTGTCCGCTGGTCAAGTTCAGGATTGCCTAAAGACATAGACAGGTTACACAATTTGCGAGCTGTTTTCACGGTAAGTGCGTCCAAAGATGTTCATTTGAATTGCTCACCATTCTCATGACTGTTTTTAATGACCCTGTCTGACTTCTCACCACCCTGGAGCATGGGTCCTTGGGATGCCGGGACTACTTGTTAATTTCCTATAATAACGTAGCTGCCCAGAAACCTTCTGGGTCTCTAGTCACCCTTCGAGTCCCCATGACAAAGATGTACTCCATGATGTTGAGTATGTCTCTTACACATGGATCTTAAAGTCATTTAATGCTAATTGACTTTTGTAATTCAGCTCCTCTTTGTCTTGTGAATCGCTTATTAAAATACTAGAAACTGGTTGGAGTGAAGAGTGGCAATCTATCTCTCTACTGTCTGTTGCAATTGAACCTGCCTTGAGTAGTGCTTCTCCACAATAATTGATGGAAATTAATATTTCCAGGACCTGGGAAGCAAAGACCTGAAAAGGGAGAAAATCAGTTTTGTGTGTCAGATCGTCCGTGTGGGTCGCATGGAGCTGAGGGACAACAACACGAGGAAGCTGACGTCGGGCCTGCGACGGCCTTTTGGGGTGGCCGGTAATCCATTTCCTTCCTCTTCCTGAAGACTTTCGAGATCAGCACCTCCGCCGTGAATACGAGCTGCTGTTGAATACTGGATCGTGGGCCGCTTGATGTATAAGCTTGTCTGTTGGAGAGAAGAAACATCTGTTTGTTCTTCTCTGTGTGGGTTCACATCGACACGTGGCTCGGGGTCTTTGTCCACCAGCTTCAGGCGCAAATCCCGTCTTTGCTATGACAGTGGAGCCCGTTTCCTGGCAGAGACCCTGACCCACGTATCCCACACCCTCATCCTGGAGGGAAGCCAGTCAAGGAGGGTCGCAGTGTTTCTGACTTGGTGATGGACTGATTTAGGAATGAGTCTGCACAGAATGGTCCAAGTGATGAAGAGGCAGGAGAAGAAGGCTCAGAGAGGACAGAGCTATCTCCACATAGGGGCTTTTTTTCTCTGCGGACACGTGCTCTGTTTTGTTTTTGGTGGCGGTGCAGGAAAAGGGAGAAATGAGCTGTTTCTGTGGAAGGACAGGAAAGTGTCCCTGGGACGTCCTTGTTAGCTGACCTCTTTTGGTGTCACGCTCGTTTTTCACAATTTGGGAAACGATGTTCCCTCATGATCAGATGGCCGCCATTCACTGCACACCCTTCTATTTCTCGTCCTTTTTGTGATTCTTGGGGTTTATATACATACGTGAGAAAAACTCTTCCTTTTCTAATAGGTCGCTGGGTTTCTTGCTTCAGTGGCAGCAGAGGGCTCTTTATCTGCATTACTGGGAAGCTCAGGGCTTTCATTATTATGCTTTGTTTTGGCCTCTTTTAGGGGCTTCTCCAGTGGCTCAGCAGTAAAGAATCCACCTGCAATGCAGGGGACCGGGAGACTCGGGTTCAATCCTTGGGTCGGGAAGATCCCCTGGAGAAGGGCCCGGAACCTACTCCAGCATTCTTGCCTGGACAATGCCATGGACTGAGGAGCCTGTAGGGTCGCAAAGAGTCTGACAGGACTGAAAACTGAGCACGCATGCGCAGCCCCTTTTAAACAGATATTTTTAGAGCCGTTTTAGGTTCAGAGCAAAAGTGCCCAATGGGGATGAGGTAGGGAGGCGGCAAGTGACCTCTTACCTTCCGCGTTCAGCCCAGAGGGTTGGCTCTCCTGAGCTGTGGGCTGGTGTGTTTCTGTAGATGCTGCGTAAGGATCTGAGCATTCTGCTTCTGTATTTCCTAACTTCCTACTTGAATCTCCACTCTGAGAGGGAGGGAGTAAATGTCATCGGGCAGTGTGGTCATGGTACATTTTGGGCATAAGAGGTACATATTTTAAGACAGTGATTCTCAGCCTTAAGTGTATTTCTCATATACACTTAGACACTCAAATACACAGTCCAGGGAGCTATTAAAACATATTCTTACCTAGGTACCCTGTGCCTGTCCTTGAACTTGGATCTTGTGTCTCTCCTGACTGTTGGCAGAGGATGAGCCCCTGCAAACAGTTGCCACGCATCTCGGCCACCTGGATGCTCAGTGCCAGGTTGCTATGAGCAGGCTGTGGGGACGCGTCGCTCTGAGCCGACCTGGCCCTTTGCCCCAGCCTCGTGCTTCTCATCGTGGCTGCCTGGCTTCCTGCCTTTGCTGTCCCTCCTCCATCAGCAGCATCCCGACGTCCCCTTCCTTCTGCTCCTGCATCCTGTGATGTCATATTTCTGGGGTGTTCAGGTCCTCCTCCGTCACACGCCCATGGTGACTACATACGGCTAGACACCTGGCTTCCTTACGACGGCCCCTCATACCTGAAAATAGAAATAGTTGGGCTCCCGGATTGGGGGGTGACACCCCCAAGTCCTTTACTTCTTTGACAGCAGGAACCTTGGAATGCTCAAAGTCCTCAGCACAGCAAGACCAGTGAGGGCAGGACATGGTGATGGGCAATTTCAATGCTTTCTCTGCTGAGTTCTGGGCTGGGGGAGCCCCAAAGGGACTGTCACTCCTAGAAAGTAGCAGAACTAAGGCTGCTTTCAATTTACCGGTGCTCAGACCAAGGGTGTTTTTCTTGCTCACATGCTGCCTTCTTGCCAGTAGTTGTTGCTGGGCCCATAGACGTGTCCAAGGCTAGAGACCAGGGAGCTTTGACAAGAAAGCTGGACCATCAGGGGGCCTCATAGTCAGATGGTGGGATGAGCCCCATGATAGAGAGAGGTCTGTGGATGCAGGAAGGTGGCTTATTGTGGACTGGGCTGTGGGAGATGGTCTCTTGGGTACAGAATCACTCGTTATGACCCATATAGAGCTGGTTGTCTGAGCTGCTGCTGCAGATGCCAAGACTGATGGGACCTGGGCTAAAACAATCTCTGTGTGTGATGGTTCGGAATTGGCGGTCAAGACGTGGTCTTGGGCATAGGAGCATCTTAACATTAGATGGGATGTTTCTGTTCCCCCTACAGATCGCTTTTCCTGTTTTGGGGTGGAAGGGGGGTGCTAGAGATGGAAATTGTCCATATTTAGTATTTGGTCGTATGTCATTAGGGAAGGGATTGTGCAAAACGAAATACCCAGGACTTGTTGCCCACTTACCTGCAGTCAAGTAAGGAGGCTGAGCAGAGACAGAGCTTATGTCCAGCACCCTGGGCTGTTTGTGGGGTTCCTTGCTGTGTTGGTCTGAGCTGGGGCATGGGAGACGTTCTAGCCACTAGATTTTGGGCGAATTCGTTTAGGTCTTTGAGCCTAGTCTCCTCAACTGAAGAGGAGGTAAGTGTGAGGATTAGATGTCAAGTGTTTCCTGAAACGTTGTCCACAGACGCCAGCACGAGGCGGCTAAACTGTCGTCATGTTGTTACTGCTTCCTTATTCGGGGGCCGGGCGACTGACATGCAGCTGCAGATCAGTGCAGCCCAGTGTGGCCACCCTGCCCCAGGTGGCCCTTCTGGCATAAATGAATGAAATCAAAGTGAAAGTTCAGTGCCTCCATCACACTTGCCATATTTCACGTGCTGCTTGTGATAGAACATTTCATTTTGGGACTTCCCTGGGGGTCCAGTAGTTAAGAATCTGCCTGCCAATGCAGGGTTTGACCCCTGGTCTCGGAAGACCCCACATGCTGCGGAGCAACTAAGTCCATGAGCCGCAAGTGCTGAGGCCCCCCCCTGGAGCCCACGCTCTGCCACAAGGGAAGCCAGCGCAGGGACAAGCGTGAGCACCGCAGCTAGCGAGGAGCCTCTGCTCACTGCAACTCGCGAAAGCCTGCAGGCGTCAGTGGCGACCCAGCACAGCCGAAAGTAAAGAAATCAATAAGTAAACAAAAACAGAGTATTTCCTCATCTCACGAAGTTCTGTTGGAGAAAAGAAGCTTAACTGGTGCCAGTTGGTTAATAGAGGAATTTGTTAAATGGAGCTTTGCTCTTTAAGCCCCAACCCTATTTGGGCAGGTATTTTTCAGGTAACTTAATTGGTCTTTCAAACGTGGAAATGCTTTAAACTTGAATATAGAAAAAAATTCCACTGGTCAGTTCATGCGTTGGTCAGAAGACATTCTGAAGTTCCATTTGCTTGTTTGTTTTCTGTAATGGCAGCCTTTAAGCACAGCTGTCTCTCTTTTTTTCTTGTCTCCAGTGATGGATGTAACGGATATAATAAATGGGAAAGTAGATGATGAAGACAAACAGCATTTCATTCCCTTTCAGCCGTAAGTATGGGACAAACCAAGTGCTTAACCCCATAGAATATGGAAAATGTGTGTTTGTAATAGTTATCTTTATAATTCAGTTTATATATTCAGCATGAATAGGAATTATTTGATAACAATAAGACATCTTAGTCACTTAGTGTAGGGCGTTTTTGAAGCCATAAGAAAATTGGATCAAAGTTTATAGTCTTGAAGTACAAGGTTTTATGTGTGGTCCCTGACATGGCTTATCACGCAGGACATGCAGAGGTACAGTTCCTCTCTGGACTTGAACATCTCCTTACATCACGGATGAACTGAAAGTATTCACATTTTCAAAATACAGTACTTCAAATTCATCACGATAAATTGCTGTCTTCCAAATAAAAAAAAACAAAATAAGACTGCATTCTTTTGTAAAGCGAGAAATAATCCTTGTGATTTTTCTGTCCCTGGGTTGCTTCAAGTGGACGCTGCCTGTGCTTGCCGTGTTTAGGGTTTGTCTAGTTCTAACTTGAAGTCTGTCAAGAGGTGTGGCGAGCTTGGAAAGCACTCCGGGGAGCTTCATTAAATTGACTCTCCGATTTGAAGGCAGTTCCCGTGGAAAAGGTTGAAAGAATTGGTGTTATTTCCCTGGAGATTAAAGCCAGAGAGGGCACTTAGATAATGGTCTGTAGTCCCTTCAAGGGCACTTCTCTGCCTCACACAGAGGTGGGGAGAGAGGGGGAGGAATTAGAGTGGTTTAGGTTAATTGCAAGAGGCGGCTTCCTCCTGGTGGAGTGAAACCTTAGAGGAGCAAATGATAAATCGAGTTAGAGTGACCTGTCATAGTGCCCTGTGTTCTTGTCTTTTCTCCTCATTTCTGGTTTCTACTTGATTCTGGGCTTGAGAGAAATTTTATTTTAAGCTGTTTTGGTTGTTTTCAGGTGCTAACCAAGGGAGTTTGGAGGCCCGTGATGCCGGTGGGTGGTGGGAGGAGTCCTGTCCTGGGAGGGGAGTGGGAGGGCAGGAGGTAGGAGGTGGTTTCCCTTTGCATCCTGTCCTTGCACGATGGACCACGCTCTTAGTCCCAGGCTGGAAAAGCACATGTTCCAGGTGGAACAGAGTGGTTCCTTTGCAGGCAGGTGATCTGTTCAGACAGCATCCCCAGGCCTGGCTCAGCAGGAAGTTAGAATAACAGAAAACTATGAATGTGCTCTGAATAGGGGTTCACGTTTGTTTATTTCATTCCACAACTGGAGGCAAAGGTTGTTGTGGCTTCATTGCTTTAGAGCTATTCTTCTGGGCAACACTGCAACCGCTGGTTACATGTAATGGTTTGAGTTCCTGAAAATTAACTGAAATCAGGTATTTCCTGCCTCCATCACAATGGTCCCATCGAAAGCCTTCAGGACCGTAAGTGGCTAGTGGCTGCCAGATCAGTCAGTGCTGATGGAGAACGTTCCTCTCATCCTGGAATGTTCTGTTGCATGGTGATATTAATACTTTGAAATCACAGCCAGTGATGAGAGTTACAGAGGGAGCTCGGTTCTACAGGATCTGGAAGTTTGTTTAGTAAACAAGAGGAGCATCGTCTTGGAATATGAGCCGATATCATGGTAATCAATAAAGCACGCCAGTATGAAATGATAGAGTTGCCTCATGGTAATCAAAGCACGCCAGTATGAAATGATAGAGTTGCCTCATGGTAATCAATTAAGCACGCCAGTATGAAATGATAGAGTTGCCCATGAGAAAAGAAGTGCAGCCCAGTGCTGTTGAGAATGCCGTTTAGATATCAGACCTCAGAGTTTCTTCATGTCCAAATGAACCACTGTGTTAAAGTTACCTGTTGCCTACTACTGTCTTCTGGGAAAAGTCAAAGAAAAAATTTCTTGAGTTATGGTTTGAAAAGTGAGGGGGTTATTAGTCTTAGACGCACTAATCTAAATTTCACTGAGACACGTTATGACCTGGGGATGGCAGGTTGCTGCCATCTTTTTCTGTCCTTTAGTGAAATGTCCACTTTAAAAAAAATCACATGTTCGGCTCGCATTGTAGTTTGTGACTTCTTGCTCCATTAAAGGAAGACTGATATCCAGATTCATATGTTCAGTGTTAGAAACAAAACAGAAACATGATTTTAATAGCAAAATAAGCAGGGAAAGTAGTTCTTCGGGAAATGCCATGCTAATGAAACCCATTTTTTGCTCCATTAAAACTGATTTATTATATCTCAGGGTAAGTTCTAGGGGAGGAATCATGGTGTACATTTCTCTCTCTCTCTCTCTCTGTCTTTTTTAACTTGGGGAAGCAAATGAAAACAGCCCTCAGCTCCCTTGAGTCATGTGGGCTCACGGGATAAATAACACTTGTCCTTGTTTCTGGAGATCATTTTAAACATGATACACTTATCTTCTTGCTCACTGCATGTTGTGCTTGGCTGTGCTACCTGGTATTTCTCTTTGCACATGTTTCCTGTTTGTATTTAATTTCTCAGTCCTGGTACACCTTCTGTCGAAAGCCCCTGATTCATGAGTCCCCCGAACACTGATGACTTATATTCATAACTGTGTCACAGTTTTAACTCCTCAGACATGGTGATTGTGTTCTCCAAAGATTATTCCATTTTTTTCACATTCAATTATTTTAGGCTATGTTGAGTACATAGTCTGATGGAGCAGAGTGTGTACTCAAGCTTCCCAAGCAATCGGGTCCGAGGGATCTTTTTTTTTTCCATCTTGATTTTGCTTTTCCCTTCGAAGCACCCACCGCTCGACCTATGCTCTATGGCCAGGAATTACTGAAATAGAAGAAATGGTCATAAACATCCCCTGGGATTAAATGCTGTTCAGTCGTATTGCTTTCAGATCAGTTCCTGTCTTTGTAAACTGTCTGGTAGGCATGGAGGGTAGCTCTGGTGCACCTTGACTTCCTGGGGGTGGAGTCGAGCTTGTTTGCTCTACTTCTCTGGTGTGGTTCAGCATTTTCCTGATCAATGCTCTTCCCTGTCTCTCTTGTCGCCTATCCTGTCCTTTGTCGTGCGCTGACTCGTGACGCCTCTCTCTCACGCTGGGTGATGATGCTCTCTCGTGCTCCCTTGTTACCGTCACCTCTGGGTCCCCGCGCCCCTTTGTGTCCTGTGGTCTTGCTCGTCCCGTGCCCTCCAGGCTCGCGTTGGACGACGCCATCCGACACAAGCCGCTGAACATGTCATCCCGTTTTTCACCCAGGGTGGCAGGGGAGAATGACTTCCTTCAGACTGTTATAAACAAAGTCATTGCTGCCAAAGAAGTCAACCACAAGGGCCAGGGTACGTATCCTATGGTTTCGTTCCTCTAAGTGTCCATGTGCGTGAGCCTGGGAGTATATTGCGTGGTGTGAATTTAAGTTCGATGATGATCGTGACGCTGGTGATGATGGTGATAATAATGGTGGTGATGAAAACGGTGATGGTGATGATGACAACAATGATCACGGTAACGGTGGTGATAACGGTGATGCTCACGCTGATAATGGTCATGATGATAACGATGATATTGATGATAATATTGATGATGGTAATGGTGACAACAGTGATGTTGATGGTGATGATGGTGATGATAACAAAGATGATAACGAAGATTCGAGTGATGATTACAGAGAGACTGATGGCGATGCTGCTGATGCTGGTGGTGTAGGGTAATGGTGATTACTCATTGTTCCCGATGTACATACAGCCCGTGAGGCTTTCCTCACTGGTCACCTTTGTAAGCACTACTGAGAACCAAGCTCCTGGATGAGAGAGCACTGACTGGGATACGGATACTAGGGTACGAGGATTAAATGCTTGCAAAGAGCCCAGAGTTGATGGGCCTGGAAGCAACTCCTTTCTTTGTCTTCCTCAGACTTCTCCAGCTGTCTCCGCTATTTAGAACACTTGGGTGACTTCAGCAGAGAATGAAATAGCTATCCCCTGCCTGTGATTTCACCTTGCTGCTTAGAGACACACAGACATTCAGCACAGCCCACCTCTCCGTGCTTGCTGTCCTCGCTGCTTTTTCCTCACTCGTGTTGTGAGCTAAGCCTGCCACGTTGTCTTGCGGGGCTTCCCCACTCCACACCCCTGAGAAAGCGGTTCCGTTTTGCAGGCCAGTTCCCCTTCAGGTTTGTAATTGAGGGGATTTCTCCTCCCTCGCTCGCCTGGCGTGCAGTCATCGTTTTTAATCCCACGCTGACAAGTTTCCCAGGGGCTGACCTTCTGTTGGCAGAGGCTATGAATCAATCACCTTGGGCTGGTGACAGCTGGCACTCGCCTGGCCGGGAGGGCTGCTGGAAAATAAGTGTTTGCTGAGGCCCCGCCTCCAGCCGGAGGGGAAGTCACCTTCAGAGTCTCCCAGGCCTGAGACTGGTGGGACAATCCACTGTTAGTCCTTGATTAGATGCCGGCTTGCCTTGGACTCGGTGGGGCTCAGGTGAACGGACCTGTTTCATTGTCTGGTTGCCTTACATCACTCTACTTTTAAGAAACAGTTATCCTGATTCTTTTCCCATTGGCCTGAGGGAGAGTGTGGATGAGTCTAAAGAACGTTCTGCAGGAATTAGCTGCTCCTGTCCCTCGGCTGGACTTTCTTTTGGTTTGAACCGCCCCTCCCCTCAGGAAAACAACAAAACCAAAACCTCAGCCCCAAACGTTAATGAGCCATGGCCTCTGTAGACAGAGCAATTTTCAGCTGACCCAGGACCCGTCTTCTCATCAATTACCAGCCCTCCCAATTTGCACTTTAATTGAAAACCACGGGGAGACCCAATTAAAGCTGTTTGATCGGAGCCGCTCTGGGGCGGGGTCCCCAGGCCTCTGGCTCCTCCTGCAGCGTCATCCGAGTTTTGACCCACTTTTATTACAGGGTCACCTGGGAAAAGTGGAGACTGCGGGCAGGCCAGCCGGAACTTGCTTAAAAAGAGGACCCAAGCCCTGCCTCTGTCGGTGTCCCTGTTACTGTGGCCAAAATCTGTGTCACGGAGATGGGCTGAGGCCAGGGTCCCCGATTCCTTGAACTTCTCAGGGAGGAGGGGTGGTTTCAGGTCATGGGAAGAGCTAAGTGACAAAGGCATTGACTGCTTTCAAGCAGACCCTTGTGGCTTCCTGAACCAGAATGACCTTGGGCCATGTCACTGGCTCATGTTGGCCTTGAAACAGACATGAGGGAGTGGCATTTTTCCGGGGCTCACTCTCAGGCCTATTTCAGTGCTTTCCAGGGAGAGCTGGGCGGGGCACAGGAGATGCAGCCCAGAGCGAGCTGCAGGGTCTCCGGGGTTTTGCCCAGTGGAGCTCCTATTCCCATCAGTGGTGACCCCTCAAGTCACAGGCAAGTGCATGGGGCCACGGAAGGGACTTGGAGGAACATGACCCATCTCTTCTGTACTGGCTTCTGGGCTTCGGCCTAGTTCAGCTTCTCATCTACATCTTTCCTTCTCACAGTAGACAACATCTCTTAAACTTAGCCCAAGTTATTCTAAAGCCTGGACCCAGAGGGCATGGGATTTTACCTGGATGTTGAATCCTCACGTGCGTCCAGCCATCTGCCCCTGTTGTTTGAAACGCGTGCATGCGTGCCTGCTAAGTCGCTTCAGTTGTGTCCAGCTCTGTGACCCCACGGACTGCAGCCCGCCAGGCTCCTCTGGCCATGGGATTCTCCAGGCTGGGACACCGGAGTGGGTTGTTGTGCCCTCGCACAGGGTGTCTTCCCAACCAAGGGATCGGCCCCTGTTTGAAATACAGCATATGCTAGTTCCCTTTGTGTTTAGTTACTCTGATTAAGCAAAACTCAACCTAAAATGCACTTTTCCTTTGAAAATTGGCCTCATTTCCTCCTCTGAGGAAGTGTTTCAAGCCTAGCATAAACAGGAAAAATTAATCTCTGTGTTTAAATTATAACAAGTGATGTTAGCTACTTACCAATGAGTTGAGCAAGCTGCTACTGATGTTATCTTCTGGTGGGTGGGGTGGGGGGGAGCGGTGTCCCACAGAGCTGAGTAAGCAGGCCAGGCCCCCAAGGGCTCAAGGATGGGGAGACCCTGACCTGCCTCCTGAGAGTGACCCCTCCATCCCTGCCAGGATGGCATGTCGTTGAAAGCAGCTGACAGAGCCGCTGCTTTGCCTCCTGTCTTTGACTTTGTTAAGTGACAGTTTTCTCCCCTTTTATTGTTTGATCACTGCTCCAGGAATATTCTATACAAAACGCGTCAGCTTTGCAGAAGGAGGGCGGGAGGGCGGGGGTCTCACAGGGTCACTGTGCTCTCTCCTGGGCATCCTCGCGTCTTGTTTCGAGGGCTGGGAAGTCCCTGTTTCCCCCTTGGAGAAGTGGGTTGGGTGGCACGAGTTCCCTGTTTGCCGTGACATTGTGAAACAGAGGGACGGGGCCGCCATGACTGCCGGCATCCGTCGTGTGGGTGGTCCACTGGTGGCCGTGTTTTCCCTTCTTGAGAGCCCGAGAGGACTGGTATTTTCGTGGGTTCATGAAGCTGCCTGTGTACCTCCCAAATCCTCCTCTGCTATCATCCTTCTTGGGAGAATGGGAAATGATAGCCTTCTCAATCCCCTCCCAGCAAAATGCTACCTTCTGATTTATCTTCAACACAGTATCAACTCTGAAGAGTCATCAGGCCTGGGCGAGGGTAGCATGTAAGTGCTATCATGACCTTAGGATGTGCCGATGTGGGATTCGTGTCCCAGGTGGTCAGATGCTGGTACCTCCCCCATGCCAAGCTGCTTTTCCCTGGCCGCTCTCCTTTTTTTCATCCACCTCTACTTTCTCTTAAGACATTGCCTGGTGAATTAAAAACTGCTTATTCATTGAAATGGATTTTGTGAAGGCTTCTAAAAACGTACAAGATATGAAGACGTACAAGATATAACCTGACTCATGCAACTGTTGCTTTCCTAGGTTTGTGGGTAACGTTGAAATTACTTCCTGGAGATATCCATCAGATTAGAAAAGAGTTTCCTCATTTGGTGGATAGGACCACAGCAGTGGCTCGGAAGACGGGCTTCCCGGAGATCATCATGCCTGGTAAGGACGGATGAATCCTTTAGCCCTGCGCGGGTGCTGGGTGCAGCCGCGGTGGGAGTGTTTATGTACCTTGCCACAAAGAGACACGTGTACGTGGGAACTCAGGCAAGCAGAGCGTGGAGTGTGTAAAGCCCAGCGTGGTGGTGGGTCATTCCCGCAGACAGGACTGCGGTCAGAGGGACAGCTAACCAGGGATCAGGCCCGGGGAGGAGGTCTCTCTTGGCTATATTAATCATAATCTGGGAGCACTTGTGTGGAGCGACTCCTGGTGACGCAGGAACAGGGACAAGAGGACAGAATGAACATTGGCCAAAGACCCAAGCCTGAGACGTCCAGGTGGTCTCTGTCGCTGGCTGGGGAAAACGCTGCCGCGATTGCAAGCAAACCACTGCTGTTCTATACCCTGTTGTCACCCCAGTCAAGATGCCTGCCATTTGTCTTCTGCCTACCTTGTCTGGCAGGGAAGGAGGGGTGTGTGACATCCCACTTACCTTGGCTGAAAGCACGGAGAGTGTGTGGCCGGTGTTGCTTAGTGATGTGGTAGAGGGTGAGCAGGCAGGGAACCTTTCGGAGAACCTGTGCAGAATGTACTTTTTGGATCTAAGGAGTGGACTGATGATGACGGTGGGGCAGGCTTACAGTGATGGCCCCAGGTCTGTTCTGTGATCTCTAACAGCGTTTGAATTGTCCAGGACATGTTCACAATGAAGGGAGTACAGTTTGGGTAAATATACCCTAGTATGCTCCACGTTTTGAAAATAGCCCTCTGGGTCGGTTACAGGTTAAATGACTCCCCCAAAGTGGTCCACCCCCCTGAAACCCCACCCACTGGCCTCAGCTGTGAGTATCCAGGCTGGGGTCACACCCCTTGCTGTGTGTCTCAACTCTGCCCCTCCGTGGCCCTGGGCAGGTTACCCCATCTCTCTGAGCTGTGTTTTCTCCTCCCAGGCATGAGAACAATAATGATTCCTACCTGGAGATCTGGCTGGAGTTAGGATGCTATAGGGTTTAAGTATCAGAAAGCACACGACCAGCTCGGACAGCCTCACCCTGGGGATATTTGTCAGTTGTGTGGCTGAAAGAGAGACAGAGCCTGCTGCCGGGCCAGCCTGGACCGCCAGCTGTGCTGCTCTGCACTCTCTCCTTTGCAACTTGACTTTATCCTCTGGGGACGGGTCATGCTGGCACGCCACTTCTTCCCAAATCTCAGTGTCCTGAAGCAGATGACATGCTTTCTGCCCGGTGTTTCCAAACAGGGAGACTGATCGTCATCTGACCTGGCCTGCTCAGGTCCCCTGGGCACCCTGGACCTTACAGGCTGGGGTGGGGACAGGTGCATGTCGGCCACTGGGACTTCTGGGAGGGGGCAGCTCCTCTCGAAGATGAGGGTTGGATGAGGGAGACAGGGACACAGTCTGGATGGACATCTGATCAAAAGGAGGAAGGAGGAGCAGGAAGGGACAGCTGGTATGTGTGAATATACAGGTTCCACGAGGAAGCCCTTGGTTTACCTCGGTTCCCACTCAGGGTGTGTGAGTTACCATGCCAGTACCGTCCCCATCCAACCGTTGTTAAGCTTATTAAACTGATAATGAGATCCCATATTAAGGTTGATCTGTGATATTTATAATATGACTTCTGTTTCCAAATAATGTTCATATTAATCATCAGATCTGATATCATGAGATCTTGGGAAGCCTGTGAATCTTTATCCCTGATATCTGTGGGACACTTTTTGGTTTGTAGATAATGCTGCTATTAATTACCTAGCTTGATCCTCAAAAGGATCCTGGAGGCCCTCCACATGGGTGTTGAACTAATTCCCATCACAATTAAGCCACAGCCTCAAGTCACATGGCTAATGAACAGTGGAAATGAGGCCAAACCACCCTGTGGTCAGCGCTTGCCTGCGGTCCCTGGCGCAGGGCTTTGCTGTAGGTTCACAGGGAAGAGCCGGTCACTCAGGTGCTTCAAAGTTATCCCTTTGTTTATTATAGGGCATTTCAGGGACGTTACCTCTGATCCTCCAGGCAATTGTGGCTCATTGTCAACGCTGTTAAACTGATAGGAAAAGACATCTAACATTGGCTAGATGGAGCTTTAGCCAGTCTCACCTGTATAGGATGAAAGCGTGATGCACAGCACGTTTAGAAATGATGGGGCATCTATTGCTTGTGGAAGTCGTCTGCTCTATACACAGCTAACAAATTTGGACTTCTAGTGGACGTATCATTTTCATGTGGATTTGAGATGCAGATTTAGACATGAGGACAGCGTCACTGACATCAGGAGCCCTGTGTGCACAAGGGTGCTTCAGAGTTATCGCTTTGTTTATTTTAAGGGCATTTCGGGGGCATGTTCTTTCTCCTCCCTCTCTCTCTCTCCAAGTGACTGGGAAACCTGGGAAACGTCTAGTTCACACTGGTTGTGTCTCCCTTATGATTGACAGACTTAAAGAGTAAGTCTAAACCTCTAAGATAATCTCCTAATAGGTTTGTGGGAAACCTGTACAGCTGACCATTGCTCTGGCTTGTTTGGTGTGCTGAGTTGGCGCTTGGCGTTCCTGCAGTGAGCAAGCCCGGCTTGAGGGACTCAGCCATGTTCTCTGTGGCTGAGGGATGCTGAGAGGTTGGGAGCATCTTACCCTTGGGGGGCATGGTCATTCAGGTCCCTGCGTTTAGCCTGGTAGAACCCGTTCCATCCAGTCACACGCATGTTTATGGAGACACGCGTCTCCTTTGCACAGTGGGAGAGCTGGCCGTGCCACCATTGTCCCTGCTTCTCACACCTTCTCGTGACCCCCTGGAAATCCCGGGGTCCTTCTGAGGGATCCTGGTGGGGAGCACAGTTGTCCTCTGAGCTAAGAAGGTGGCTGGAGGCGTGGATGGGCCCCCCGCATCTGCTTCCAACTCCTTCCTCCCCAGAATGAGAGCCTTGGAGGCATTTGCTAAGACCCTCTCCTGACTGCCCATTAGAGATGCTGACCTCCGTATGGGATCTTACTTCTGGACTGGAGCCAGAATCTCTAGGCCGATCGGACAAGGAGACCCTGAGGTTCAGCCATCCTGTTCCCCAGCACATGCCCCTTCTCTGGCTGCTGAAGCCCCGTGTGAAGCTGTTGTAGCCCTTTTTGATGACAGCCTTGGTGGTCTGATAGAATTTTCAGGCGGAGAGATTGTGGCGGTTTTAGTGGTAAGTGGCCCTGAAGGTTAAGCGACTTGTCTGAGGTCACACAGCAAGGAAATCAACTCTGAATATTCACTGGAGGGACTGATGCTGAAGCTTCAATATTTTGGCCACCTGATATGAAAAGCAGATTCACTGGACAAGACGCTGAGGCTGGGAAAGATTGAGGGCAGAAGAAGAGGGTGACAGAGGATGAGATGGTTGGTTGGCATCACTGACTCGATGGACATGAGTTTGGGTGGGCTCTGGGAGTTGGCAGTGGACAGGGAGGCCTGGCGTGCTGCAGTCCACGGGGTCGCAAAGAGTCGCACAGAACGTAGTGACTGAACAACAGCGACCTGGACCTGCAGCCTTGCCTCCTCCCCCGGCGGTGCGCGCCATGCTTCTGAACTTCTCCGTGGTCCGTATCAGCGATCACAGCCCTTCTTCCTTCCAGCAGCTGCTGTGGCAGTGGTAGCCACCCACAGGGATTATTACAATGATGACTTTTAAATGAAAGTTTAATATAATAGTCGCATACATTAAAAGCCAGAATAGAGCCATCTAAAAAGCAAAAGAAAACCAAGAAACCAGCGGGATTTTTTTTCCCTTCTGGGATCCTTGTTCTTTGCCCAGAGCAGGTTGTTTGCCACTCTTGACACAACCCTTGCTCGTATCTCCCGGGGGAGGGAAGTTGTGTCAGACGTGGGAGGCGGCCAGACAGACGGCAGAGCAGCCTTCAGAGGGTAGCGGTGCTTCCTCTAAATCATGCTGCTAATGAAGCTTTCAGAGTTTTCCCAATCGGACCCTTACCAGGGGCTTCGGGTGTTCTCAGCTGGAGGAAGCGTCTTGAGCTCATCTGTTGCATGTGTGTGGTCTTATATATATATATATATATTTTGCATAGTTTAGGGCCCATCTCACTTTCAGATGTCTGAGTCTTTTCTTCTGCTCCCTGTGGCCTCGTTCAGGATCTGGACAGCTGCCTGCCTGGAGGAGAGACGATCCTTTGCAGAAAGTTTCTTGACCCATCCCTGGTCCCCGATCCTGGGTGTCAACTCAGGACATTGGCCTATAGCTCAAATGCTGCTTTTTCTTCAACTCCTTAGTGGATTGGAAAGGAGGCCAGTGTTGCTGGTGATCCTCGGGGTGCTGACTGCTGAGACGCAGATGACAAGGGCTGGTGATGTGGGTTGCAGTGGGCCATGGATGCTGAGGGTTGGGGTGACGGTAGGGTCAGTGCAGACCCACTGACTGCATCCGAGCTGCTCTGGGCACAGGCTGCCCACGGAGTGTAGGAGCTCGCTGCCCACAGAGTGTAGGAGCCCCGAGCAGATAATTGGAGGCTGAGACATTTTCATCTTTCTTGCAAGTCTTACAGTGATGATGCAAATTGCCTTTGTCATGCTATTAAATGCGGAGACTGTTTTGTAGAAAATACTTCATAATCACCTAATACAGTATTTATGATACTCTGCTCAGAGAGACAGTGAGTTTGGCAAAATTCACAGTTACACGATGAATAATGGATTGGTTTCAAAGGTGTAATTTTTCCCCCCAGGTGATGTTCGAAATGATATCTATGTAACATTAGTTCAAGGAGATTTTGATAAAGGAAGCAAGACGACAGCTAAGAATGTCGAAGTTACGGTGTCTGTTTACGATGAAGATGGAAAACGGCTGGAGGTATTTGTCGTTGCAAAGCTGAACCTGTGGTGTTGGAGTCTTACCTCCCTCGTGTGCGCCTTGCCTCTGCTTTGGAATGTGAAAAGCCAGTCTTGTTTCTCGGGAAGAACGTTTGCTGTTTCTTCCTTTTCCCTTACCCAAAAGGGCTGGTTTCCAGTGGGTCCCGCAACTGGATGGTCTCTGGACATCCCTGGGGTCCTGACCACCTTTGCCAAATCCCTCCTGGGCCCCCACTTGCCAGCGTAAACCCAAGGCTTGGAGGGCGAGCAGCCACACTAGATGTTCAGATACTGTCGTTAGCATCTTTTGAGACTGGAAGAAACTGAGGCCCAGAGAAATCAATCAACTTGACTGAGGTTAGAGAGCCCGTGAGAGGTGGAATTCAGGCTGGAATTGGGGCCTCTGACCTTGTGCTTTCCTGGGTAGTGGTCACGGAGACCTCCTCCTGTGTGATTGTGGCACCCTGCAGTTGTCCGGGGAGGGACTCGGAGACCGTGGCCTCCTCTGAGGACTGGAGGCTGGGCCCAAGCAGGAGTCCCTGCCAGCTGCCTCTCTGGACCATGACTGCATCCTGGGCTTCCCGGGGCCCACGTGGCCCAGAGCAGTGACTTGCGGGTACCCCTGACGCTCGGCTCTGCCTGGAGGCGGGTGCATCCTTGCTCTCTGGCCGACATCCAGTGGCCCTGCCCTGCCGTCTCTCTGGAAACAGGCCGTGCTGCCCCTGGGCTTTACTGGTGTCTCCTTAGAGTCGAATGGTCAGTGTCTGTGGCTGGAGGAAGGGGATGGAGAACGGTCAGCTCCTTGTTGATCTGTGCTTTTCTCCAGCCACCAGGAGACAGGGGTTTCCTGCAGGTCGGGGTGAGCGTTACTAGGGGTACGGAGGGTGGAAGGCAGCAAGGTCTTGGATGTCTGTGGGCAAGGTTTTCTGCTGCCCGCCGGGCCCAACCCGACCTGTCCTTCTGTCACTGGGGGAGGCGTGTTCTGTGGGCCCCGGGGTTGTTGGCATTCCCGGGGCACCCTTGCTCCTTCTCCCGGCTCATCTAACAGGGGCAGGAGGAGGAGATGGATGCAGTGTCAGGCTCGACGAGGGCTGATGCGAACTCTTTATGCTTCTTTTAAAGCATGTGATTTTCCCCGGCGCTGGTGATGAAGCGATTTCAGAGTACAAGTCGGTGATTTACTACCAAGTGAAACAGCCGCGCTGGTTTGAGACGGTTAAGGTATCATCTCCATGGCCCTGTTCTCCCATGGGGTGGGTTGTGAGAGGCTCATTTATATCCCGAGGATGTCGCCCCCTTGCACCTCCCCAGGGCTGCCTGCCAGTGGGTACTCTCCGCCAGCCCCGGAGCGCTTTCAACAAAGTCGTTCAAGAAGGTTGCTAAGGAACCTCGCTGGGGTTTCTTGGAATTTACATTTACTCTCATCTCCTTTTGGACGTAAAAGCAAGACTTTCCTGGAGACAAATGAGAGTCCTTTACAGGCCGCTATTGTCTGTCTCTTCTCGGGTCTGTTTTATGTAAGGCATGCTGTCTTTACAGCAAATGGAAAAAACACAGAGGTGATAGTACATGGAGGACATCACTGGGGAGACGGATCCTGTTCACTCAGCTGTGATGCCCCGGGATTCCTAGCACAGCCCCCGACACCCCGCCCACCGTGAACCAGCCCACACTCCGCGGGCTTGGGCACTGGGACACCAGGCCAGTGGTTGGCTCTGGAATGCAAACATCAGCTGTGAGATTATGGACACTCTTGGCTTACAGGCAGCATGTATGGAGTCTTTTTCCTTTTACTCTGTGTCCTGAAAGAACAGCCTTCTTGCTGCAGCCAAGGGCAGGTCTCCACAGTTACAAGGGAACATGGGTACCTCCAAATTGGGGCTGAAAACATAAATGGCAACTTTAAAAAATAGACGCTTCACTGTGAGGATCAGCACAGTAAAAAAAAAAAAATTCAGCTGCCTCTTCCAGTCCACGTGGCATCCTGGACAGCATTATCTGGTGTAAATTTTCAAAGGGCATTTGCCTTTGGGAAGATCACACCCTGTGGGGTAGAAGTGTGTGGAGTGTTCCAGGCTGTCTCAGCGGAATGAAGCCGACTGTAGGGGAAGGTGCTGTAAAGGTGATGACTTTCCCTGCTCATCCCGCAGGTGGCCATCCCCATCGAGGACGTGAACCGCAGTCACCTCCGGTTTACCTTCCGACACAGATCGTCCCAGGACTGTGAGTAGCCACACGCTTCGTTAGCCCGTGTGTATTTATTATTGTGAATTTATTCTGGATTGTTCTAGACGGTGATTACTGTAACACAGGGAGGTCTTGACACTCCAGCTCCATGTCCAGGTGAACTCAGTCCTGTGAAGTGCTGTCCACTCTGGTTGAGCTGCTCCCTGGAGATCTTCATTTTCTTCTCGAATTTGTCCAGTGAGGTGCCCTTCCTTCCTATTCTACTCTTGGGTTTCGTCCTTCCCATTTGTTCTGTGATCCTGTCCCATCTGTCAGAAAATCCCTGAGCTGTAACAGACAGATTTCACAAATTGCTTTTAATGCTGTTTGTGCTGGTGCTGAAAACCTTGAGCCCTCTCTGGCTTTGCTGGCAGCCACTGGTGTCTGGAACTCAGGCCGACCTTTTCTCGCTGGTGTTGGTATAGCCTTGGACATGATGCCAAGACTTTGGGAGGAAAGAATGGCTATTCGTATCACTCACATTCCAGAAGGATTTAGCATTGAAGATGAAGTTTGTCTCACAGCCTGTGTTGAACTCATTGTCTGCTAAGGATGTAGCCCTCTGTTAGCCACCAAGTACAAAGTCACACGGGGAAGACGCATTACTGCCCCTTGTGGGCTGTATCCATCTGGCCGTCGGCTAAAGTTGGGAATGCAAGTGATGCTACAGTGGTGTATGTAGTGGCCCCACGGGAAGGGTGGCCTTGGTGGGCGTGTTTATCACCCATGACCCTGTGGGAACCAGAGCCACAGGGGTGGGGGGTCCTCAGCCCTGACTGTGTGTTTCCAAATATCTCAGCCTGAGGGGGAAATGCCCAGAGGGGTTGATGACCAAGCGAAGTGGAAGCTGCCCTCCCCTTGGCACAGTGCTTGGCACAGAATCAGTTCAGTTTAGTTCAGTTGCTCAGTCATGTCCAACTCTTTACAACCCTGTGGACTACAGCACGCCAGGCCTCCCTGTCCATCACTAACTCCAGGAGTTTACTCAAACTCATGTCCATTGAGTTGGTGATGCCATCCAACCATTTTATCCTCTGTCGCCCCCTTCTCCTGCCTTCAATCTTTCCCAGCATCAGGGGCTTTTCCAATGAGTCAGTTCTTCGCATCAGGTGGCCAAAGTATTGGAGCTTCAGCTTCAGCATCAGTCCTTTCAATGAACATTTAGGACTGATTTCCTTTAGGATGGACTGATTTGATCTCCTTGCAGTCCAAGGGACTCTCAAGAGTCTTCTCCAACACTGCAGTTCAAAAGCATTAATTCTTCGGTGCTCAGCTTTCTTTGTAGTCCAACTCTCACATCCATACATGACTACTTGGAGGTTGGCCTCAAAAGGCACACATCTGCCCGCATCCACAGAAAACATCAGCTGATGCATCTGGAATTGCTAACACTTTGCAGAATGGCATTAGACTGTTCACATACCAGCACCAAACTTTCCCAGCAACTTTCTCAGCTTTCTTTATAGTCCAGCTATAAAGCTCAGCTTTCTTTATAGTCCGACTCTCACTTCAATACAAGACTACCACCACGGCCTTGACTAGATGGACCTCAGCCAAGTCCTGGAGGCTGTGGTGGGCTCTGCACCCTGCACAGAGGAAGTCGTGGTGGCGGGGGGCAGGGGCTGCTGGGGAGGTGAGGGTGAGGAGCCCCGCTGCAGGGCAGGCAGAGTTCTCGAATGCACAGAGGACTTCTCGCAGAAGCACGCTTCCCCTTAAGAACACCGTCATTCCCCCTAATTAATAGATTAGACTATGGCAGAGGGATCTCTTCGGTAGCATTTTAATTTTCCAAATCCTTGTTTTCCTTGTCAGTTTTAAGTACTCATTACAGACATGATGCTATCATGATACATTTGCATAATTAATGAAGTCCCCCTGGCCACAGCTGATGGAGGTTGGGGGAACGTGTGGAGCATAGCAAGTGTGATGATGGTAAAGTTGGTGGGCCACCCTAGCGATGGGGGCCACAGGGGGGCCTCGACTGGTGCCTTGTCTGCGCAAACTCTGGGGGAGAAATGGGGTGAGCTGAGGCCACACTGCATCCGCTCCCTACTGTCCCCAGCAAAACGTGGTGCTTTACCCCTTCTGGAAGCAGGTGATGGGGTTTCTCACGCTGGGCTCTGTCCTTGGGGTTGCTGGGAAAGTTTGGTGCTGGTATGTGAGTGGTCTAACGCCATCCTGAAACATGTTAGCAATTCCAGATGCATCAGCTGATGGTTCCTCTGGATGTGGGCAGATGTGTGCCTTCTGAGGCCGACCTCCCAGGAGTTTCCCTTCTTTGTAGGGGGGCTGGCTGGGTGGGCAGCCCTGCCTGCTGCCCTCTGGGGCATGAGGTCTTCTCCCGTGACTCCTGACGTGTAAATGTGTTGTCTGCCTCGTCATGGCTGCTAATGAACGTGCGAGAAATGCAGTCCATTCCTGATGTGAAGAGGCAGAGTATTAATAATTTAAAGGTGCGCTTTTAAATTCTGTCCTACTCAATAGTAGGGCTGGGGGAAGCTGTCTGCTGGCAGGTGTGGTCACATGTCTTGAACCACGGCTGATTTCACAGAGACGTGCTTTACTGTTCTTCAGGTCTGCACAAACTTAGAACCTGGTGGCTCAGGTGGAAAAGAGTCCACCTGCTGTGCGGGAGGCCTGGGTTTGATTCCTGGGTTGGGAAGATCCCCTGGAGGAGGGCATGGCAACCCACTCCAGTATTCTTGCCTGGAGAATCCCATGGACAGAGGAGCCTGGTGGGCTACAGTCCACGGGGTTGCAAAGAGACACAACTGAGCGACTCAGCACAGCACAAACTTGGAAGGATCTCTTCCCTCTGTCTTGAACACTGAGACGTTTTGTGTTTTTAAGAACCCTTTCACAAAGTTATGTTTTGATTCCTAGGGTACACATGTTTTGCTTTTATCTGTCCTTCTATCTTTGGCTAGTCAGTCATTCACCTAGCTCATTAGCTAGCATTTATTGAGCACCTATTGTATTCCAGGAATGCAAAGATCAATGAGATACAGTATCTCATGCAGTGATGTCCTAGAGTAAGTATTTTGAGCCTCTGACTCAAGGTGGGCAGATGTATTGCTCTCGGACCTCTGTTGTTTCATCTCTAAAAACAGAACCTGGGATCTGTAATTTTAAAGGTATTTTCTAGCCTTGAACTCAATGGTTCCATGCTGTGTTTAGCTTGCCTCTCTGAAAATTCATCACACATCCATTTCTTCAGCCCAGAGTCCTCATTCATGTCTACCTGATTGGGCACCTGCCCACCCTGGAGCCTGCACTCCCCTCTGCTCACCAGCCCCATTGGCTGTCAGCCCCCAAGCAAGCCAGGCTGCTCCTATTTAGGGCCTCTGTATTTGGCCATCTCTTTTCCTAGAGGGTTTACATCTTGGGTCATATGTAGTCTGTCTTCTCAGAGAGACCTTTCTGACCAGCCAGCTGGGTCGTCCCTGTTACCATCATAGCGCTTTAATAAGCTCCCGACTTTTGTTTTCTTTCTTATCTGAAAGAACTCATTTGTTGGCGTCTCCCCAACTAGAACAAATGTTTATTGAGTATCTGATATATAGCAGGCAGTACGTTACACACTGGGGAAATAGTGAAAAAATACACAACGTTTCTTTCATGGGAAAACCCAGTGGATGAAGCTAATGATAAATTTTCATGCACACACACACACACTTGCACACACACATACACTCGGTGCATGCACACACGTGCACACACACGGTACAGGCTTGGTAATCTGGTAGTGATCGGGATTTGTCTTAATCTGCTGGGCAGTCACAGCAAAATACCATAGACTGGGTGATTTAACAGTGGCGATTTCTCACAGTTCTGCAGGCTGCAAGTCTGAGCTCAGGGCACCTGTGTTGTCAGGTCTGGTGAGAACCCTCTTCCCGGTTGCAGACGGCCACCTTCTTGCTGAGAGCTCACATGGAGGAGGATAGAGCTGGTGTCAGTTCTGTTTCTTATAAGGGCCCCCATTCTATGGGTTCAGAGCCTCACCTTTATGACTATTCAACCTTAAGACCCTCCTTTTAGGCCTTTTCTCTAGTACAGCCATGCGGGGATTATGCTTCAGCCTAACAATTTTGTGGAACAAAACAAAACCTAACAGTTCAGTTCCTGGCCATTGTGAAGTTGAGTGCCAGGTAGGATGAGGGTCTGCATCTGCTCTTCGGGGCAGGCTGGTCACTTCCAAGCTGGTGACTCCTTGGTGGAAACTTGAATGAAATGAAGAGCTGAGTCTCCCATGCTGATTTTGGGGGAAGGACTTCCTCGCCAAAGCGAATGAAATTTCATGTTTCGGTGTCTAGTCCACCTGCGGCTTACATTAGTGCAGGGTCCAAGGTGGGCATCTCTCTGTCTTGGTTTTCTGTGTTGACCATCTGTTTTCTCAGGGAAGGATTTGCTCCTTATAGTGGTCGCTTGCGATGGCCTGTGTGTTCTGCCCTGTTTATCTGTGAATCCCTCGGCTGCAAACACCATCTTCACTGTTAGCTCTTTCTAGTTACTGTCAGCTTTCAGTATTGCAGACCTCCCTCCATGTTCCCCTTCAAAAGCATCCTCCTACTCTTGGTCCTTTACTCCAGATTCCGTCTTGAACTTCCATGAGGAAACTCGAACATTGCTCTGAGTTTACAGATTAGCTTGAGCCCAAGGATCCCTCTGTGATATGTGAATGTTGTCTCCATCTCCGTGTATTTATGTTTACTTCAATATCTGTCAAAACAGTTTTGTAATTTTTTCAGAAAGGCAGCTCTCGTGGCAGTTTATGATGTTATTTTTGTCGTGACGGCCGTTGAAAATGATTATTGATCTCTGTTGCAGCTAAGGACAAATCTGAGAAAATATTTGCCCTCGCTTTTGTAAAGCTCATGCGCTACGATGGGACCACCCTGAGGGATGGGGAGCACGATCTCATCGTCTACAAGGTGCGTTCTTTTTTCTATTGGTGTGATGCTATTGATGTTGATTGCTTCAAGCCTCTTTGGGCTTCCTGGCCTGAGTGGACATCTCCCATCTTTGTGGCAACAATGCTCTCTAGCAACTTTTAATTCTGAAAATGAACATTTCATATGACCAGCTTTTTAGCTGCTCCTAAGGGGAGATGTTTGTTTGTTTTAGTTGCTAAGTCGTGTCTGACTCTTAGTGACACCATGGATACCAGGTTCCTCTGTCCATGAGATTCTCCAGGCAAAAACACTGCAGTGCGTTGCCATTCCCTTCTCCAGTGGATCTTCCTGACCCAGGGATTGAACCTGTATCTCTTACTTCTGCATTGGCAGGCGTGTTCTTTACCACTCGAGCCACCTGGGAATCCCATAGTAACACATTAGATTCTGTTTAAAAAATGCTCTGTGAGTGTGAATTCATCTAGAGGAACAAGGGAAATATTAAAAATAAGCAATTTAGCACAAGATCTCAGTTCAATATTATGGCTGTTTTTTCCTATTATTATTATTATTATTATTTTTTTGACTGTGCAGCACGTGGGATCTTGGTTCCCTGACCAGAGATCAAACCCATGCCCCTTGCAGTGGAAGCGAGGTGTCCTAACCACTGGGTCACTGGGGAAGTCCCCTGCTCAATATTATGTAGAAAATTAGTTGGGAAAATAATTTATACAAGAATAGACACATGTAGGAGTATAACTGTAGGCTTCCCTGGTGGCTCAGTGGTAAAGAACCTACTTGCAATGCAGGTGATGCGGCCTCAATCCCTGGGTTGGGAAGATCCCCAAGAGAAGAAAATGGCATCCCACTCCAGTATTCTTGCTTGGAAAATCCCACGGGCAGAGCAGCCTGGTGAGGTACAGTCCATGAGTTCGCAAACGAGTCGGACACAGCTTAGCAACTGAACAACGACGATATGTATAACTGGGTTTTTTTGTTGTGTACCTTAAGTACGCACAACATTGTCAGTCAGCTATCCTCCAGTATAAAACATTAAAAGATAAACTGTTTAGGAAATAATAAAAAAGCAAATGTCATGATGGTTCAAAGGATTAAGGGTCACAAAGGGGTAGAAAAAATTGCGGGGTGCTATGAGTCGCGTGTGACCTGTTGTGGCGTTAAACCCGCAGGCGGAAGCGAAGAAGCTGGAGGACGCGGGCACGTACCTGAGCCTGCCCTCCACCAAGGCCGAGCTGGAGGAGAAGGGCCACTCGGCCACAGGCAAGAGCATGCAGAGCCTCGGGAGCTGCACCATCAGCAAGGACTCCTTCCAGATTTCCACGCTCGTGTGCTCCACCAAGCTGACCCAGAACGGTGGGTGTGGGGCGTGGAAGCCGCACGCCTCTCCGCACGTTTTCTCCTTCCGCCCCCTCTTTCTCGTGCTCCCTGCTGGATGCAGGAGGCTTCCCCGGGTGCCTGAACCCGACCCGTGGGCCCTTCATCGCTGTGTGATGGCCTGTGGGGACGCTGATGACCGGGGAAAGAGGGCGGGGCTGACGCCCTTCTGCTTTGAAACTCACTTTCTGCTTTTACTTTAAGGACGAACCTCAAAGTGGTGAATTACTTTTTCTTAAAAACTTATCCGTCTGCGTATCTAGGTATCTATTTGTTTGGCTGCCCCGGAGCTTAGTTGCCGCATGTGGGATCTAGTTCCCTGACCAGGAATTGAACCCAGGTCTCCTGCCTAGTCTCAGCCACTGAACCACCGGGGACGTCCCTGAATATACTTTTGAAAAAGAATTTTGGCCAAGGGAAGGTAGCATGGCATAAAGGAAAGTCTGCATAACTGGGAGTCAGACCAATGCCCCAGGCTTGAACCCTGGGAATGACCTTGAACTAGGGTCCCCAAGCTCGTGTTCCTCATCTGTGTCCTGGTTATAGTGCCTGTCTCCTAGGGCTCTCAGAGGGCTATGGGAGGTGTATGGTGTGAGACTCCACCGTCTTGGGCCTTCCCCCTCCTCTTTGCTCATTGAAATAATTACCAGTTACCTTTACTTTTAAAAGCTGCTGTTGATAACATTTCTAGTCCCCCCGATGGGGAGATAAGGCGCCCCTTGCTGACGCACTCACACCAAAGCACGGTCTTAGGCAGCATCAGATGGTGCCCGGCGTCCCTGCTCTGGCGGCGAGGCTCCTCGGCCTTGTCCCCACTGCTCGCAGCCTCGCTGCAGTGTGGCTGCCCGGCCAGGGGCCACTTCTGATTCAGAGTACACCATCTGGTCGAGGCAGAGACCCCTCTGCACAGACCCTACACTGAATAATCCAGCTTCCTGAATGTGACCGTCTCATAGCTGTGCGGAGTAGCTTCATGCTCTCTTGAAAGTCAACTTGAAAATCCAATTTTTCCCTCTTAGCCACCTGATATGGGTTTTGATTATTAATGTCTGTTGCTGTCATGAATTGTGTCTTGGGAGTTGTCCTTAAAGCTGGGGCCTAAGGGACAGTCATCGTTTGGACTTTAACAGGATAATCAGGGAAAAGGCAATAGTATCCCACTCCAGTACTCTTGCCTGGAGAATCCCATGGACGGAGGAGCCTGGTGGGCTGCAGTCCATGGGGTTGCAAAGAGTTGGACACGACTGAGCGACTTCAAAAAGTAGCCCCTTTTGGCCCCTGGAAGCCCCTGCTTGGTAGCGGAGGGTGCACTGGCGTGGGGTGTGTGGGCCCCGTTCAGTCTTTCCCCGCCTGCTGTATCCACCTGGTTGTATTGGGCTCTGCAAGCTATGTTTCTCACCATTTGTCTCATGAGTAAATTGGGACCGGCTGTGGGGGTGGGGGGTGGGTGGAGGATGTGTGGCAGAGAGTAGCATATCACTCAGATGCTTGAAGGCCACTTGGATACCTCTTTCTAACAATACCTTCTTATCATGGTTTGCCTGGTGCATTTTGAATTCTCCCAGCCTGGGGTTGTGCTCTGAGCAAGTGAAAACCCTGCCCGGGGGCATTGGGTTCCCTGTATGCCTGGTAAAGGGTAGGTTATGTGCAGGCACTTTGCAAGCTTAATTCCCTGAGGAAAATGCCACCGGCAGGTTGGGCGCTGGTTTGAGACTGGGCTATAGTGAGGATGACCCCGTAGGTCAGATGTCACCCTGGATACGGCCTTCACAGTCCACTTGCCCGACGACCAGCTACTCCTAGACAGCGGCCCCCAACCTTATTGGCAGCAGGGACCAGTTTCGTGAAAGACAGTTTTTCCACGGACTG